>NC_047103.1:35353157-35695118 GCF_902500255.1 Thalassophryne amazonica | reverse complement strand
CTCACACACACACACACACACACACTCACACACACAAACATTTTCTCTCTCTCTCTCTCTCTCTCACACACACACACACACACACACACACACACACACACACACACACACACACACACACACACACACACACACACACATTCTCTCTCTCGCTCTCTCTGAAGGTGGTGTGAACATTGTAGTATGTATTATAATGTTCTTTTGTCAATTGAAGATTTTTTCCACGTTTTTAAAGAGTGTAAATTTGGTGATATTTTCTATTTTGTTAAGGGGGTGTCATTGTGAACCCCAGGATCTGTTTGGCTGAAGATAATGGCAGTGCAGTACATTTTGGTGTACTATGTGTGTAATTGGTGTCAAATGGTGAAACATTCCTTGCTCAAGAACTTGAGTGTTGTATTGTATTTGATACTGTTCCTTTCCAAAGTAGAAATGGGGCCTAATATAGCTGTAAATGGTTAACTTTATCTGTAAAACTGCTGATTTTGAGAAGGACACGAAATGATTATTGTGGAATTGTAATAATTTTCCAGCTGTTCACTTAAATGCCTGTACTGGACAAGGCAAGGGAATCTATTGGCACAGCAGCCCCACCAAGACTGTTTTTCACCAGCCGCCACTGCGACCATGCCTCCTTGCTGGCACACATCTCAGTGTGACTGTGGACTGTAGTATTCCTATATGGCTCTGTGTTTGGAGCCAGCCTCAAGCGGCCAGTCAAGAAACAACATGAAAAATGACTTCCACTTTAGGGCCAAAATTCAGGCTCGAGTGTCACCACTTGGTTTGCATCCTAGCACAAGACGTATGTGTATATACAACTCCAATTCCAGTGAAGTTGGGACGTTGTGTAAAATGTAAATAAAAACAGAATACAACGATTTGCAAATCCTCTTCAACCTATATTCAATTGAATACAGCACAAAGACAAAGATATTTACGTGGCTTCGTAGTAAAGAGTGTGGGTACTAGACTGGCCTGCCTGCAGTCCAGACCTGTCACCCATTGAAAACGTGTGGCACATTATGAAACGCAAAATACAACAAAAGAGACCCCAGAATGTTGAACAACTGAAGTCATACATCAAGCAAGAATGAGAAAGAATTCCACCTACAAAGCTTCAACAATTAGTGTCCTCAGTTCCCAAACACTTATTGAGTGTTGTTAGAAGGAAAGGTGATGTAACACAGTGGTAAACATACCACTGTCCCAGCTTTTTTGAAACGTCTTGCAGGCATCCATTTCAAAATGAGCAAATATTTGCACAAAACAATAAAGTTTATCAGTTTGAATATTAAATATCTTTGTCTTTGTGGTGTATTCAATTGAATATAGGTTGAAGAGGATTTGCAAATCATTGTATTCTGTTTTTATTTACATTTTACACAACGTCCCAACTTCATTGGAATTGGGGTTGTATATATACATTCAAAACTAAATTATTAACTGAATAATTGAATTACATGTAATTAAATTGCATTTTATTGTAAAACTGTGGATCAGTTAGATAAACACTGGGTATTAGTTATGAGATTCCAACTCAATATTTGACCATTTAAATTGCATTTTTTTCCTCAAATAAGTGTGGAAGAAATGGTTTTGTTCATACTCAGCAATCTAATTGTGATATTGTTTTTACCAGCTCAAAACATGTCCATGGCTCTGGTGGCCATGAACAAGATCAGCACTCGTCCAAACTGAGCTTCCCAAAAGTTTAACTCAAATGACTTCATGGAACCAGAAGATTCACAGATGCAGGTAATACTCAGACTTGGATATATGCACTTCTATGTGACAGTTCTAAGCCCATTTATTCTGTAATATAATCATTAAAACACTGCATTTACTGTAGAAATAAATACAAAGAAGTAAAACATGTAACCACTCTTCATCTTTAAAGAATTTTAGGTGGTCTTCTCCAAAAAAAAAAAAAATAAAAAAAAAAATCAGGTGGCTGGTAACTGTCTTTTTATGTCACATACCACCCATAATAATTAATTATATAATAATTATTATTATAAATCTCTAAACGTATTATTATTATTTTAAAATGAGGTTTGGAACACACACACCCATACATACACCCATACATACATATATATATATATATATATATATATATATATATATATATATATATATATATATATATATATATATATATATATATATATATATATATATATATTTTAGGGCTGGGCAACGTTAACGTGCTAACGTTGCGTTAATTATTGAGGTCATTATCGCCGACAATTTTGTTCCTCCCCTTAACGCTGCGGGTTTTTTTTTTTTTTTTTTTTTTTTTGGCCTTTTATGACTGTTGCTCGTAGCCTTTTATTTTGAAAGCGTCAGTCGGGGGCGAGCTTATGCTGCTGCTTCCTGCTGATAGCTGAGTTCACACAGAAACGACACGAGGATCGAGAAAAGTACAGGCTATGCAATGCACAACAAAACAAAACGCAGAAAGACGCCGAACTTTTGAATGGACATTTTCGGTACAAAGTTCTACAGGATCAGGCCCGGATCTTTTACGCATCGTTCGTCATCGGTAAAAAAAAAAAAAAATCTTGAATAATCTCGGAATAGCCGAACGTGTCCCCGTGGTGAACACAGCTTTTCGGTGGTTTTCATGTCAACCTATAGTCCGTAAATGATACGGATTTTTCCGAGTTTCAGAGTCATACGGACGTACAAATAAAGTCGGATATTCAGGGTTTGGTCTGTAATAATCTATTTCTGCAGCGCGGCTCCACTTTGAAACCATGAACCATTGAAGCAATGCTTCGATCCAGTAGCTCGTTGGTTCTTTGATTCACTGCTCTTCAGAAACGGCAAGCCGCTTCTTAACCCCTCGCAAAGCCATTAAAATATCGTCAGTCACTTTTGTGTGGATTAAAGTCACTAACTGGGACGCTTGTCTTGTTGCTGTCAAGAAACGAGAATTGTCCTCCGTTCCGTTCACACAGCTCGAAACGCTGCGCGGCTGAGACAGTCCGGTCGGAATTAATAACTTCAAAATGAATCGCCGCTTTAAATAAAATGACACCTCTTTCCAAACGTTGTAATACAGACAAGAATCTACAATCGACTAAACCGTTTTTTTTCCTCCCAAAATGAAACTTGCTGTGTTTTCAAATTACATCCTGAAGTGAAGCACAGCAGCTGTAAGAGCTCAGCTCAGATGTATGGAAACACATTCATGCCAATAATGTCTGAAAGGAAATGCTTTTGACAAAAACTACAGATTTTGTTTATTCCTATTTATGTCCAGAGATCAAGGATTCACCATGTAGAGTTCATTATGTACAAAGTTTAAGGATCCAGTGACCAAATTCATATTTATTTACTTTAAGACTCAATAAAATTTCAATTCAGTTTAATGTGCTTATAAAGTGGCAAATCACAACAAAATCTAAATATACTAAAACAAATACATCACAATTGTACACATATCAAATTGTGGTATGTGTACAATTGTGAGGTATTTGTTTTAGTACATTTAGTCATGGACATGAATATTGTTATTTTGATATGAAACAGGATAACTAATGACCTGCCAGTGGTTTTATATTTGATTTCATTAGTGTGTTTCAGTTGAAATTTACATTTTCAAATAAAACTGTGCTTTTAAGTGGCTTTTGAATTCATTTTTGGGTTTCACATATACCATGCGATTAATCACAGAAAGTCATTGAGTTAATGCGATTAAGATTTTTTATGTTTGCCCACCCTTAATATATATATATATATATTTGAAGGTGAATACATCATGTCTTAAGCCTTTTTTGTCACTGATTGTTGGGGCACGTGTGAGCAAAATGATGGTGGCTGGATTGGGAATGAATCAATGAATGAAGGCAAAACTGGTCTAAGTGAAAGAGAAAGGTGTGGGATGAAGAGAAGTGAGTGGAAAGGGGAATGTTTTTTGGAGGGAGGGGTGAGGATATGACTGCAAAACTGCTCCATGATTGGTGACTGCTGAGTCATGTGATAACCTCTTTCAAACTTTAGCCTAACTAGGACTTCCTCATACACTGAAACACATCAAGTAGTGTGGACCCCTCTGCTCGCTGAGTGGCAGGAACATGTGAGCTCCTTCGCATATGCTATTTTGAGCAAGGGAGGGGACAACGCACGAGGGAGTCGAGGGTCTTTTTCTGCATGTGGCCGACTGATCATGAGCTGGCCATGATTTTGTCTCATGGTGTGTAGACACTTGGCTGCAGTAGTGTGGTGTTTTATTCCAGGCCAAAGAAGAAGATGGGCTGTTGCTTTAGTAAGGAGCGCAGGCCCAGCGTGCAGAGTGAGACCAGCAGCCTTTTACAGCCCCTACTCCATAACGGGACAACTGACACGACTGAACAGGTCAGGTACCATGTTTCGGGTGTAGTTCAGCATGCGTCCCTAGAGGCTGACGAGACGTGTTTGCCAGATGACTTGATTCGGTGGAAACCTCCGGATGATGATGATAACGCAGAGCTAATTTACTGTGACAAAGTTTGGACTGAGCCTGCTGTCACTTCACTGAAGGAGAAGAATAATAAAGTAGTGAACAAATGCAAGGAGGACGAGGCTTTTATTTTCACATCCAACAGAGAGGTCCATTCAAACATGGACACAGAATTTACACAAAATCCCAAAGCCAGGACCAGCTGTGAGGGGGTCTGTGATACGGAGGTGCCCACTGATCGACCAGTCAAACAGACAGCTAAGGAGCTTGCTGCTCTCAGTTCTTCATGGTTTGACCATCTCCCAGGCAGCCAGAACCAGGATGAGTCAGAAAACTGGCAGCCATGTCTTGCCAGGACACCCTTTATGGACTCCAATGGCAAAACGGAGTCAAATAGCCAGACCCTGATGATCAATGTAGGACAAAGAATGCAGCGGGATGCCCCAAGTACCAAGAACAAGTATGAGGGTGGCAATGAACTCTGTGCCATCAAGGCATCTCCAGGGCACTGTTTTGGTGCAAAAACCCAGAGGTTCTATAGCATATGTTCCATTGATGACCTCGATGATGACCATGACCTCGACCAACCCCAAACAGCTGGACTTGGAACAGCTGTCATGCATATGGCTGATTCATCGTGCGTTGTGGCGTCTCTGGCCTCCAGCCAAACAGCAGTGCATAAAGTCCTCTACCCATCATGTGCTGTTACAGATAACTCCTCACGTGGTTCATGTCTGAGCTCCTTATCACGGACAGATTCAGATGAGTCACTCTCAGAAGAGCAAACTACAACTTCACCTTATCCAGTGACAGCAGATTGTCTCTCTGAAGCACTACTCTGGTCCAAAAACCACATAAATGGTGAGAAACCTCTTGACTCATCTGAATACTTGATTTCTTCTACACTTACAAAGGATGCTGATGAACTGACAGATAGTGAATTACATTTAATAGCATCAGGCAAGGATGAAAGTGCCTGTGATGAGACAAAGCTTGAGGGTGAGAACCTGAAGCTCCATGAGGAACCATCAGCTGCACAGGACAATGTGTGTTTCGATGGGGGCACCGTCAGTCCTACGGAGGAGACTGTGGCCATCTTTCAGGAGGAAGACAAGCTTCAGAGAATGGATGTTCATTTGTGGGCAAGTGACCTCATAACAGTTCTCCAGACCACCACTTCTCCAAAGGCTGACCTCAGCCTCAAACAGCTGCACAGGGAGGACCTGGTTTCTCCTTTGCAGGATAAATCACACCTGCTGAGTGAAGTCATGGCATCAGGTCGCTGTGGAATCCAAGGTGAGGAAGAAGATGTAGTCCTCACTGGCACAACAGCTTCAAATCTTTCTGAGGTGTTCTTGGAATCCACCTTGCCACCGCCACCTAAAGAACTATCCATCGTATCCTGCCATACAAGCCTGAAGCATCTCTCAAATGTCACACCTGACAAATGGGATTTTAATTATAGTGGTCCAGTGTTTCAACTGGGAAATGGGTTTGAGGCCTCAAGTCAAGAAACCGAAGTACCATCTGCTGTAACTGAAGAAAGAGGCCACAAGATTGTCGACTGCGACACACATCTTGAAACAGCTGATGGTAAAATGAACCAAGGCGAGCTGGTATCTGGTAACGATTGCTTTAGTGGACCTTTTGAGGGTGTCCTCGTGGGGGGAGACAACAGCAGGCCATCTGAGAAAGGTGATGTAACACTTTTCAAGATAATTGCGAATGGGAAATGTGACCTGTTTTCTGAGACTTGCAGTGACTGTGCAGCTGTTCAAAGTAAAGCTGTTCTTCAGGGCTCTGAGAGCCGCGTTGAACAGTCAAGTCACAGTCCAGCTGGAAGTGTGGATTCTGCCACGTCCTCTTTCACTGCACTTGCCTCATCCTCATCCTGTAGCTCACCTTTTGAGGAAGGAGATCAATATTTGTGTTCAGAACCTAATCTCACTCTGCCCAAAACAAGCCACGTACTGGTAAATCCGGCGAAAGACAGATTTGCGGATTTATTTATGCCAGTAGTGTATCATCAGCATGGAGCTAATGATACGGTAGAACAGAACTCACAACCTGAATCACAGCTCTCTAGCTCCAGTGTTTCTTCAGATGTATCCATACCTAGCATGAACCTCGGCTTGTTGAATGAGGCTACTGATAAGTTTCCTCAACCTAGAGATTCATCCAATAAAATTCACATGGAGGAACTTAATCAACTGCACATATCAGAAGATAAGCACCGCACTTTAGACTGTCACAGTCCTCCAGACACTCACAGAGTTCCAGTTGCAGAGGTGCCATCTGCCAGCACTGAGGTTCATGGTGATATCACAGTGTGTGACTCATACATGGTGCCCAATTTGTTGGACTGCCAGGAAAACTGCAACTTGATCCAAGTGGACCCGGGTCAAGTTGATGTTTATGCTTCGACTCCATCTTACGAAATACATTTTGCAGGTCATGAACCTTCTGCAGTTGCTGAGGAGGGAGAAAGCCAAGGTGGGATGAGGAACATGATGTCTGATCTGCTGGGAGAAGATGCAGACTCGTCCATGTGCCACCTATATCCCAGCGCGTGGATAAAACTGGGTCTGGAGGAGAACTGCGAGGGCTGGGCTCAGGGGGTGTGTGAGGTTGAGGCCAGCCAGGAGAAAAGTGAGGTAGACAGTGACGGAGAGCACATCCCGGCCTTTGTTTCTGAGCTGCAGCCATTGATGGCACTGCTGGGAGCTTACCCATACAGTACCGTGATGCCTCAGGGGACGTGTGTGTGGGACTGGCACACCGAATATTCTCAGTCTGTAAGTGTTCACTCACTGCATCAAACAGCTGGTACGACTGAAAAGATCTGAATTACTGAGTGCTGATGAGCTATAGACTCAACTTAGGTTCTGAATATGTTCCACATATTCAGAGGATCTGTTGGATGAATGAGGTTGATGTCCGTAAACTTCATTAGGGTTGGGACAACTAAACATAATAGGCCCTGTGCCCATATAGCATTTTTTTTTCCTGGCAGAAAGTCACAGAGAGGGCACCCAGAAGAACCTCATCTCATCGCCTCTGAGCTATTTCTTAAAAATAATAATAAAATAAAAACAAAAACAACCCTTCTGGGACAACAGTAGACAGCTATTGGCTACCTTATAGTGTACAGTGACAGTCAGCAGAACCAGCATCTGTCCAATCTGCTGTCACTGATGAGTTTTATTTTTGTCTCTTGTGATAGATTTTAAGTGCTGACTGCAGACAGAAAGAGCTGGAGTGACAAGATTCAATCTGTCTGAAGTGTTGCCTGAAAAGGCACTGAAGTATTGTCACAGTACTTTTCTGAAAAGTTCAAGATTTTCAACTTACAAAAGCAGAGCACACTGAAAAAAAGTAACTGGTGTGCTGCTTTTTCTGGAGGTGAAAAAGCAACTGAAAAAGATGCTGTCACTCAAAAAAAAAAAAAAAAAGGCTGTGTGGACACCAGGACTTAGTCGACTACAACCAGCTTGTACCCGTCTAGTAAACTAATTTTTCTTCTAGTCAAGTAGGCAGGTTATTCATACATACACCCATACATTTTATATACCCGCTTACGCCGATTAAGGATCATGGGAGGGCTGGAGCCTATCCCAGCAGTCATAGGGTACCACGTGGACAGGACACCAGCCTGTCACAGGGCCACATACTATAGACAAACACAACCACACTCTTAGCTACGGTTCCTCACAATTTAGAGTTTCCAGTTCACCTAATCTACATGTCTTTGGAAGTGGGAGCCACCTGGAGGGAACCCACACAAACACGGGGAGAACATGTAAACTACACACAGAAAGGACCAGGCGGGAAACGAACCCAGGACCTTCTTGCTGTGAGGCAACAGTGCTAACCACCACTTCACCGTGTCCCCTGCAGGTAATTCAGACAGCATGAGTATCCTTCATTAACAAAAATAACATCTTTCAAATTGCATTTTAAGTACTTTTACATTTTCATTGTTCAATTTACATAGACAGTTTAATGTAACCATTTCTAATGCTGTTGATTTACAATTCCCCTGACTACTTTAATTTAATACATAAATAAATAAAAGCAGTAAATTTCCAAGACTCTCTTAGTTTCAATATGTTTTCAGCAAAGAATCTATTACAGAAAATCAGGATGAATTTAAATTTCCAGGAAAGAGGCTGAGAATCAGTAGCACAGGTATGAAGAATCCAGTCATTTTCTAGAAACGCCATGTTTTCAATTAGTAGTTGTTAAATTCAACGCATTGTCTAATTTTACTGTTTAAATTGGACCTTATTAATTTATGGTTAAAGATTAGTCATTGACTAGTCAATGACTGATGGTACCCGACTAGTGAACTAATAATTATGATGAGTTGTCCCAACATTGTCAAGGTGAGTTAGATATTCTTAATTTTGGTGCCAAAGTAACTGCAAGATAGATAGAAGTTTGTACTGGATGTAAGGGAACAGTCTCAAAAACTGAAGTGCTACTATGGTAAAAGCCAAAAACATAATTTTGGATGTAAATTACTCTTGTACCCCCAGTTCTAATTTCATCCACGTTTTCTGAAAAATTGACAAACAAACAAAAAATGATGTATCGACATTTTGAAATGACCCTTTGTGGTGTTGTGTAAAAGAAAAAAGAAAAGAAAATCAGTAATACTTTAGCAAAAATGTTCCAGTGAACACATAAACAACAGAATGCAATGACTCTGGATTTTGTGTGCCGCAAAATTATTTAAAACCAAGCTTGAGGCCAGTCCAATAATGTGCTCAGGTGGACACTGCTGGTGGTTATGGTAGGATTTTTTAGGGCAAACCAAAGTAATCACACAAAAGTCACAGCCTCAATGCAGGAAGTCAGTTTCAAACTTTTTAAAATTAATTTCACAGTTTAAAGTTTGGTGACTTTTCATTAACCATGAGTTTTGTGTGACTACTTTGGTTTGCCTTGTATAAAGTTTTTGTAGACAGCACCTCATCCACACTGGTTTGTACTTCTGTCTGAATCCTCCAGCTTCCTCCCACCTCCAAAGGCAGATTAGGTGAATTAGTGACTCTAAATTGACCATAGGAGTGAGTGTACCCCACCTCACAGTCGACGCTGTTCCAGAGGCATTAACAGAACACAATATTAGGGTGCATCATCCATAGTCGTCTCCAACTGATGGAGGCATATATATATATATATATATATACACACACATACACACACACCAGCCACTTTATTTGGTACACCGTGCTAGTACTGGGTTGGACCCCGTTTTGCCTTCAGAACTGAATTCATTCTTTGTGGCATAGATTCAAAAAGGTTTTGGAAACATTCCTCAGACATTTTGGTCCATATTGACATGATAACATCACACAATTGCCCATTCAACCAGTCTGCCCATTCTCTGACTTCTGAGATCAACGAGGCATTTTCGTACACTCAACTACTGCTCACTTCTCCTTTTTTGGCCCATTCTCTGTTAACCCCAGAGATGTTGTGCATGAAAATTCCAGTAGATTAGTAGTTTCTAAAATACTCAGACCAGCTCTTCTGGTACCAACAACCATGCCACGTTCAAAGTCACTTAAATCCCCTTTCTTGCATCTGGATGCTCCGGCTTCCTCACACTTCCAAAGACACGCAGGTTAGGTGAATTTGGAACTTTAAAATTGACCACAGGTGTGCGTGTGAATGTGTTTGTCTGCCTATATGTGGCTCTGCGATAGACTGGCGTCCTGTCCAGGGTGTATGCCAGCAGTCATGTATGTATGACTGCTGGGATAGGCTATAGATCCCTCACCCACATGACCTTTAATTGGAGTAAGCGGGTATAGAAAACATGTATATGTGTGTACACACACACATAAATCACAAGATAAGTTGCCTCACAGCGCTATACATAAGGTCTAGACCTCAGCCACCCCATGAGCAAGCATGTTGTCAACAGTGTTTGTTAACATTTACTTGGATTTTTTTTTTTTCCCTTATTGGATTATTAATAAGCACCACAGAGTTCAAATGCAAAACCCAGTATCTCCAAAACCATAAATTTTTAGTTGACACCAACATGTACTTGGCTGTCAAGGGGACAGTGTGCAAAATATGAAAGAATTTGAACAAACTGTTTTCATGTTATTGATGAAAGTCTGTGCATTTCCGCATAGGGTTTCCTTTAAATCTCCATTTTCAACTGCATTTTTCTCCATTTGAATAAAAAAAAAAGACTTACTGGGTTTTGCATCTGAACTCTTCACATGCTTCTTTGTTTCAGGAGCCGCTCCCCAGACCGGACCTTAACCCTGATGGTGGCATATGTGTTGAAAGTAACTTTAACTTGGGTGTCCCTGACGTCACCATGCTACAGGCTCAGTTGGCATGGATGGAATACGATAATTTAAACACACAAGAAGGTAAGCTGGAGGTGCAGCAGTTTGACATATTTGCAACTGCACATAAACACATCATCACTGTGTTCCCTAGGAAATTGTTGGACCGACATAAAGTCTTCAACTGGAAATAGAAGAAGGAATTTGATGAAGTCAGCTGTACTTATGTCATATTTATGACAATTTGTTAAGTTAATTTGGACATGCTTAGTTCATTTGGGAGCCACCAATTGAAGTGATTTGTTTAAGTTTTCTATTTTTATGTGTGTGGAAGTTGTGATCAGCTGCTGGCTCTTTGAAGAGTACTGTAAGTTCTGGAACAGTGTTTCACCTGGCTCACCTGTGCACATAACTCAGTAACTATTGCCTGACTTGAAAATTTTTCAGCAGCTTCAGGTACATCCATGTTCATCTTTGCAGAGAAAAGACAATTGTTGGACCAACCTATGAAGTGCTTTGATTGGTAACACTCAAGCGAATAAGGTTGAGCCGAACTTAAGTAATATTTATGTCAACTTGTTAAATTAATTTAGACAAGCTTAATTCACTTCAGTGTGACCAATACACTGCAAAATATGTTTATTCTTTCAGTTGAGCTGCAGTTTTGTTATTCACTTCTTTTAATCGCTACTTTAACAGAAATGTTCATCAGAACACTTTGCCCCTGCACTGAAACATTTTTAATTCTGTCCATATCAGTGATTATTTATTGAAATGTATTGAAATCACAATTGCAGTTGGTCTTGCATCAATCACTGTCTTCATTCTTTAATTTAATCACTAATTACACAATATTAATTTGGCATGACACTTCTGATGATGCTGCCCTGATAAGATCATACTGTTATTAGAAATGATCAGAGCTGCAGAAATCATTATTTATGCAGACTTGTTAGTATGAAACCTCTACTACACAAGGTTAATATGCTGATATGCACTGTTATAAATATTGTCAGTGCTTGTTTGTAGCCTATGTTGATTTTCTGAAAGCATACGATTTGGCTGACTAGCCTTTTCTCAGGGACAAACTGAGAATTTGTGGGATCCCCATGAAGTTGTTGGTCACCATAGCCAGCCTATAGACAGTACTGTGATCCTAGTGAATACAGGCATTCCTCAGGGATATGTTCTGGCTCCTAAACTGTTGAATGCTTGCATGGACTGGGTCTTGGGTAGACTTAAGGAAACCTGCAGCTTCGGTGATGTAGGTAGCGTGGAAAGGCTGACTGGCCTTGACTTTGCAGATGATGCTGTGAACTTTGCAGAATCAACAGACACACTGACTGCAGAGCTTGAGAAGCTGAGGGAGGAATCGGAGTGTCTGGTTTTGCAATTGTAAATGGCTTTTGTTAAGTGTACTGCATTTATGTAGCGCTTTCATGCACAAAGCACTTTACAGTGATGCATCACATTCACACTTTCACACCCACACACACACACCAGTGGCAGGAAACTGCTATGCAAGGCACTCGACTGTACACTGGGAGCAACTTGGTGATGAAGGACCTTGTCCAAGTGCCCTGAGTGATTTTCCAGTGTGACAGGGATTTGAACTGAGTATCATCTGGTCATGAGACCAAATATATTAATGACTTTCTTTGATTTCAGGTGAGGTTGAGCAACAGCTGAGGACCATTTTGGAATCCTGCTTGACAAAGTAGGAACTGCAACAAAAACATTTATCTTGTATATATTGAACTGTAAAAACTACACAGTAAAAACAACACGTTTACACAATGTGGCTTCTACAAAGTAGGTTTTGTGTTACAAGTAAATTACTGTGAGTATATTAGTCGTCATTGCTAACACGTCCAAATATCCTTGGACTAAGGACTATTCTCACAGCTGTTCTGACCATTCACAGGGAAAACCTGGTCAACGACCTGTACCTTGTCTCTCAGATGGACAGTAACCGGTACATTCCCATCACAGCTCTGGCCAGCCTTGACCAAGTAAAGCTGCTCAGCACAGACCTGGATCTCATCACCGACATTCTGAAATGTTAGTGTGAATCTGTTGGAGGGTTCAGTTGTGTGTATTATATTTATTACTACATACAGAGATAATGTGAAGGACCCCAGCAGTGTGCACTGCAGTACATGTCCCTAGTTCAAATCACAGCATTTGATGCCCCAATCAGAGGAATGTTGCCAAAACACCAATAAGGTAATTGCTCATTTTCATAGCAATTAGGTTATGGTTGTCAAGAGTGCCATTTAGTTGGAAAGTGGAAAAAGAGCTTCCAGTTCATCAGTGGATATTAAGTCAGCTTAAAGCTACAGTGTGTAGGACTTGATGTCATCAAGTGGTGATGTTACAGACTGCGATGATTTTGTTTCCCTCGTGTTTTCAGTTTCTTAGCGATGTGGATTCAAGATCACTTGCTTTATCTTCTAATAAGCAAAATGTATGAGCTTCCATTTCACAAAAGTGGGCATTCTCAAACTTGTTAGCCTGCACTAGCAGCCAGTACACACTGCATAAGGGATCAACCAGTGATTCCCCTTAATTTTTCTTCAGTCTTCTGGGTGCACTGCAAAATGCAAAAGACAGAGTAAGTTCAGTTTGGGCCACAGTGTCAACATGGCGACCTCCATGAGGGGGCCTGCTGCCTATGAAGGGTTCATTCTAAGCTTACAAAAACACATTGATTCATTGTTAAAGGTACACTAATACTAGTACTAATACACTAATGAAGGCATTGTTATAAATGCTATATTCCTTTTCTGTGAACAAACATGCCTAAATCCTACACACTGTAGCTTTAAATCATTTTAATTTTTTTTTTCAGGCAGTTTGTTGTTCAGATAGCAGGTGACCTAAAACTGGCTAAAGGATTTACATTTTAAAAGGGGCATCTGCTGGTCTATTGAGACTTAAAATGGACTTGATATTTTATAGAAACAGCTTTTAAAAACATATAAAATAAAATACGAGGTCTGTCCAAAAAGTAACGGACCTTTTTATTTTTTTCAAAAACTATATGGATTTGAATCACATGTGATTACGTCAGCCAAGCTTGAACCCTTGTGCGCATGCGTGAGTTTTTTCACACCTGTCGGTTGCGTCATTCGCCTGTGGGCAGGCTTTGAGTGAGCACTGGTCCACCCCTCCCGTCGGAATTCCTTTGTCTGAGAACTTGCTCAGAGACTGACGCTTTGCTTGATCAAAATTTTTTCAGAAACTGTGAGACACATCCAAGTGGACACCATTCGAGAAATTCAGATGGTTTTCGGTGAAAATTTTAATGGCTGATGAGAGATTAAGGAGTGCTACTATCGCTTTAAGGACGGCCCATGGCGCCGGATGGCGCGCCGCGTCCCGAGCCGCCGTCGCCAGCCTGTTTCAAGTTGAAAACTTCCAAATTTAAGGCTCTGTTGACCCAGGACGTCGTGAGAGAGCAGAGGAGTTTCAGAAGAGGTCGGGATCAGCAGTTTATCCAGACATTCCACTGTTAAAGGAGATTTTGTAATGAAAGACGTGCGGACAGATTAGCGCGGCGGCACAGAGAAACACCTCCATTGGAAGCCTTACAGGACAAGTTGGAACATGCCCAGCTGTTAAACAATTTCTCGGATACTCACTCAACTGAAAGCCATCGAAAGCCGCCTGAATCTTATGAATGGTTTCCAAAACGGAGGTCTTTTCCTGTGCCGCCGCGCGATGAGCGGCTGCGTGCCGACGCGCGAATCCGTCCGCACGTCTTTCATTACAAAATCTCCTTTAACAGTGGAATGTCCGGATAAACTGCTGATCCCGACCTCTTCTGAAACTTCTCTGCTCTCTCACGACGTCCTGGGTCAACAGAGCCTTAAATTTGGAAGCTTTCAGCTTGAAACAGGCTGACGACGGCGGCTCGGGGCGCGGTGCTCCGTGGGCCGTCCTTAAAGCGATAGTAACACTCCTTAATCTCTCATCAGCCGTTAAAATTTTCACCGAAAACCATCTGAATTTCTCGAATGGTGTCCACTTGGATGTGTCTCACAGTTTCTGAAAAAAGTTTGATCAAGCAAAGCGTCAGTCTCTGAGCAAGTTCTCAGACAAAGGAATTCCGACGGGAGGGGTGGACCAGTGCTCACTCAAAGCCTGCTCACAGGCGAATGACGCAACCGACAGGCGTGAAAAAACTCACGCATGCGCACGAGGGTTCAAGTTTGGCTGATGTAATCGTACGTGATTCAAATCCATATAGTTTTTGAAAAAAATAAAAAGGTCCGTTACTTTTTGGACAGACCTCGTATTACTAATTTAGATTTTTACAGTACTACCTATTCAGATTTACTGTGTATTGTCAGTTCATTTGTAATAGTAAATCAATGTTAAATTTTTCCTTATGACATATTAAGTATGTTGCTGGGTGTGATTGATATGGGTTGTTGTTGTTTCTGAGATGTTCTCCTGTTTTCCCATTGGCTGACAGCCTTGCCACATATCCAGGTGTCTTGGTGTGGACAGAAGGTCCGGCTAAAACAGAATCGATGTGTTGTTATTCTGCGTGAGATCCCTGACACCACGCCTCATGAGGCAAGAGCCCAGTACCACACAAACACTGACCTCTCAGCATCAAACACTGCAAATCTACATGCAGGCTGGACAAAATTCACCTTTTGTAAAGATTCAGAGGTTTCAGATGGTAATTTGATTATTAAATCTATTTTAAAGGTTTGGGATATGATTAAAAAAAATGGAAAAAGAGAACCAATGTGCCCAATACTACGAAGTACAGATTTTCCTCCAGGGATGATAGATACTGGGTTTTCTCTGTGGGAAAATGCAGGTATTAAAACTTTGAAAGACTTATTTGAAGGTGATAGAATGATGTCATTGATCAGTTCAAGTTAAACTATAATCTACCTCAAACACATTTTATTAGGTTTCTGCAAGTTAGAAGTTTCACTCAGAATCAGACTGAGTGTACATTTAATTTGGAAATATTACCAGTTGAACAATTACTTAATAAAATATGTAGTAATAGGTTTTTCATAAGACGCTGCTATGAGGCCCTTTATAAGTCCAGTAAAGTAAATGATGCAATCCTGAAAATGTGGGCTCAAGATCTTGGAGTGGAGCTACTGTACACTGAAAAAAGTGAAACACAGTGCACGTCATTCAAAGTACTTATTTACATTGGTCTAATGGAAAATTGTGGTTTCCAGTTTAAATCTGCTGGAATCACTTTACAAAATCATAAATATACATTGTGAGAAACTAAAAAAAATTAGCTGTAACTACATCAATTTTTTTAAGTTGATCCAAAGTAGCATTTTTTTTAGTGTAGATGAAGCTACAGGGACTGGTATATGGGGATGTTGCTCATAACATACCTGTATGTAATAGAGCAAAGGAACTGCAATTCACGGTACTACATCATTTTCAGATAGCACCTCAAATTTGACATAAAATGGACCCAAAAATCAGATATGTGTGTTAAAGGAGATTGGTAGGATACATTACACACTCTATGGACCTGTGCCCATAGTTTGTATTTTTGTTTAAAAGTAGTCTCAAAGTTAAATCTATTTTTCAATAAATACATGGGTTTGAATCTGGTATGCCTTCTTCTAGGAATACCACACCCACAAATCAAAAGCACTTATAGAGGAAAATTGCTGTATATGTTAACATACGCTGTACGCAAAAGCATATAGTTAAAATCAATTTCAAATAAGCTGCCAACACTCTCAGACTGGCATAAGATCATATTCAATATTTTACCCATGAATACCTGACGTAATGGGCTAAAGGTAAAACTGGTACATTACATGATATATGTACTCCATTCTTTGATTATGTGGGACCAAGAATATCTTGTATATTCTGGAAGACACGCAGAACTATGACTGAATTTGTATGGGAGCCTTGGTTGTCTGTAATTCATTGTTTTCCTTTCTGTCTCTCTCTCTCTTTGTGTTTTGAGAACATTATATGTATATATTTTTATTTTTCTGAATACCACTATATTTGTAAGACAAGACTGCTGTGGGATCTGTTCTGGAGTTGTTGTGTGTGTGTGTGTGTGTGTGTGTGTGTGTGTGTGTGTGTGTGTGTGTGTGTGTGTGTGTGTGTGTGTGTGTGTGTGTGTGTGTGTGTGTGTGTGTGTGTGTGTGTGTGTGTGTGTGTGTAAAACTGTAGAAAATTCACCTTTTATGTTTATGTCTGTCAGTACTAATAATATTAGGACGGTAAGAGCAGAGATCATTAATTCTATGCATTTTGGCTTCAAATTGTTCCCATCGTACAAAACTATTTCCTTTTCTGTGTTACATCACCGTAAGATGACATGCAGTGGTGCTCGAGATGGTCACAAGACCTAAACTTTGGAAATGAAAGAAACTGACAGACAGCGAGAGAATGAAGAAGTGTCTGCTTTGGCTATAGTCATGCAAAATCCTTTCTTCCGGGTTGTGGTTGTCAATCAGTCAGAGAATAATGTTTCATCCATGAGCCATCCAGAAGGTGGCAGGTACATCTGTCAGACATTATACATGCAAAACCCAACTGTTTTTGTGTCAAACTACCAGATTTGAAAGGGTTCTTCAAATTATAAGACCTTTTAATTTAGTGTGTTTTACAGTGTACATACCTCGGCTTTTCTAAAGCCCAGGGAAAATATATATAATTGTGATTTATTTATTTATTTTTTCTCCTTGTAGACTGTTAAACACTGTGTTCCATTGCAGTAGAGTGTTATATCTTGTATATAATTTGATATCAAAATTCAAACAGTACAACCTGTGAGTTTTGAGATATGGTGCAGCATCAGTGGAAGCACACATATTTGGATGGGCAGGTGGAATATAGAGCATCATGCCTTTTTTCTTAAGTTGTGAGGTAATGAATGAGATTAGTACTGTAAGTAGGTTTATCAATGAGAAAATCCACATGCGCATGCGTCACTGAGTAGATTGTTGCTTGCGTTGCTCTGCAGGAAGTGGAAGCTCTATTTGAGGGGGAGAACTTGACCAAGTTCCTGAGATGCGATTATGTGGGCAACGATTACTGGTTTATCACCTTTGAATCTGAAGATGATGCACTGCAGGTAAAATATTTCTCATAATTCCTGAAATAAAGCTTTTAATGTGTTTCATTTTATACTGATTGTTTTGATTGTCCTTATGATTGAAGAACAATACAATATAACATTATATTAGACAAAATCATTTAATTATGAAGAATAAACATATTTTGGCTGGGGTGTGCAGTACATTCTGAGTGCTGGTCCCAAGTGTGGATAAATGAGGAAGGTAGAAGGAGGCGGGGCGTTAAGCTTAAGGGCCCCTTCACACAACACGATTCAAGCCGACTAGCGCACGAAGGAGTAATTCCATGCCATTTGTGAAAAATCGGAGCTGCCTCCAATGCCTCGTACAAGTGTCGCTACAATTATTCACGCACACCAGCGGCCGAAAGACAAAGAGTGCCCTGTAAGAGCCCATTTGATCCCTCTCGCGGCAGGTATCAGCCAAATTCCAGATGACACACGCGAACATCCAAAACCACTTGCTTGACACTTAGAAAATGTGTAGCCATTCGCGCTGTCAGCAGTCAAACAGTGAGCAGATGATCACTTTGGAGCTGGATGTGTAATTTGTCTAAGTGCCTCCACGAGTGTGGCATTGCAAAAAGCAACACATGTGGCGTGCGTGCATATCACACATGTGCGTGTGATATGCACGCGAAGTCTCACAGGACATGTTGTGGCATGTCCAGCTGTTACACAATTTCTCGGATACTCACTCAACTGAAAAGCCACCAAAAGCCGTCTGAATCTTCCGAATGGTTTCCAACACGGAGGTGTTTGTTGTGCGCCATGAGCGGCTCCGTCCTGACGTGCGAATTCCTCTGCACGTCTTTCAAAAATTACAAAATCTCCTGTAACAGTGGAATGTGCTGCAAAAGTGCTGATGTCCACATTTTCTGTGATTTCTCTGGTAGTCACACGACGTGCCGGATCAACACAGCCTTCACTTTGGAAATGATCTGGTCGTTTCAGCCTGTCGATGGCCGCTCGGAGCGCGGCGCGCGGCACGCCCTCTGCCGGTGTGGGCCGTCTTTAATCCGGGTGTAATGGTCTTTAATCTGTGTGACGCCGATAGAATCTTCACCGAAAGCCATCTGAATTTTCAGAATGGTTTCCACCTGGCTGTCTCACACAGTTTCTGAAAAAATTTTCATGGAGCAAAGCGGCAGTTGCTCAGCCATTTCCCTGACAATGAAAATCCGACGAGGGGGTTGGACCAGTGCTCACTCAAAGACTGCCCACAGGTGAATGACGCAACCGACAGGCGTGAAAAAAACTCACGCATGCGCACGAAGGTTCAAGCTTGGCTGATGCAAGCGCACATGATTCAAATCCATATAGTTTTTGAAAAAAATAAAAAGGTTTGTTACTTTTCGGACAGACCTCGTAGTCTGTCAATAAAGTAACGGTCCTTTTTATTTTTTTTCAAAAACTATATGGATTTCATTCATATGTTTTTACGTCAGACATGCATGAACCCTCGTGTGCATGCTTGAGTTTCTCCACGCCTGTCGGTGACGTCATTCGCCTGTGAGCATGCCTTGGGAAGGAGTGGTCTCGCCCCCTCGTCGGATTTTCATTGTCTGGAAATGGCGGAATGAAAAGGACTTTTTTTCCATCAGAATTTTTTCAGAAACTGTTAGAGACTGGAACCTGGAAACCATTCGAAAAATTTATCTGGCTTTCGGTGAAAATTTTATGGGCTTCACAGAGAATAAGGTCTGTTAGTACAGCTTTAAGGACCCCTTTAAGGACGCTCGGCACGCCGCGCTCCGAGCTGCGATGACGCGGCACAAGCCACCGGACCATTTCTAAGCTGATGGCTCTGTGGATACGAGACCGTCGTGTGCTCTTTCTCTGGTTATCACAAGAGCTGGACATCAGCCATTTTCCGGCAGATTTCACTTTTAACAAGAGATTTTGTCATGGAAAGCCGCGTGGAGGCTTCGTGCGTCACGACCGATTCGCTTTGGAAGCGAGACAAAGGAACACCTCCGTTTCGGCGTGTCAGAGGACAAGTTTGGACATGTCCAGCTCTCCACAATTTCACTGATACTTACTGGACTGGTAAGCATTGAAAGCTGAGATAGGCATGTCCAAACTTGTCCTCTGACACGCCAAAACGGAGGTGTTCCTTTGTCTCGCTTCCAAAGCGAATCGGTCGTGATGCGCGAAGCCTCCTTGAGGCTTTCCATGACAAAATCTCTTGTTAAAAGTGAAATCTGCCGGAAAATGGCTGATGTCCAGCTCTTGTGATAACCAGAGAAAGAGCACACGACGGTCTCGTATCCACAGAGCCATCCATTTAGAAATGGTCCGGTGGCTTGTGCCGCGTCATCGCAGCTCGGAGCGCGGCGTGCCGAGCGTCCTTAAAGGGGTCCTTAAAGCTGTACTAACAGACCTTATTCTCTGTGAAGCCCGTAAAATTTTCACCGAAAGCCAGATAAATTTTTCGAATGGTTTCCAGGTGTCAGTCTCTAACAGCTTCTGATGGAAAAAAGTCCTTTTCATTCCGCCATTTCCAGACAATGAAAATCTGATGAAGGGGCGGGACCACTCCTTCCCAAGGCGTGCTCACAGGTGAATGACGTCACCGACAGGCATGGAAAAACTCACGCATACGCACGAGGGTTCAAGCATGTCTGACGTAAAAACATATGAATGAAATCCATATAGTTTTTGAAAAAAATAAAAAGGATCGTTACTTTATTGACAGACCTCGTATGTAGACATAATCACATAGGGGCCGGACAGCCACGTCTGAGCGCACACAGCACGGGGAGCCGCCTGTCCGCTGATCGCAGCACACTGACAGCTGGACAGGTGGAACGTGTCACATTAAAAACATAGAGATCACCACCAGGACAAGTATATAAATAATTCAGACAATACCGACATACGCAATTACATAAATAATTAAATGAATGAGCACATAACACAGAAACAGAGAGAGTGACATGTTGGTCTGGGTGCTGTAACGTGTTGCACCACATCACACCTTTGCTGAAAAAAATTAAAACCACACACCATAAAAAAAACCCCGCATTTTACTGAATCCCTCTTATAGAGCGGACAATACAAGTATGAACCATCTGTTCCTCTGTAGATGACCCATGGTCACAGACGTACAGTCACGAAATGACATGAATGAAGCAGTGCGCTCTCATTATGTCTTATTTTGTCCAGCCGGGTATATAAATAATTAATACAGTTACCGGACACTGATAGATGAGATAATGGTGCATAATTAGTGAAAATCACTGGGTTGATATAAAAATAAATAAAAGGTGACCCAATACAAAACCCTGCAGTTAAATAACCCTGGTTAAATAAAAAAAAAAATTAAAACCCGCAATTTACAAAAGCTCTGATTAACAAATGGAAACTTTACCTCTGCGCTACAATCATTGTCTTATAACACAAACATGAAATTCTTAAAATCAACAAGGAGATACACGTATGTTTTCAAAAGAGAGAAATTAGATGATGTATATACATGCATGTTGGGCCAGCCCACAGCGTTGCTTGCACTATGTTTGTGCACATGCACGAGCATGCACAAAACCATTGCCGGCGTGTCATGCATGCCTGTGCGACTATGCATCCTTCACAACAGCAGGTGGAATGTTTTGTGGTTCCCCATTTCATGTTTGGTTTGTGGATTTTCTTCCGGTTTCTGCATCTTTCATGTTATGTGTGAAGGGGCCCTAAAGTTTGTCAAATCACAGCCACATGGGGTGTGTAGCCAGTACACTCTGAGTGCTGACCCCAAGCTCAGATAAATGAGTAGGGTGGCATCAGGAAGGGCATCTCTGATATGATGGAGAGGAGAAAGGTAGACATATTATCTGTGCAAGAGACCAAGTGGATAGGAAGAAAGAGCAGGAGAACAGGCAGTGGGATCAAGTTGTATCATGGTGTGGATAGGAAGAGAAATGGCATTGGGGTCATTTTAAAGGAAGAGTATGTTAAGAGTGTGTTGGATGTTAAGTGAGTGTGCTGATTCCTCTTTTTAAGAACAAGGGTGATGTGTAGAGCTGCAGTAACTATAGAGGCATAAAACTGATCAGCCACAGCATGAAGTTATGGGAAAGAGTAGTAGAAGGTAGGCTTAGAAAACAGGTGAAGATGTGTGAGCAGTAATATGGTTTCATGCCGAGAAAGAACACTATGATGCAATGCTTGCTCTGAGAATACTGATGGAGAAGTACAGAGAAGGTCAGAAGGAGCTATATTGTGTGTTTGTGGATTTAGGGAAAGCTTGTGATAGGGTGCCAAGAGAAGAGCTGTGGTACTGTATGAGGAAGTCTGGAGTAGCAGGGAAATATGTGAGGGTGGTGCAGGACATGTACAAGGATAGTGTAACAGCTGTGAGATGCGCAGTAGGAATGACAGATTAAAGGATTTAAGGTGGAGGTGGAATTACACCAAGGATCAGCCCTGGGTCTTTTCTTGTTCGTAATGTGAAGGACAGGTTGACAGATGAAATCAGACAGGAGTCTCCATGGACTATGATGTTTGCAGATGACATTGTGATCTGTAGTGAGAGTAGAGAGCAGGTTGAGTCTAGTCTGGAAATGTGGAGATACTCTGTGTAGAGCAGGGGAATGAACGTCAGTTGGAGCAAGACTGAGTACATGTGTGTGAATGGGAGGGAGCCCAGTGGAATAGTGTGGTTACAAGGAGTAGAAGTGGTGAAAGTAGATGAATTTAAATACTTGGGGTCAACTATCCAAAGTAATGGAGAGTATGGTAGAGAGGTGAAGAAGAGAGTGCAGGCAGGGTGGAGAAAGGTGGCAGGAGTGATTTGTGACTGAAGAATATCTGCAAGAGTGAAGGGGAAAGTTTACAAGACAGTAGTGAGACCAGCTATGTTGTACGGCTTAGAGACGGTGGCACTAACAAAAAGACAGGAGGCACAGCTGGAGGTGGCAGAGCTGAAGATGTTGAGATTCTCTTTGTGAGTGACGAGAATGGACAAGATTAGGAATGAACATATCAGAGGGACAGCTCAGGTGGGATGGTTTGGAGACAAAGTCAGAGACACGAGATTGAGATGGTTTGGACATGTACAGAGGAGGGACCCAGAGAAGGATGATGAGGATGGAGACACCAGGCAGGAGGAGAAGAGAGAGGCCAAAGAGGAGGTTTATGGATGTGCTGAGGGAGGACATGCAGGTGGTTGGTGTGACAGAGAAGATACAGAGGACAGAGTGAGATGGAGATGATTGATCTACTGTGGTGACCCCTGACGGGAGCAGTCAAAAGAAAAGGAAGACGTTTTAGTTGAATGATGAATCAGATCACCTTGTGTTTGTTCTCAGGCGTACACACAGCTGCGAGAAGGGAAACATCTGTTTAACGGAAAGCCGGTAAAAGCAAGAATAAAAGCGGAAACCATGGCAGTCAACTGCTACACCCCACAAACTAGCTGGACACCCTATCAAGTGGAGCAACATGGCCATCCTTATGGTGCAGATTTCCCCCAGCCCCCCTATCAGCTGCACTACCACGATCACATGCTGACGTCACAGCCCTATGACATCACCAAAGCAGGATATCCAGGCTCAGCTCAGGTGACATATGAATGAATGAATTCACGAAAATAGTAAATATGTTTGTATGACATATTTCATACACAGGCATAACCCAAAGTGCTTTACAAATGGCAAATCATCAGAGACCAATAACACACACACACACAAAGATGATTAGCAGCAATGGTTAGGCACCAGGCAGCAAAAAGGGACTGACTTCTTTTCTCCATATATTTTGAAAAAATGATTTTTCCATCCATCCATCCATCCATCCATCCATCCATCCATCCATCCATCCATCCATCCATCCATCCATCCATCCATCCATCCATCCATCCATCCATCCATCCATCCATCCAAGCACATAAGCGACAGTAGTAAGGAAAAATTCCCTGATGATACTGAGGAAGAAACCTCAAGCAGACCAGACTCAAAGGGACGACCCACTGCTTAGGTCATTCTACCAAAGAGGTTTGGTAGAATACAGAACACAAATCAAATCAAAATCAAATCAATTTTATTTATATAGCGCCAAATCACAACAAACAGTTGCCCCAAGGTGCTTTATATTGTAAGGCAAAAGCCATACAATAATTACAGAAAAACCCGAACGGTCAAAACGACCCCCTATGAGCAAGCACTTGGCGACAGTGGGAAGGAAAAACTCCCTTTTAACAGGAAGAAACCTCCAGCAGAACCAGGCTCAGGGAGGGGCAGTCTTCTGCTGGGACTGGTTGGGGCTGAGGGGAGAGAATCAGGAAAAAGACATGCTGTGGAAGACGGCAGAGATCAATCACTAATGATTAAATGCAGAGTGGTGCATACAGAGCAAAAAGAGAAAGAAACACTCCCCAGCAGTCTAAGTCTATAGCAGCATAACTAAGGGATGGTTCAGGGTCACCTGATCCAGCCCTAACTATAAGCTTTTTCAAAAAGGAAAGTTTTAAGCTTAATCTTAAAAGTAGAGAGGGTGTCTGTCTCCCTAATCCGAATTGGGAGCTGGTTCCACAGGAGAGGAGCCTGAAAGCTGAAGGCTCTGCCTCCCATTCTACTCATACAAACTCATACTCATCTTCCGGGGGCCAGAGCAGGCGACATTGAAGGAAATTTGAAATTGCTGGCTAAGGCTAAGCGTAAATTTGGTAAGATTGTAATTCACGTCGGCAGTAATGACACTCGGTTACGCCAATCGGAGGTCACTAAAATTAACATTAAATCGGTGTGTAACTTTGCAAAAACAATGTCGGACTCTGTTGTTTTCTCTGGGCCCCTCCCCAATCAGACCGGGAGTGACATGTTTAGCCGCATGTTCTCCTTGAATTGCTGGCTGTCTGAGTGGTGTACAAAAAATGAGGTGGGCTTCATAGATAATTGGCAAAGCTTCTGGGGAAAACCTGGTCTTGTTAGGAGAGACGGCATCCATCCCACTTTAGATGGAGCAGCTCTCATTTCTAGAAATCTGGCCAATTTTCTTGGATCCTCCAAACTGTGACTGTCTAGCGTTGGGACCAGGAGGCAGAGTTGTGGTCTTATACACCTCTCTGCAGCTTCTCTCCCCCTGCCATCCCCTCATTACCCCATCCCTGTAGAGACGGTGCCTGCTCCCAGACCACCTATAACCAGCAAAAATCTATTTAAGCAAAAAAATTCAAAAAGAAAAAATAATATAGCACCTTCAACTGCACCACAGACTAAAACAGTTAAATGTGGTCTATTAAACATTAGGTCTCTCTCTTCTAAGTCCCTGTTAGTAAATGATATAATAATTGATCAACATATTGATTTATTCTGCCTTACAGAAACCTGGTTACAGCAGGATGAATATGTTAGTTTAAATGAGTCAACACCCCCGAGTCACACTAACTGTCAGATTGCTCGTAGTACGGGCCAGGGCGGAGGATTAGCAGCAATCTTCCATTCCAGCTTATTAATTAATCAAAAACCTAGACAGAGCTTTAATTCATTTGAAAGCTTGTCTCTTAGTCTTTTCCATCCAAATTGGAAGTCCCAAAAACCAGTTTTATTTGTTATTATCTATCGTCCACCTGGTTGTTACTGTGAGTTTCTCTGTGAATTTTCAGACCTTCTGTCTGACTTAGTGCTTAGCTTAGATAAGATACTTATAGTGGGCGATTTTAACATCCACACAGATGCTGAGAATGACAGCCTCAACACTGCATTTAATCTATTATTAGACTCTATTGGCTTTGCTCAAAAAGTAAATGAGTCCACCCACCACTTTAATCATATTTTAGATCTTGTTTTGACGTATGGTATGGAAATAGAAGACTTAACAGTATTCCCTGAAAACTCCCTTCTGTCTGATCATTTTTAAATAACATTTACATTTACCCTGATGGACTACCCTGCAGTGGGGAATAAGTTTCATTACACTAGAAGTCTTTCAGAAAGCGCTGTAACTAGGTTTAAGGATATGATTCCTTCTTTATGTTCTCTAATGTCATATACCAACACAGAGCAGAGTAGCTACCTAAACTCTGTAAGGGAGTTACAGTATCTCGTCAATAGTTTTACATCCTCATTGAAGACAACTTTGGATGCTGTAGCTCCTCTGAAAAAGAGAGCTTTAAATCAGAAGTGTCTGACTCCGTGGTATAACTCACAAACTTGTAGCTTAAAGCAGATAACCCGTAAGTTGGAGAGGAAATGGCGTCTCACTAATTTAGAAGATCTTCACTTAGCCTGGAAAAAGAGTTTGTTGCTCTATAAAAAAGCCCTCCGTAAAGCTAGGACATCTTTTTACTCATCACTAATTGAAGAAAATAAGAACAACCCCAGGTTTCTTTTCAGCACTGTAGCCAGGCTGACAAAGAGTCAGAGCTCTATTGAGCTGAGTATTCCATTAACTTTAACTAGTAATGACTTCATGACTTTCTTTGCTAACAAAATTTTGACTATTAGAGAAAAAATTACTCATAACCATCCCAAAGATGTATCGTTATCTTTGGCTGCTTTCAGTGATGCCGGTATTTGGTTAGACTCTTTCTCTCCGATTGTTCTGTCTGAGTTATTTTCATTAGTTACTTCATCCAAACCATCAACATGTTTATTGGACCCCATTCCTGCCAGGCTGCTCAAGGAAGTCCTACCATTATTTAATGCTTCAATCTTAAATATGATCAACTTATCTCTGTTAGTTGGCTATGTACCACAGGCTTTTAAGGTGGCAGTAATTAAACCATTACTTAAAAAGCCATCACTTGACCCAGCTATCTTAGCTAATTATAGGCCAATCTCCAACCTTCCTTTTCTCTCAAAGATTCTTGAGAGGGTAGTTGTAAAACAGCTAACTGATCACCTGCAGAGGAATGGTCTATTTGAAGCGGTTCAGTCAGGTTTTAGAATTCATCATAGTACAGAAACAGCATTAGTGAAGGTTACAAATGATCTTCTTATGGCTTCGGACAGTGGACTTATCTCTGTGCTTGTTCTGTTGGACCTCAGTGCTGCTTTTGATACTGTTGACCATAAAATTTTATTACAGAGATTAGAGCATGTCATAGGTATTAAAGGCACTGCGCTGCGGTGGTTTGAATCATATTTGTCTAATAGATTACAGTTTGTTCATGTAAATGGGGAATCTTCTTCACAGACTAAAGTTAATTATGGAGTTCCACAAGGTTCTGTGCTAGGACCAATTTTATTCACTTTATACATGCTTCCCCTAGGCAGTATTATTAGACGGTATTGCTTAAATTTTCATTGTTACGCAGATGATACCCAGCTTTATCTATCCATGAAGCCAGAGGACACACACCAATTAGCTAAACTGCAGGATTGTCTTACAGACATAAAGACATGGATGACCTCTAATTTCCTGCTTTTAAACTCAGATAAAACTGAAGTTATTGTACTTGGCCCCACAAATCTTAGAAGCATGGTGTCTAACCAGATCTTTACTCTGGATGGCATTTCCCTGACCTCTAGTGATACTGTGAGAAATCTTGGAGTCATTTTTGATCAGGATATGTCATTCAAAGCGCATATCAAACAAATATGTAGGACTGCCTTTTTGCATTTACACAATATCTCTAAAATCAGAAAGGTCTTGTCTCAGAGTGATGCTGAAAAACTAATTCATGCATTTATTTCCTCTAGGCTGGACTATTGTAATTCATTATTATCAGGTTGTCCTAAAAGTTCCCTAAAAAGCCTTCAGTTAATTCAAAATGCTGCAGCTAGAGTACTGACGGGGACTAGCAGGAGGGAGCATATCTCACCCGTGTTGGCCTCTCTTCATTGGCTTCCTGTTAATTCTAGAATAGAATTTAAAATTCTTCTTCTTACTTATAAGGTTTTGAATAATCAGGTCCCATCTTATCTTAGGGACCTCGTAGTACCATATTACCCCATTAGAGCGCTTCGCTCTCAGACTGCAGGCTTACTTGTAGTTCCTAGGGTTTGTAAGAGTAGAATGGGAGGCAGAGCCTTCAGCTTTCAGGCTCCTCTCCTGTGGAACCAGCTCCCAATTCAGATCAGGGAGACAGATACCCTCTCTACTTTTAAGATTAGGCTTAAAACTTTCCTTTTCGCTAAGGCTTATAGTTAGGGCTGGATCAGGTGACCCTGGACTATCCCTTGGTTATGCTGCTTTAGACGTAGACTGTGGGGGGGTTCCCATGGTGCACTGTTTCTTTCTCTTTTTGCTCTGTATGCATCACTCCGCATTTAATCATTAGTGATCGATCTCTGCCCCCCTCCACAGCATGTCTTTTTCCTGGTTCTTTCCCTCAGCCCCAACCAGTCTCAGCAGAAGACTGCCCCTCCCTGAGCCTGGTTCTGCTGAAGGTTTCTTCCTGTTAAAAGGGAGTTTTTTCCTTCCCACTGTAGCCAAGTGCTTGCTCACAGGGGGTCGTTTTGACCGTTGGGGTTTTTCATAATTATTGTATGGCCTTGCCTTACAATATAAAGCGCCTTGGGGCAACTGTTTGGTGTGATTTGGCGCTATATAAAAAAAAGTTGATTGATTGATTGATACAAACCCTAGCAACTACAAGTAAGCCTGCAGTCTGAGAGCGAAGCGCTCTATTGGGGTGATATGGTACTACGAGGTCCCTAAGATAAGATGGGACCTGATTATTCAAAACCTTATAAGTAAGAAGAAGAATTTTAAATTCTATTCTGGATTTAACAGGGAGCCAATGAAGAGAGGCCAATATGGGTGAAATATGCTCTCTCCTTCTAGTCCCTGTCAGTACTCTAGCTGCAGCATTTTGAATTAACTGAAGGCTTTTCAGGGAACTTTTAGGACAACCTGATAATAATGAATTACAGTAGTCCAGCCTAGAAGAAATAAATGCATGAATTTGCTTTTCAGCATGACTCTGAGACAAGACCTTTCTAATTTTAGAGATATTGCGCAAATGCAAAAAAGCAGTCCTACATATTTGCTTAATATATGCATTGAAGGACATATCCTGATCAAAAATGACTCCAAGATTTCTCACAGTATTACTAGAGGTCAGGGTAATGCCATCCAGAGTAAGGATCTGGTTAGACACCATGTTTCTAAGATTTGTGGGGCCAAATACAATAACTTCAGTTTTATCTGAATTTAAAAGCAGGAAATTAGAGGTCATCCATGTCTTTATGTCTGAAAGACATTCCTGCAGTTTAACTAATTGGTGTGTGTCCTCTGGCTTCATAGATAGATAAAGCTGGGTATCATCTGCGTAACAATGAAAATTTAAGCAATGCTTTCTAATAACACTGCCTAAGGGAAACATGTATAAAGTGAATAAAATTGGTCCTAGCACAGAACCTTGTGGAACTCCATAATTAACCTTAGTCTATGAAGAAGACTCCCCATTTACATGAACAAATTGTAATCTATTAGATAAATATGATTCAAACCACTGCAGTGCAGTGCCTTTAATACCTATGGCATTTTCTAATCTCTGTAATAACATTTTATGGTCAACAATATCAAAAGCTGCACTGAGGTCTAACAGAACAAGCACAGAGATGAGTCCACTGTCTGAGGCCATAAGAAGATCATTTGTAACCTTCACTAATGCTGTTTCTGTACTATGATGAATTCTGAAACCTGACTGAAACTCTTCAAATAGACCATTCCTCTGCAGATGATCAGTTAGCTGTTTTACAACTACCCTTTCAAGACTTTTTGAGAGAAAAGGAAGGTTGGAGATTGGCCTATAATTAGCTAAGATAGCTGGATCCAGTGATGGCTTTTTAAGTAATGGTTTAATTACTGCCACCTTAAAAGCCTGTGGTACATAGCCAACTAATAAAGATAGATTGATCATATTTAAGATCGAAGCATTAACTAATGGTAGGGCTTCCATGAGCAGCCTGGTAGGAATGGGGTCTAATAGACATGTTGATGGTATGGAGGAAGTAACTAATGAAAGAACAATCAATGACAGAACAATCGGAGAGAAAAAGTCTAGCCAAATACCAGCATTACTGAAGGCAGCCAAACATAAAGATATGTCTTTGGGATGGTTATGAATAATTTTTTCTCTAATAGTTAAAATTTTATTTGCAAAGAAAGTCATGAAGTCATTACTAGTTAAAGTTAAAAGAATACTCAGCTCAATAGAGCTCTGACTCTTTGTCAGCCTGGCTACAGTGCTGAAAAGAAACCTTGGGTTGTTCTTATTTTCTTCAATTAGTGATGAATAGTAAAATGTCCTAGCTTTACGGAGGGCTTTTTTATAGAGCAACAGACTTTTCCAGGCTAAATGAAGATCTTCAAAATTAGTGAGACTCCATTTCCTCTCCAGCTTACGGGTTATCTGCTTTAAGCAGAGTTTGTGGGTTATACCACGGAGTCAGGCACTTCTGATTTAAGGCTCTATTTTTCAGAGGAGCTACAGCATCCAAAGTTGTGCTCAATAAGGATGTAAAGCGATTGACAAGATAATCTATCTCACTCACAGAGTTTAGGTAGCTATTCTACAATGTGTTGGTATAAGGCATTGAAGAACATAAAGAAGGAATCATATCCTTAAACCTAGTTACAGCGCTTTCAGAAAGACTTCTACTGTAATGAAACTTATTCCCCACTGCTGGGTAGTCCATTAACACAGAGAAGGCCAAGGTCTGGTCAAATGACCAGTCTACCTCCACGGATAGTCAAATGAATCCAAGATCCCCTGTGGAGAGCTACTTCTGTTATGTAAACAATGAAGTCTCAGAACACCTCAGGGGAGGGGCTGACTTGGCTAGCCACATTCTTGTGTTTGTATATTTGCTGTCTGTGTGCCTGCTTATCTGAAAGGACTGCTGATTTGTGCTTAGGTGGATAAATCACTTTACCCTGGGGGAGAGATGAAATTTTGTTTTCTGAATTGTATTGAAATGTACCAAAAAAAAACACACCAAAAGAAAACTTTGTTTTCTGGATTTTATTGAAATGTACCAAAATCTACCAAAAACACACCAGAAAACCAAAATATATACAATAGGTACAGGTTACAGTCACTCACAATGACTAACAGTCCCCACACTGTTATTATGTCATTATGTCCACATGATGACAGCAAGCAGACACACGTGTCACAGTCCATGTCTATCCAAACACAGTACATGCTGTCCAGCTGGGACATCCAGAACAACAGATCTTTCAGCCGCTTTGGTGCACAAATAGTTGTAGCAATAGGTGTACTAGGCAGCTGTAATTTTACACGTTTTGCACACAACTCCTGCTTCATATGCAGCCCTTTCAGCTAAGCAGGCAAGTGACTCCAAGATCCCCTGTGGAGAGCTACTTCTGTTATGTAAACAAGGAAGTCGCAGAACACACAGACAGCAAATATGCAAACACAAGAATGTGGCTAGCCAAGTCAGCTAGCCAGGGTCATTTGACTCTCCATGGGCTTTATGCAAACACAAGAATGTGGCTAGCCAAGTCAGCTAGCCAGGGTCATTTGACTCTCCGTGGGCTTTACAGGTAGAAGAGAAAAGCTTGGACCTCCAAGTGTTAAAGTAAATGTAAATGTTATTAAGAAATGATCAGACAACAGGGGTTTTTCAGGGAATACTGTTAAGTCTTCAGTTTCTATGCCATATGTCAGAACAAGATCTAAAGTGCGGTTAAAATGGTGGGTGGGCTCATTTACATTTTGAGCAAAGCCAACTGAATCTAATAATAGATTAAATGCAGTGTTGAGGCTGTCATTCTCAGCATCTATGTGGATGTTAAAATCACCCACTATAATTATCTTATCTGAGCTAAGCACTAAGTCAGACAAATGGTCTGAAAATTCACAGAGAAACTCACAGTAACGACCAGGTGGACGACAGATAATAACAAATAAAACTGTTTGAGACTTCCAATTTGGATGGACAAGAATAAGAGTCAAGCTTTCAAATGAATTAAAGCTCTGTCTGGGTCTTTGATTAATTAATAAGCTGGAATGGAAGATTGCTGCTAATCCTCCTCCTCGATCTGTGCTTCGAGCATTCTGACAGTTAGTGTGACTCGGGGGTGTTGCCTCATTTAAACTAACAATCATCCTGCTGTAACCAGGTTTCTGTAAGGCAGAATAAATCAATATGTTGATCAATTATTATATTATTTACTAACAGGGACTTAGAAGAGAGAGACTTAATGTTTAATAGACCACATTTAACTGTTTTAGTCTGTGGTGCAATTGAAGGTGCTATATTATTTTTTCTTTTTGAATTTTTATGCGTAAATAGATTTTTACTGGTTATTGATGGTCTAGGAGCAGGCACCGTCTCTACGGGGATGGGGCATTGGGGGGATGGCAGGGGGAGAGAAGCTGCAGAGAGGTGTGTAAGACTACAACTCTGCTTCCTGGTCCCAACCCTGGATAGTCACGATTTGGAGGGTTTAATAAAATTGGCCAGATTTCTAGAGCTGAGAGCTGCTCCATCCAAAGTGGGATGGATGCCGTCTCTCCTAACAAGACCAGGTTTTCCCCAGAAACTTTGCCAATTATCTATGAAGCCCACCTCATTTTTTGGACACCACTCAGACAGCCAGCAATTCAAGGAGAACATGCGGCTAAACATGTCACTCCCGGTCTGACTGGGGAGGGGCCCAGAGAAAACTACAGAGTCCGACATTGTTTTTGCAAAGTTACACACCGATTCAATATTAATTTCAGTGACCTCCGATTGGCATAACTGGGTGTCATTACTGCCAACGTGAATTACAATCTTACCAAATTTACGCTTAGCCTTAGCCAGCAGTTTCAAATTTCCTTCAATGTCGCCTGCTCTGGCCCCCGGAAGACAATTGACTATGGTTGCTGGTGTCGCTAACTTCACATTTCTCAAAACAGGGTCACCAGTAACCAGAGTTTGATCCTCAGCGGGTGTGTCGCCGAGTGTGGAAAAACGGTTAGAGATGTGAACGGGTTGGTGGTGTACAGGGGGCTTCTGTTTAGAACTATGCTTCTTCCTCACAGTCACCCAGCCGGCCTGCTTTCCCGGCTGCTCGGGATCTGCTGTGGGACAGCTAACGGCGGCTAAGCTACCTTGGTCCGCACCAACTACAGGGGCCTGGCTAGCTGTAGGATTTTCCAAGGTGCGGAGCCGAGTCTCCAATTCGCCCAGCCTGGCCTCCAAAGCTATGAACAAGCTACACTTATTACAACTACCGTTACTGCTAAAGGAGGCTGAGGAATAACTAAACATTTCACACCCAGCGCAGAAAAGTGGGGGAGAGACAGGAGAAGCCGCCATGCTAAACCGGCTAAGAGCTAATAGTTGCGCTAAGCTAGCAGATTCCTAAAAACACACAAAGTGATTGTGTGAATAATTTAGAGGTGATTCAGCAGAGAGAGTGCTTTAATTAAGGCACGTGAAGATTACACTGTGAAATGAATGAATGAATGAATGAAAACTGTTTATTTCGAACATTTGATACAACAACAATTACAAGATAGATCAGTAAAGACAACAACAAAAAAGTTCCTACTGTGTACCCAACATGTCCGAAAAGGGGTAGGGTGAAGCATCAGCTTATTTATCCCTACCCCTTCTTCCCCACAACCAGTAATACCCTTTGCCACATATACACATAAATTCCTACACACCTAAACCGATATCAATATATATATATACATATATATACACACACATACATATACACATCAACATACACATATATACACATATACATATATACACATATATATACACAAACATAAATATACACCTACACATACCTACTTACATACAAAATACTATATATTTACAAGCCGAAGCAAACAACAAAAACACCCTAACCCTCATTACCCTTCCTCCTCCCTATACCCAGAAAAAACCATATTTTTGTACCGCTGTTTGAACTGGTTCATGCTTGGACATTGCTTGAGCCCCACTCCCAATCTGTTCCACATCCTCACCCCACAGACAGAAATACAGAAACCTTTTAATGTTGTTCGTGCCCACTGATGCTTTAAATTAAATTTCCCCCTCAGACTGTAATCCCCTGATCTGTTAAAAAACATATTTTTAATATTTGCTGGAAGTAAATTGTTTATTGCTTTATACACAATTTGTACTGTTTGAAAATGAACCAAGTCTGTGAATTTTAAGAATTTGGATTGTAAAATAGTGGATTTGTATGATCTCTATAGCCAGTATTATGAATAATTCTTATAGCTCTTTTCTGCATTACTGATAGTGATTGTGTTGTACCTTTATAAGTATTACCCCATACCTCTGCACAGTACTGTAAATATGGTAAAACCAGTGAGCAGTAAAGAATGCGGAGTGAATTGTGGTCCAGAATATGTTTCGCTTTGTTTAGAACTGAAATGCTTCTTGACAGTTTACTTTGTATATGTTTTATATGAGTCTTCCAGTTTATCTTATCATCTATTATCACCCCCAGAAACTTATTTTCATGTACCCTTTCAATATCTACCCCCTCGACTTGTAACTGAACCTGTATGTCTGTATTACAATAGCCAAATAACATGTATTTTGTTTTACTTAAGTTTAATGATAATTTATTTCTGTCAAACCATATTTTCAATTTCCCATTTCTATACTGATCCTCCTCAGTAACTCCTGCAAATCCCCCCCTGAACAAAAAATGCTTGTGTCATCTGCAAATAATACTAATTTTAATATTTTGGAAACATTGACAATATCATTTATATAAATTAGAAACAGTTTTGGACCCAATACTGACCCCTGTGGGACGCCACAAGCATTGTCCAAGCATGATGATGTATATTCCCCCAACTTCACAAACTGTTTTCTGTTACTTAAGTAGCTTCTCACCCAGTGCAACACCAACCCCCTAATCCCATACTGTTCAAGTTTATTGATTAATATGTCATGATTAATTGTATCAAAAGCCTTTTTAAGGTCTATAAATATTCCAACTGAATGTAATTTGTGGTCTATGGCGTTTGTAATCTCCTCAACTGATTCTATTAATGCAAGTGATGTTGAACTATGTGCTCTGAATCCATATTGACTATCAGTAAGTAATTTATGTTTATTTATGAATTTGTCTAATCTATTATTGAATAACTTTTCTAATAATTTGGAAAATTGTGGAAGCAAAGAAACAGGTCTATAATTTGTGAAGTGGTGTCTATCCCCAGTCTTATACAGCAGCACAACCTTAGCTATTTTCATTTGATTGGGAAATTTACCGGTTTGAAATGATAAGTTACAGATGTATGTTAATGGTTCTACAATCCATTCAATGACCTGTTTTACCACCACAATATCAATTTCATTTAAATCGGTAGATGTTTTATATTTACAATTATTCACAATGTCTATAATTTCATTTCCATCCACTGCTGTGAGGAACATTGAACAGGGATTTCTTTCTATGAGATTATTATCCCAATCCTCAGGTTGGGAATCGGGAATTTTTTCTGCCAAGCTTGGCCCAATATTTACAAAAAAATTATTAAACCGTTGACTACCTCATCCTTATTTTCCTTCTTGACATTATTATCAATGAAATACTGAGGGTAACTCTGTTTTTTATTACCATTTTTGATAATGCTATTTAATATATCCCATATTCCTTTAATATTGTTTTTGTTATTATATAATATGTTACTATAATATTCCTTCCTACATACCCGTATAATATTAGTTAATCTATTTTTGTATTTCTTATATCTATTTTCTGCCTCTTTAGTCTTTAGTTTTATGAATTCTCTATACAGTGTATTTTTCTTATTACATGCATTTCGTAACCCTTTCGTCATCCATGGTCGAGCTTGGATTTTTGTTTTCTGTAGTCTTGTTTAATTGGACAATTTTTATCATATAATGATGTAAATATTTGTAAAAAAGTTTCATATGCACTATCAACATCACTTTCACTGTATACCTTTTCCCAGTTTTGCTCCTGTAAATCCTTCTTTAGTGTGTTCATGCTTTCCTCTGTCCGCACTCGCCTGTATTTTATTTTCTCCTCTGGCTGATTCCGCCGATGGTTTCTATTATAAACGATGAAAACTGGTAGATGATCACTAATGTCATTGATTAATAATCCACTCACAGTGTTATTCTCAATATCATTGCTGAATATATTATCAATTAAGGTGGCACTATGGGATGTAATTCTGCTTGGCCTGGTGATTTTTGGATATAAACTCATACTGTACATTATACTGATAAATTCATCTGTTATTTTATGCTTATTTGGATTGAGCAGATCAATATTTAAGTCACCACAAATGAACACAGTTTTTTGATTAGTTTTTGAGAACATTTTTCCCATACAGAAATAAATCGTTATCTAGATCAATCTAACTACGCAGATTAAACAGCTACAGCATACAGCAAAACACCGCTGTGCTCCGGAACAGGAAGTGATACAATACCGCAGTGAGAGCCAACCACCAGTAGAGGCCTGTAGAGTAAAGGATCGCCCAAAATGCCCACAACACAACAACAATTGATGAGAGTCAGTGCCACTCGCTAGATCTGTTCCTACAGCAGTCCATTCCACGTCCATTACAGAAATCATCTAATCGAGCATATTTATCCAGCCGCATCTCGATCAGGGACAAAAAGAAAACAGAATCAGTCAGCCAGAAAAACTACACTTAAGGTATTATTTGTCAGCATTAAGCAACAGGAAAGCAGAAGAAATACTAAGATGATCACCGGCCACTAGCCCTAAGCTTCACTAACAGACCCAGACTTTAGATAAGTTGAGGCAGAGACCCGCTCTGTTTTAGTTATATATTAAATTCATTTTAAAAATTATTTTAAAACATTTAATTTAAATATATTAAATTTTTAAATGGTTTGTGATATTTCACTAATCGTATGTCACAACAGGGATTCACTTATATCTGTAGTGACATGAACATCTCTGGATTCTCTGCCTTTGAAATCGATAGATGTCTGGGAAGACCTTATGGGGTCATGAGGTCACTGGACAGAGGTGTTTGACAGAGTTGATGCTGACTGACTGGCACCCTGAATCCTATATCTACCCTGCTATTACCAAGAATATTATCCACAACATTATCTTATTTTGCTTTCTGTCTTTAATTTTTACAGGCACACCAATTGATACAGCATGAATATTTGTAGAGGTTTGCCACATTAGAAACATATCCATTCTTGCTTCACTGTAATTTTGCTAGCAATGTTCTCTTTGTCCATTTTTATCTTTTGTTTAAGTCACTGTTTGTTTCCAGTTGAACCAGGCAGCTCTTTCTCCTCCTGTTTCAGCTCAACATTTATTTAAGTATGATTTGATTTCCATCCAACTTGTATTATAGCTGACTGTTTTTGTTTGTTCCAGTATGATGCACCACTGAGGAGCGACTTCATGAGGGGGTTTCCAGAATGTTATAGCCACCAGCCTCCCAGCCCACACAGCCCGGGGTATATTCTTCTTTTTCCTCTGTTGCACGCTTTCTTGTCTGTTGATGAAGTCGTATTAGTAGTTTGGATCATCACACCAGGAACAATGTTCGTCATTTTTTAAAAAACTCTTGACGAGTTGGTAATTGTTTGCCTATCCACATTCCTGAATTTGGATCCACTCCAAAATATCCAAAATTCTTATTTCTCCCAAAGTCCACTCCTGCACAAAATACAGTGAAGTCTTTTTCCAACTTTTTGAACTATTCTAATCACTTCTAAACAAGCTTGGTGGAGGTAATGTCACTGCTGTAGATTTTGTTTTTGTTTTGTTGATCTGTTTGCTGAAAGACTTCTCCTGTCATTTCTCCAGGAGAGACTCGAGGTCAAGAGGCTTTAGATTTCGGCAGCAGAACCAGCTGGACGACTTACCTCCTCCATCAGAGAAAGGACTGAAAGCAAACAACACTGCTTTCACTCCAGATCACAGAAGGCCATGGCGCAGTACCCACTGTCAAGGCAGAGGTGGAAGGTCAGAACCTGACAATAGAGTTAACTCAGCAAACTCTGATTGGTGAAAGTATTGGATTGGAGGGCACTGATCACTCCTGGATTATGGTACTGATCATTATCCACACATTTGACCGCAGTGTCATCGAGCTGTTTGTTGTTTGTTTCTCGTTCTCTCTGCATTACGATACCTATTAAACTGTTACATGGGCGAAATCACATAATATACTTACTCTGTACATGTACAGCAAGATCTTAATGGCTTATAACACCTGCTCCACACTCTCAGCGATGCTCGTCTCGAGATATACTTTGAAAATCATGTCATACAGATGACTTATTTTGGGCTTAAATCCTTATTTAGAGAGATACGTCCTACTTTCAGCTTGTGAAAAACTGGCTATGGGACTTCTTCTATTTTCTCCTCCAATATATCCATTAACTGTATTACACGGTGCATCTGGAAAGTATTCACAGCGCTTCACCTTTTCCAAATTTTATATTACAGTCTTATTCCAAAATGAGTGAAATTCATTTTTTAATCAAAATTCTACACACAATACCCCATAATGACAACATGATTTTTTTTTTTTTTTGCAAATTTATTTACAAAAACTAAGAAAACACATGTCCATAGGTATTCACAGCCTTTGCCATGAAGTTCAAAATTGAGCTCACGTGTGTTCTGTTTCCACTGATCATCCTTGAGATGTTTCTACAGCTTAATTGAAGTCTACTTGTGGTAAATTCAGTTGATTGGACATAATTTGGAAAGGTACACACATGTCTACATATGAGGTCCCACAGTTGACAGTGCATGTCAGAGCACAAACCAAACATCAAGTAAAAAAAAAAATTGTCTGTAGACGCCCGAGACAGGATTGTCTCGAGGCACAAATCTGAGGAAGGGTACAGAAACATTTCTACTGCTTTGAAGGTCCCACTGAGCACAGTGGCCACCATCATTTGGATCAACCAGGACTCTTCCTAGAGTTGCTGAGTAATCGGGGGGAAAGGGCCTTAATCAGGGAGGTGACCAAGAACCTGATGGTCACTCTGTCAGAGCTTCAGTGATTCCTCTCTGAAAAGAGGAAAGCCTTCCAGAAGGACAACCATCTCTGCAGCAATCCATCAATCAGGCCTGCATGGTAGCGTGGCCAGACAGAAGCCACTCCTTCGTAAAAGGCACATGGCAGCTCACCTGGAGTTTGCCAAAAGGCACCTGAAGGACTCTCAGACTATGAGAAACAAAATTCTCTAGTCTGATAAGACAAAGACTGAGCTCTTGCGTGAATGCCAGGCATTCTGTTTGGAGGAAACCAGGCACCATCCCTACAGTGAAGCATGGTGGTGGCAGCATCATGCTGTGGGGATGTTTTTCAGCAGCAGGAACTGGGCGACTAGTCAGAATTGAGGGAAAGAGGAATGCAGAAATATACAGAGACATCCTGGATGAAAACCTGCTCCAGAGCACTCTTGACCTCAGACTGGGGTGATGGTTCATCTTTCAGCAAGACAATGACCTTAAGCACACAGCCAAGATATCAAAGGAGTGGCTTCAGGACAACTCTGTGAATGTCCTTGAGTGACCCAACCAGAGCCCAGACTTGAATCCAATTGAATGTCTCTGGAGAGATCTGAAAATGGCTGTGCACCGACACTCCCCATCCAACCTGATGGAGCTTGAGGGGTGCTGCAAACAGGAATGGACAAAACTGTCCAAAGATAGGTGCGCCAAGCTTGCGGCATCATATTCACGAAGACTTGAGGCTGTAATTGCTGCTAAAGGTACATCAACAAAGCACTGAACAAAGGGTGTGAATACTTGTGTACATGTTATTTCTTAGTTTTTTATTTTTAATAAATTAGCAAAAATAAAAAAAAAACTTTTTTCATGTTTTCATTATGGAGCGTTGTGAATTTAATTTTGAGGGAACAAACGAATTTACTCCATTTTGAAGTAAGGCTGTAACATAATAAAATGTTTAAAAAGTGAAGTGCTGTGAATACTTTCCGGATGCACTGTAATTACTAAGTTGTCAGAGTCGAGGCTGAGGCCTAATATCTTATTGTTGCACAAACTGCTCCAGAGGAGAGTGTGTTTTGGATATGTGATCCTTAAATTGCTGGATAATATCCTGCAGAAAATCTCTGTACTGCATCACCTCAATCAACAGCAGTCTCACCTTCTTGCTCCACTAACAAGTGTACCTGTTGTGCTCTGCTGTGATTGTCATTATGCTATGGCGCAGCAAAAAAATCACATTATTTTAAAATGAGTGTGACACAGATGTCACTGAACAGAGGTGTTGGGCGATGTCAAATCCTGGTGGACCCAAAAGCCAACAAGATGTCTTTGGTACTAGGTCTCCTGTCGGAGGATTGCTTGGGTACTGCTGGAATACCTTTGTGTCAGATGACCAGTTGTGTAGGGAGACTAAGATGAGGAGTGTCACTTGCATGATGGGAGCATGGACTGTGACATTTTGGTCATGTGGCACATTTCTGTGGGCATGATCCAGTACACAGGTGCCTCAGTGTTGAGGACCTCAGTGGCTGATGTTCAGGGGAGTGCCCGCCTTTCATCGGGATGAGGTAGACAGATGGGATAATTTCAAAAGATGGGGCTGGGCCAAGAATGCACCGATACCACGTTGTTCCAGACTGAGTACAAGTACGAGTACATACATTTTCATACTTGTTGATACAGAGTTCAGATACGAATACAGTTGTATGTAAATGTTTGGGCACCCCTGATAATTTCCATGATTTTCCTTTATAAATCATTGGTTGTTTGTATCAGCAATTTCAGTTAAATATATCATACAGCAGACAAACACCATGATATTTGAGAAGTGAAATGAAGTTTATAGGATTTACATTAAGAGTGCAATAATTCTTTAAACAAAATTAGGCAAGTGCATAAATTTGGGCACCCCAACAAAATTTAGTAGACCCTCCTTTTGCAGAAATAACAGCTTCTACACACTTCCTATAGCTTTCAATGAGAGTCTGGATTCTGGTTGAAGGTATTTTGGACCATTCTTCTTTACAAAACCTCTCAGCATTGTTTGTTTCAGAGCATGGACAGCCCGCTTAAAATCATACCACACATTATCAATAATATTCAGGTCTGGGGGCTGAGATGGCCATTCCAGAATGTTGTACTTGTTCCTCTACATGAATGCCTTAGTAGATTTTGAGCAGTGTTTAGGGTCGTTGTCTTGTTGAAAGATCCAGCCCCAGCGCAACATTAACTTTGTCACTGATTCATGAACATTGTTCTTAAGAATCTGCTGATACTGACTGGAATCCATGTGACCCTCAACCTTAACAAGATTCCCAGTAGCTGCACTGGCCACACAGTCACACAGCATGACTGAACCACTTCCAAATTTTACTGTAGGTAGCAAGTGTTTTTCTTGCAATGCTGTGTTCTTTTTCAGCCATGCATACCTCCCCTTGTTATGTCCAATTAACTCAATTTTAGTTTCATCAGTCCATAGCACCTTATTCCAAAATGAAGCTGGTTTGTCCAAATGTGCTTTAGCATACCTCAAGCAACTCTGTTTGTGGTGTGTATGCAGAAAAGGCTTCCTCTGCATTATAGCATCATACAGCACAAGTGCGCTGTATAGTTGAACGATGCACAGAGACACTATCTGCAGCAAGATCAAGTTGTAGGCCTTTGGAGCAGGTCTGTAGGTTGATTACAACTGTTGTCATCATCCTTCGCTTCAGCTTATCTGAGATTTTTCTTGGCCTGCCACTTCTGGCCTTAACTAGTACTGTGCCTGTGGTCTTCCATTGCCTCACTATGTTCCTCACAGTGGAAACTGACAGCTGAGATCTCTGAGATAGCTTTTTGTATCCTTCCCCTAAACCATGATGTTGACCAATCTTTGTTTTCAGGTCATTTGAGAGTTGTTTAGAGGCTCCCATGTTGCCTTGTAAATGGCCACCTTAAATACCCTTTCTCATGATTTTATTCACCTGTGTAAGGAGGTCAAGGGTCAGTGAGCTTACCAAACCAATTTTGTGTTCCAATAATTAGTGCTGAATGCATTCAGATCAATAAAATGGCAGAGGTGCCCAAATTTATGCACCTGCCTAATTTTAATTGTTCCACATTTTCTGTAAATACTAGAAACTTGATTTCACTTCTCAAATATCAGTGTGTTCATCTGCTATATGATATATTTAACTGAAATTTCTGATCCAGACAACCAATGATTTATAAAGGAAAATCATGAAAATTATCATGGGTGCCCAAACTTTTGCATACAACTGTACTTAATGATACATTACAGTTTTATGATGACTTTGAAAACAGGTTTTATTCAAAAGTTGTTCCTTACTTTTTAACTGTAACTGCTACCAATATCATTAGCTTTGTTTTTACTTACAAACATTTCACTTAAATCATGTAACGTCACTTTTTGATGACAACAAATTGTCCTTTAACATTAATTGTGTGTTTCACTGCCAGACATCTTACTGAAATGTAACCTGTGGGCTTCAGCACTACAACACCAGGAACAGAACTGAAATTGTTCATCACTAACTTTATTTATGTCTGTGAGCACTAAGCCTTTTTTGAAAATGTGAGGGCAGATTGTTTTTGATGAAAATAAGCTTCTCTGTGTTATTAGCTGTAAGCCTGTTTCTGTTTTTATCTACAATGTGTGACACTGAGCTAAACAGCATTTCACTCTCCACACTAATTTTTAACTTTTAGGGCCCCTTCACACATAACACGATTTAAATCAATTACCGCACGAAGGAGGAATTGCATGCCAATTGTAAAAAATCAGAGCTGCCTCCAACGCCTCATACACATGTCGCTACTGCCTCCGACGCCTTGTACACCTGTTGCTACAACTATTTGCGCACACCAGTGGCTGAGAGGCAGAGTGTGCCCTGTGAGAGCCCATTCGATCCCTCTCACAGCAGGTGTCATCCAAATTCCAGGTGATACACACAAACTTCTAACACCGCTCGCTTGGCACTTAGTAAATGTGTGGCCATTCGCGCTGTTAGCACAAAAACAGCAGATGATCACTTTCAAGCTGGATGTGAAGTTTGTCTAAGTGCTCCCACGAGTGTGGCTTTGCAAAAAGCAACACGCTTGTGTATCGCACATGTGTCAGTGTGGTTCAGCCCCCCCCACCCTGGCACGCCACATGTGTTGGGGGAGCGAGGTGGGCACACTTGCATAAAATGCTGATATGTATGCTGCCCAGACATGATCACATTGGGGCCGGACAGGCAGATCTGAGCGCACACAGCACAGCGAGGTGCCTGTCAGCTGCTGACCAGAGACTCACTGACAGCTCACATAATACAGAAAGACAGTGACACGTTGGTGTGTGCGCTAGACGGACAGGGGGTGTGGCCATCGCCAGCAGCAGCTGTTAAGATCTCTGGTTCTGGACGTCCCAGCTGGAGAACATGTACTGTGTTTGGACGGACATGAATTGTCCACTGTGACGCACATGTGTGTGCTTGCTGGCCTCATGTGGACATGCATAAAAACATATATCGCTTTTGCGATGGGCTGCGAGCAAGCACACAGCGCGCACATTGACAGGCTGCCCCAGGTGATACAGACCATCAGATCATAACATGCAGCGGGCGATCTAAATTTCACATCACCCACGTGAGCTCTGTTCCACATGACGTGGTGTCTGTCCTGTGGCACACCGTCAACAAGACACGCGTGTCAGGCCAGACACGCACACGAGGATGGCTGGACACACCGGACCAGTAGATGTGGACATGATAAGAGTACCCTGCTTCTCATTCATGTCATTTTATGACTGTACGTCTGTGACCACGGGTCATCTACAGAAAATTGCAGGTTTGAATCCCATGGGTGGCATGTATTTTTTTTCACAGCAGCTGCGTGATGTGGTTACACATGCTCCAGCTGCTCGCTCGTGCATGACACAGTTGCGTGCATGAAACTGTTGCAGCGGCATCGTTTGCGCCTGCCCGTTGGCTTGATGTTCATGGTTCGTGGTTCGCGATGTTCATGGTTCATGGATCGTGGTTCGCTCATACGAGCTGTTCCACCGTGATTCACCCTGATTTGTACTTATTCATACTATGTGTGAAGGGGCCCTTAATTAAGTACATTTATTTACATACACAAATATAAACCATAATTCTTTTTTCCAAAGGTGGAACATGTAATATTGATGAGCACGGTGTGCGCACACACACACACACACACACACACACGGTGTTGCGCGGCATCTCCACAACACACTGAGGCGAAACGGAGTAATTTTAACTTTATTTTATTTTTTCTTTGTGGATCATGGGATAATTTCCTCATGTTCAGACAGATTAGCCTGTTGCCTGTGGTAACTGAGACACTAACAAAGTTGCAGTGACTCAACTTCTTGCCCAAATTGCGGCTCGTGGAGGAGGAGGTTCAGAACGCAGCGCCACAAAGATTCTGTAAACGGATTACACCTGTTGCGTACTGAGCCGGTCTCCCATCAGCCTGAACACCCACACCAAGGTCTGAAACTAGCTCACCAACCTGATGGACAGTCTCCACCGCTGAAACCATGATCTGAATTCTGACAGAGGAACTGGTGCAAAGTGCCAAAGTCACAGAGGAGCTTTTTGCAGCCACACAAGGAATTAAAGTATTTTCAGATGTTGTTTTCCAAACTCAGTAGGCTTTGTGTGGATTATTTTTCTTATTTTTCTATCGTATGATGATGAATTCCACTGAAACAAACAGGTAGGACTTTTTATTTACTCTCTGTGTGTGAATTTACGCCACATGATGGACAGCGGCTTTCAGCCAATCAGTGGACAGCACTGATGGATGTATTTCGACTTATGAGTAAATTACATGAAAGTCTGTAAAAATCCATAAATTAGCTGCATCACTGTTTAAGTCGCAGTGTTCAAAATGTATGAAAAAAGAAGCGGTTTATAGTCCAGAAATTTTGGAGCGTGAGCATGAAAATCCCACACTGTTGACATCACGCTGCTGTAAAGGGGTACTGGGTCTCGGAGTATCTGAGACATTTTATGATTACAAGTATGAGTAAATGAATACGGTATTGGGCCGATACTCGATACTGGTATTGGGATCGGTGCATCCCTATGCTGGCCCAGTTATCTGCCTGGACCCAGGGCCGTTAAACAGTGTGGTGGATGCAGTGACATACAGCTGTTGAGGTGTTGTAAAGACAACAATCTGTCTCTCAGTATAGAAGAGACAAAGGAGATAGTAGTGGACTTCAGACTTTGCACCATTTGCCACTACTCATCGATGACTTAGTTGTGGAGAAAGTCAGCCACACAAATTTCCTCAGCGTTCACATTGCTGAGGACTTTTCCTGGACCACAAACACTGTCCACTTGGTCAAAATAGCACAGCAAAGGATGTACTTCCTCAGGATGCTGAGGCAGGATAGCTTCCCTGTTCCTATCCTTAGTAAGTTCCATAGGGGCACTATGGAGGGCATCCTGATGTACTGCATCACCTCTTGGTATGGCAGTTGTTGTCCCTCTGACAGGAAAACTTTGCAGAGTGTGGTAAGGACAGCTGAGGAGATCATCTGGGTCTCACTCCCCTCCCTTCAGGATATTTATGAGGACAGATGCAGGAAGAAAGCTCTCTGCATTGTAAAGGATTGTCACCATACAGCTCATGGACGGTTTGATCTTCTGCCATCTGGCAAGTGATGAACTCTATCAAAGCAGAGATGGCCAGCATGTGTAACTGTTTTTTCCTGGATGTCATAAGATTGTAAAACAGAAATTAGTCATTGCAACACTGAAAGGGTGGGGGGAGATAACGAAATTATATTAATGCTTTTCTTAGCTCTTGCACTGTTTACCCATTTAACTTTACCAAGGTCCCTTTGGTGCTTGCTTCTTTTGAATGAGGTTTCAGTTATGTTCTTAGGCATGTCCTTATTTGTGGATTTATGAACTCGCACATCCTCCCAGACTTGACTTGAATTGTGACACAGAGAATGTTTCATCCCCTATACCAGATTTCTAAGTAAGTCCCTTTGGCCCCTCCTTTGTTTTTTACTTGGGGTCACTACAGCAGATGTGAGGTGGATTTGCATGTTGATTTGGCACGTTTTACATCGGATGCTTCCTGATGCAACTCCACATTGCATGGAGAAATGTGGTAGGGGTGGGGTTTGAACCGGGAACCTTCAGCACAAAAACCAAGCACACTAACCACCTGGTCACCACCCGTATCTCTTTTCCACATTTCTGTGTCCTTAAATTCTTCATTTTCTATTTTAAACAAGATGCAATGGCATTATTATGCTCTTTATTATTACTTCTGCGGTACTTGCAGAAGTTTTAAATTACATTATATTGCTATTTTTTTTGGTTCTCCTGTTTTCTCCTGGTCACCACAGCAAATCTGGTATGATTCCACATGCTGATTTGACTAACTGAGGCAACTTCAAACATATAAGTAGAAGTCGGCACAGCTTCCTTGAACCAGGAACCTTCTTGTTGGGACCCATGTATTTACAGGCCCAGGGATGAATATACAAATAGACCAGGGGAGGTGATGGTCTAGTGGTTAAGGTGTTGGGCTTGAGTCCAGAAGATCATGGGTTCAAATCCCCGCCTGACTGGAAAATCACTAAGGGCCCTTGGGCAAGGTCCTTAATCCCTTATTGCTCCTGGTGTGTAGTGAGCACCTTGTATGGCAGCACCCTGACATCGGGGTGAATGTGAGGCATAATTGTAAAGCGCTTTGAGCATCTGATGCAGATGGAAAAGCGCTATATAAATGCAGTCCATTTAGACCATGAGCTCCTACACTGATCCCACAGAGTACTTGCCCTATATTTGTCTATCTGGCTGCTCTACTCGCACCTGAGTAAATTAACTGTGGTGTCTCCCAGCTCTTAATTGGTTGAGGACATTTAATTGAGTCAATTAGCTGTGGGTTGAGTAGAGAGAGTTAGAAGACATGCAGATCAGGTGACCTCCAGGAGCAGGTTTGGAGGCTGTGCCAAAACTGCATTTGTGATGCCAAAAAACAGCCTGTGGATGAGTGACACATGTGTCTTATGTGAATGTGGGTCTGACCAGAGATCAACACTATGATGTGTTGCAACACTCCAAAACTATGGCATGTTGCACATTCACAGATGTACTTGCAGAAGTTTTAAATTTACCTGTAGGTGGCACTGCAGACAGTTTACTGACATTCCTACCTGTTTGTCTTTACTTTGAAGGAAAGAAAACTTTGGCCAGAGGAGAAGAGGGAAGGGGGCACGACACATATCTGCTGGACACTGTGGTGTAAGTTGCCAGTGTAAATTTATTTGCAACTAGACGGTCACTCGCACACCTTACAAATATCCAGCATACCTCCAGAATATCCAACAAACCCTGAGAGACATGAAATGTGATTTTTGTTTGACTGGTGTCTGTGTGAAATTTACATATGGAATGCTTGCAGTTACACAAAAGCACAAAAAACAAAACAACAATAATAGTAAAATAAAATGCTATTTCCACCCCTTGATATGAATCTGAATTTTAATTATTTTGCACAACAGTTCACTGCAGGATTTATATATATATATATATATATATATATATATATATATATATATATATATATATATATATATATATATATATATATATATATATATATATACATACATACATACATATATATATATATATATATATATATATATATATATACATACATACATACATACATATATATATATATATATATATATATATATATATATATATATATATATATATATATATATATATATATATATATATATATATATATATATATATATATAGGAAGGAGAACCGGTGCTTTGTTCAAGAGGAGGTGAGAGCAGTGGTGGAGGAGACAAGAGCCTGCAAGGCAGGGAATGAGGCAGCAGGGGGCGTGGACAAGGTGGGACAACGCGGTTGAGAGGAAGGTGATCTGGTCTGAGATCTGGAGATCCGTATTAAGTTCCTCATCCAGGCAGTGTATGATGTTCTTCCTAGCCCATCTAACCTGCACATATGGGGCATAACAGGAACACCAGCATGTCCATTGTGTTCCAAGTGAGGTACCCTAGAGCACATCCTCAGCTGCTGTACAATGGCACTTGGAGAAGGACGATACCGGTGGAGGCATGATCAAGTCCTTAAGACCATCACTGAAGCTATCAGCACTGGACTGGTGTGGGCAAAGCAGTTCCGTCCCTCCAAGAAATCCATTGCCTTGTCAGAGCTGGGGAGCAGGCAGGCCCGGTCAGAAGATCGCAGGCAGGCATCCTGACTTCTGCTAGAGACTGGCTGCTGCTGGTGGACCTCAAATGACAGCTGAAGTTCCCCAGCCACATTGCTGTCACCACCCTCTGACCACACATTGTCCTTGTGTCAGAGTCAACCAGGCAAGTCATGCTACTGGAGCTCACAGTTCCATGTGAAGACCGCTTGGAGGAAGCATTTGAAAGGAAGCTCTCTAAGTATGCGGGGCTGGTCAGCAACTGACAGCAGGCTGGATGGAGAGTGAGATGCCTCCCAGTGAAGGTCAGATGCAGAGGTTTCGCCGCCTGTTCCTTTGTCAGAGCCTTAACCAGTTTAAGCATCGAAGGAGAGCGAAAGAGGAGAGCCATCCACAATACCATCAAAGCAGCAGAGAGGGCCTCAAGATGGCTGTGGCTCAAGAGAGGAGAGCCATGGAGTCGTGGTAGCTAGTTAGCCATCTGGACACAAGCTGGGGTATGATCAACCCCAGATGGGTCACCTGGTTGAGGGTGTATGATGTTGAAAGACCCGAAACACTCAGTGATTCCAGGAACATCACTGATGATGTGTCCAGTAGCATCAGTAGATGTATTTACACAGGTGACTTAAGCAGTGGGTCACCCCTTTGAATCTCGACTGCTTGAGGTTTCTTCCTTAAAATTATCAGAGGGAGTTTTTTTGTTTCCACTCTCGCCTGTGTGCTTGCTCTGGGGATTGGTAAGGTTCGACTTTACTTGTGCGAAGCGCCTTGAGGCAGCTTTGCTGTGATTTGCTGCTATATAAATTAAATAAATTGAACTGAATTTTATATATATATTTGTCCTTTTTTCAACCAGGTAAACACCTCATTGAGATTAAAAATGTCTCTTCCAAGCAGCACAAAAACAAGAGACATAACATACAACAAATATATATACTGTCATAAAAACAGCAGGTTGCCGAGTGGGATAAAGAGTTGGACTACCAATATGTCAACCTGGGTTCAATTCCCGGTCACCTGACTGCATCTTTGGACAAGACACATTGTCTGCTTTGTCGCAGTCCACCCAGCTGTCAAAGGTTGCCAGCCTTAGCTGGGGAAGTAATCTGTGATGGGCTGGCGTTCCCGTCCAGGGGGAAATCATTCACTCTCCTCTGCTTCTTTCTATGGAATCCAGGGATAAGCTCCAACTAGCCTCAGGGCCCGTATAGAAATGACTAACTTCTGGTCACAAAGCCACCAAAGGCGATCCTTTATTCACTCTTGGGAAATGATGTGTGACACTACATCTGTTCATACAGAATCAACCAACCCCATCTGCCCGTCGCCAGCCATCCCCTCTGTGTGGTGAACAGTGGGACTCATCCTTTCCTCCTCTCTCCTCCTCAAACAACAACATGGAAAGAGTACCCACAACTGAACACAAGGTAACCGTCTCTCTGTGAGACACACTGTGGCTCTGAAACTCACTTCCAAACCTTCATCTACAAATACAAGTGCGTAGCACTGATGGTTAAATTGGTTCACCTCAGGATGCAGGCACAAACAGAAGACCGGTGGGGAAGATTCCCGAAGACCATCAGCCTAACCTGCAGCTGTAAGTACTGACTGGATGGCAGCAAGAGGAGGTGGATTTTTGACATGTCACACGTGCTAAAACTGTATTACTGATGATCATAGATATTTAAAAATGCATGCTGCACTCCACATTTCTTTAAATGAGTGCAACTGCAGCTGATCCTTCTTCTTGTCCGGCTACTATGAATCATATGAGCACAATGTTTCCCATAAGATTTGCAGTGCACGTGCTCTGTGCAGGATCATCACTGTTTTTATATTGTGATGGATCCCTTTGTCGCCCCACAGGAATGTGGAATTCAGTGCATACATGAGTTGTGAGGCAAAACCAGCTCAGGAACCAGATGTGGTAAGTTCAGTTCAGCAAATATTTGTAAAACCGCAATATTACAGTAAATCCAGCTTTAAATTTCTCAAACTGATGAAGTGCACAGTGATGCTTTAGCTGAATGATTTGAAACAAAAGAAAAAACTTTTTTACATTGTGGAAAAACATGTATGGCATATTTCTTTTACTGCAGTGAGTTGCTTATGAATGGAAAATAAATGGAAGTGATCATGTTGAAATATTTTTTGGAGTGCAGTGATGAAAGAACAAACATGGTGAGAGAGCACAGATGCCAAACCAGCAATTCAAAGTATTAGGCATGTAGAGAAATTTTCACAAGGACTTTTATAGAGTCAGGTTCACTAATAATAGATTATCTAAACCCATATACATTAAACTTGCCATTTTCCTACATTGTAATTGTGTCCCAATTCAGAGTCTGCACCCATCTAAGGGCTGTGTCCCACAAAGCTTTTCAGGCTTCATCCCTTTAGACACAACTGAGATTCTGAAATGAGACGGTCTAGCCTGGGGAGTGTTTTGCTGGTGCCCTCACCCCCCCGATGATGATGATGTTGTAATCATCAGTATGATGATTGATTACAACATTAGAGGCGTGCGGCCACTGAATTGGGACACTGTGTTAGCATGGGGCCTGACATTTGACTTCGACCTCTGACCTTGACCATTGACCTTGACCTAACCAAAATCACTTCTTTCCATCCATAGGATAAATGTACCTGCCAAGTGTGTGATAAAAATTGGATTAGGTGTTCCTGAGATATCTTGCTAATATATATATATATATATATATACACAGACTAACATAATCAGAAGAGAGTATACATCTGCATAGGGGGGCCTGCTCATTAGAACTGAATGTGTTACAGTATTGAGAACTGAAAAATGGGAATTGACCACAGCCCCGGTGGTCAGAGGAACGTCCCTTTGGTCATAAAATAATTATAATAAATACAAAGTAAAAACATAATAGATCCTTACGTTTTGAAAACCTGGAATGTACAGTTAGTCAAAAACTCTTCTGTGCTTTCTGATTGGCCAGGAGTCCAAAAAGCCAAGCTATGCTGAGGTGTGTCAGAGAGATCTGGTTCAGCCAGCCACCGACCACGCCTCCTCAGGAACAGGAACAGAGCCCATCGCCGACCTCTCCCGGCCTTCTGACTGATGCCCAGAAGCACGACGACAACTTTACATTGCTGCCTTGCACGTGTCTTACACAACACAAACAACCTACACTTTTAATGAAGAATGCAGGGACACTGTAAAAAAATAATAATAATAATAATAATTTGTTGACTTCAGTTCATTCAAATCATCTTGATGCTGCAAGATGACCAAGTTAAATTACATACAGTCTACAGTGAACTGCTTCTGACTTCTTTAACATACAGTAGTGTTCAGAATAATAGTAGTGCTATGTGACTAAAAAGATTAATCCAGGTTTTGAGTATATTTCTTATTGTTACATGGGGAACAAGGTACCAGTAGATTCAGTAGATTCTCACAAATCCAACAAAACCAAGCATTCATGATATGCACACTCTTAAGGCTATGAAATTGGGCTATTAGTAAAAAAAGTAGAAAAGGGGGTGTTCACAATAATAGTAGCATCTGCTGTTGACGCTACAAACCCAAAACTATTATGTTCAAACTGCTTTTTAGCAATCCTGTGAATCACTAAACTAGTATTTAGTTGTATAACCACAGTTTTTCATGATTTCTTCACATCTGCGAGGCATTAATTTTGTTGGTTTGGAACCAAGATTTTGCTTGTTTACTAGTGTGCTTGGGGTCATTGTCTTGTTGAAACACCCATTTCAAGGGCATGTCCTCTTTAGCATAAGGCAACATGACCTCTTCAAGTATTCTGACATATCCAAACTGATCCATGATACCTGGTATAGGATATATAGGCCCAACACCATAGTAGGAGAAACATGCCCATATCATGATGCTTGCACCACCATGCTTCACTGTCTTCACTGTGAACTGTGGCTTGAATTCAGAGTTTGGGGGTTGTCTCACAAACTGTCTGCGGTCCTTGGACCCAAAAAGAACAATTTTACTCCCACAAAATATTCCTCCATTTCTCTTTAGGCCAGTTGATGTGTTCTTTGGCAAATTGTAACCTCTTCTGCACATGTCTTTTACTTAACAGAAAGACTTTGCGGGGGATTCTTGCAAATAAATTAGCTTCACACAGGCGTCTTCTAACTGTCACAGCACTTACAGGTCACTCCAGACTGTCTTTGATCATCCTGGAGCTGATCAGTGGGTGAGCCTTTGCCATTCTGGTTATTCTTCTATCCATTTTGATGGTCCATTTTCTTCTACGCATTTCTGGTTTTTTGGGGTTTTTTTTGTCAATTTTAAAGCATTGGAGATCATTGTAGATGAACAAACTATAATTTTTTGCACCTGCGTATAAGTTTTCCCCTCTTCAATCAACTTTTTAATCAAACTACGCTGTTCTTCTTAACAATGTCTTGAACGTCCCATTTTCCTCAGGCTTTCAAAGAGAAAAGCATGTTCAACAGGCGCTAGCTTCATCCTTAAATAGGGGACACCTGATTCACACCTGTTTGTTCCACAAAATTGACGAACTCACTGACTGAATGCCACACTACTATTATTGTGAACACCCCCTTTTCTACTTTTTTTTTTTTTTTTTTACTAATAGCCCAATTTCATAGCCTTAAGAGTGTTCATATCATGAATGCTTGGTCTTGTTGGATTTGTGAGAATCTACTGAATCTACTGGTACCTTGTTTCCCATGTAACGATAAGAAATATACTCAAAACCTGGATTAATCTTTTTAGTCACATAGCACTACTATTATTCTGAACACTACTGTATGCATCATATTTTAACCCTTTAGCGCCCGCCCTCAAACGAGGTTGTGCTCCCCAGTTCATTTGGGTTTTGCCAACTGAAGCAGTTTATTGAGTTGGTTTTATAGTTAATGCTGCCAACCTGGTTGTGATCTTTTTTTTTATGTGTACTCTCTCTTTTGTTTTATTTACTTTTATTGTATTTGTTGAGTGCAGGGCTGCATTTTAGATTTTTTGTGGATTGTAGATGACACTACCACTTTGATGCTTAATGTTTGTTTTTGTTGCTGTACAGATTTTTTTAAAATACATTGCCATAATTACTCATATAGGTCCACTATGTGCATATGGGTATTTAATGTTTTTATCTGAAATATTAGCAAATATTAAAACTTATTGGACAGTTTTTCTATTGAGATATTCAGGTCAAAAATTAAATAATAACACTTTTGGAGGATCTTACTTGTGGCTGATTGGATTTTACTCATCCTGCAGTGAAAGTGAAGTTGAAGAATATTCCCTTTAAAGTGCACTGTAGTAACAGTTATATCGCAATTTATGGTAAATGTTTGCTTTATTCACCAGCACATTGTAAGAGGTCCATGCTTATAAATACGAGGTCTGTTAGAAAAGTATCCGACCTTATTATTTTTTTCAAAAACCATATGGATTTGAATCACGTGTGATTGCATCAGACATGCTTGAACCCTTGTGGGCATGCGAGAGTTTTTTCACGCCTGACGGTTACGTCATTCGCCTGTGGGCAGTCTTTGAGTGAGGAGTGGCCCACCCTCTCGTCGATTTTTTCATTGTTTAGGAATGGCTGAGAGACTGTTGCTTTGTTTGATCAGTTTTTTCAAAGCTGTAAGGCACAACTGAGGACACCATTCGATAAATTCAGCTGGTTTTCGGTAAACATTTTAACGGCTGATGAGAGATTTTGGTCTGTAACTGTCGCTTTAAGGACGGTCCACGGTGCCTGACGGCGATCTGCGCTTCGAGGCGGCAGCGTCTCGCCGTTTCAAGTTGAAAACTTCCACATTTCAGGCTCTGTTGACCCAGGAAGTCGTCAGAGAACAGAGAACTTTCAGAAGAAGTCGGCATGAGGAGTTTATTCGGACATTCCATTGTTAACGGACATTTTGTAATGAAAGAACGTGCGGGCAGAGTCGCATGTCGGGCCGGACCCGACCGCAGGGGGTCGCGACAGGAAAAACACCTCCGTTGGAAACCTTAACGGACAAGTTGGAACATGCCCAAGGTGTTAAACAATTTCTCAGTTACTCACTTGTTGAAAGCCATCAAAAGCTGCCTGAATTTTACAAATGGTTTTCAACATGGAGGTGTTTTTCCTGTCGCGGCGCACACAGATTCGCCGAGTCGTCACGGAAACGACTCGGCGAATTTGCGCGCACGTCTTTCATTACAAAATGTCCTTAAACAGTGGAATGTCCGCATAAAGTCCTCATGCCGGCCTCTTCTGAATCTTCTCTGTTTTCTCACGACGTCCTGGGTGAATTAAGCCTTAAATTAGGATGTTTTCAGGTCGAAACAGGCCGACGACGGCGCCTGGAAGCGCTGCAGGACGTCCCGCTCCGTGGGACGTCCTTACAGCGACAGAAACACCCCATAATCTCTCATCAGCCGTTGAACCTTTCACCGAAAACCAGCTAAACTTCTCGAATAGTGTCCACTCGGATATCCCTCACAGGTCCAGAAAAAATTTTGATAAAGCAACGCGCCGTCTCTAGCAGCGTGTGAAACAAAGGAATTCAGCCGAGAGGGCGGGACCACATCTCACTCAAGGCCTGCCCACAGGGAAATGACATCACCGACACACGTGAAAAAAACTCACGCATGCGCACGAGGATTCAAGCATGATTGGTGTAATCGCACGTCATTCAAATCCATATAGTTAAAAAAAATAAAAGTGTCAGTTTCTTATCTAATAGACCTCATATGTGTACTTCACTGAAATACAGACAAAATGTAATAAAATTGCTTCAATTGGTAACACTCACATGATTAAGTTTGCCCAAATTATGTTATCAAGTTGGCATAAATTTACTTGTTAATTTGCATCACCCTAATTAATTTGATTGTTGCAGTTTGTAACCCATTATCTTGTTGGTCAAACAATTCTTTTCAGAGTTTTCAGAGTCACAGTTACATAACAGATTTGCTCTATCAGCTTGTTTAGTTTTGCCATTTTGATTTGTCTCTGTGAACTTTGTTTCATTAAGGACTTTGACATCTGGAATTCAAATTCAGTAAACTTGATGTATTGGTTGTTTTGTTTTATATCCCCCCCCCCCCCCCCCCCCCCCCCCACCCCCCCCCCCCCCCCCCCCCCCCAAAAAAAGAAAAATTAACAAAAATTTCTGTCCAGAGGATTTTTGAATAAGTTACATAATTATGCCTGTGTGTGTTTTGTATCAAATTATGACCAACATAAACAACTGATTTTAAAAAGGATTCAAAATTTATCTCTTCCACCAAATAAATAAATAATTGCTGGACCAACTTAAAGTGCTTCAATTGATAACACTCATTTGAATTAAGTTGATTCAGTCTAACTTAATAAGAAGTATTTGCAACAATATGTTAACTTAATTTGGACACCTTTAATTAATTTCTGTGTTACCAACTGAATTAATTTAATTGGGCTTGCTCTTTTTCAGTGTACACTGAATAAAAAGAACTGTCAGACCAACATAATAAAGTGGTTCAAACACTCAAATTAATTAAGTTAATCCAAATTAACTTTATGCCAACTTGTTAACTTAATTTACACTAACAACATTTATTTGAGTTACTCATTGAACCAATTTACCAGCTGGTCTGCTCTGTGTAAGCCTGATCCCGTCAGATCTTAGAACCTAAGCAGTGCGGGGCCTGCGGCTGTGTGTGTTTCTCCAGGTTACAGTGGAGTTGCGTCAGGAAGGGCATCTGGCGCAAAACTTGTGCCAAATACCGATGCGGTTCTGGCTGTATCCACTGTGGCGACCCCAAACAAAAGATGGGAGCAGCCGAATGGACAACAACAACATTAAAGCAATTTCATTACACTTTATATTTTTCTGCAAATATACCAAATTGCTGACCTGCTGCTTTAATTCAACAAATTCTTTGTGTCAAAGGTGAAAGCAGGTTCAGAAAAAAATGTTCAGTGGGATCAAATATAAATTTGATATTTTTGAGTAATTTAACGCCAAAATCTGCTTTATAGCAGTGGAGACTTGATAATCAATGGATTTTGTTGTTTTAGGTCATTACCATGGTAAGGTGTTACCATGTCATATCTGGTAACTGATTTGATGCCACAATTAAGGTTGTACTTGGTAAATGTTTCAAGAGTAAAGTGAACTTTACAGTGAGTACAGGTGCCCCAGTCCAAAGTGTAAAATCAACTCTGTCATAGTGTTAGATCAGGTTGACCACCTGTAATAAATCTAATTCATACTGTAGTAGAGTTGATTCGAGTTAATTTGACATTATTTGGAGTGGGGTCGTATGTACTCACTGCAGAGTCTATGTTACTCTGGGCATTTTACTGTGTGCAGTTTGTGAGATACAACATTAATGGTTGTACCACACAGACACACAAGTAGAATATTGTGCACTATGTGAATTAAATTTTTGTTATTTTCATTTTATTATTATTATTATTATTATGAATGTGGGTCATATAACTTTAAATGTAAAGCAGTTTTCATGCAGGAGGAGCGCATGAATGACTGATACATTTCATCTATGTAAATATTGAGCAAATAAACCATGCAAAAAAGCCTTATTTGAAATTATTTGTTGTCAATTGGTTTTAATTGTTGTTAATACGTTTTCCTCTTATGTCTAAAAAATTCCTTTAAGAATTTGTTTATTTCTTTATTTTTTTACTGTGATGATGTGATTTCTAATGGTGCCATCACTTATATTCACCCTCTCACAAAAATCCAAGCACCATTAAAATGGTTCTTTAATTTATCCAGCAGATGGCAGCTGAGTCACATTCTGAATCTACTTCTGGCTTCATTACTTGTTTACAATAAAGATGATTGGGTTTTTCATAGAATAAGTCTGTTGAATAAATGAATACAAAGTATTACATGAGCAAAGTCATTTAGCATGATGCAGCATGTAAGTGCCTCAGTGTTGAGAACCTAAGTGGCTGGAGAAGGCCAAGGGGATGCCTACATTTCACGTGGCTGGTGCAGATGATCAGTTTTTGACATGAAGATTGACCAGTTGTCTGCCCAGGTAGTTGCCATTCAGGATTCAGGATGTGGCAACTTGTTACATTTATTGTTTTGAGTCTTTCAAGGAAATTGGTTCATTTTGATGTGTGAGCTTTTTTTAACTGTGAATCCTTTTGTGAAGAAATTGCTTCCTTTGGTTTTAAAGTCTTAAAAACACCATTTCTGTAATGACAACATGTAAAATATTGACCGTAGGTGAGGGTCTGGTCGTGTGTGTTTGTCTATATGTGGTCCTGCGATGGACTGGTGTCCTGTCCATTGTGTACCTCACCTCTCACCCTATAACTGCTGGGATAGACTCCACCCCCTCCGTGACCCTTAATTGGAGTAAGCAGGTGCAGAATATTAATGTACCCTAAACCCATTCTCCTAACCTATGCCTGTGGTTTACACAAAATGTTGAAAAAGCAAAGCAAAACAAAATCTAAATTAAATTAAGCTAAATCAAAAACCAAAATAATCAAAAAGATTTGAATGTAAAAGATTAGAAGGGAAAAGTGCATTGGATGTGTACTTTTAATATTTATTTCCAGGTATGGGCAGAGTTCAGCTAATCAGCTAGCTAATTAACAAAGCTGACTTTTCATGAGTACATTAACTTTTCAATTAACTTTGAAAATCATTTGTGCTAGTTTACCCTTAACTAAATTTAATAACTTTAAGTCAGCCAACATTTCTCTGAATAAGGTTTAATGAACAAAATTGTAATTTATAAACCTAGAATACTTTTGCCCACACTGACATCACATACCCACAATTCCGTGTGCAACACATGGACTCCATACTGAAAAAAATTGCCAACAACTAGAGTTGTCGTGGAAACGATTTGCCCACTGAAAAGAGATATTCAATCTTGATGTTAAAATTTACATGCTCCTTCTGCAGTGCCAAAGAGGCGAGTATTGGCTACATTATTTAAATAGTCACTGGGTTAATGCCATGGACATAATACCAGAACTTCAGTGTTTGTGATTTGGTGTCTGTTTGGCCAAACATGAGCCAAACTTACTTGCATGTGGACTTGTGTCTTGATATTAGCTGTTGTGCAGAGTGCAGCCACTACACACACACACACACACACACACACACACACACACACACACACACACACACACACACACACACACACACACACACACACACACACACACATATAGTATAACTGTTTAAAAACTGACCAGCCTGTGTGGAATAAAATTTGGCAGATTTGCTGCTAGTTGGTAAAAAGGAGTTTTAGTCATTAGGGATTGTGGAAAAGTCGCTAAATCTAGCTAAATTGGCAACACTGATGGACAGCCAAGTCAGAGTATATGCACTAAGTAGATTATTGAAATGATTTTCCATGTGTACCTTTATTGTTTAATATTTTTCATTTATGGAAACTGAATAATTTTATGTATTTATTCTTTACATCTTGATGCATCATGTGATTGTAGCATGGTACCTTTTCAGGAACCACCAGGTTTCTAAGCTACAACATATTAAAATTTCACTTCTTTATGTGTGTTTTTCAGGGTTTTAGATTCCCCCCCCCCCCCCCCAAAAAAAAATCCTCCAACGCCAAAGCTAAGTTTAGCAGCTTCACCTCAATCTTTTAGTTTTTTAGTGATTTATCATTTTAGCCGTGGGTTTAGCACTAACAGTTAACATTTCAGATCGAGGATTAGCGGTTATCGAAGCTAACTTGTAGGCTAGCTGTTCCCGCCACCGTGGTTCCCGCCACTATTTATTTCCGTTTTGTTTTGTCTGCAGGAGGCTAATGAGTTGTACTGCAACTGGCCACTAGGGGGAGATACGTTTTGACTTCGCCCGAACTGTCCGTCTTTCTTGTTACAGGACATTCAGCAGCCGCGCCGCCTGTCGGTGATGAGTGGAACTCCTGCCACCTCCTACTCCGTAGAGTCACGTGACCCCAGCGGCAAGAAGAAACAGCAAACGGCGCTGTGACTGTGTGGCTGCGCGCGCGCCCCATCATCATCCTCAACACCAGCACAGAAAGAACCGCAGCGAGAACCGACCGAGCTCCGGGTCCAGGACCGATTAATGGAACCGGGCGCCATGGCGGGCCCGTGTTAAAGCGAGAACACCACATTTTTATCCCCTTTGTTCTCCCTCGACGCCTCGTAGCCTTCTCGCGCCTCCGCCGAGGAGGGGCCGCCGCGGAGAAGCTCTCCTTTCCGAGCAGAGCAGCAGCAGGAGGAGGAGGAGGAAGAGGAGGAGGAGGAAGAAGCAGCGGAGCCCGGCGGGGTTTTTCTAGCCTACGAGCCGAATGGCGGACCGTGAGGCGTCGCCGATACCGTTGGAGATCCGAGCTCGTCTGGCGGAGCTGGAGCTGGAGCTGTCAGAGGGTAAGAAACTGATTTTTATACATGTGATTAAAGCTGTTTCAAGCCTCCTTTTTCCTCTCCTCTTGTTTCCTCGTTAAACCGTTATCTCACCATCGCCATCCTCACCAAACACACCGGGGGGTCAGATACCTACTAACGGAATCTAAAGCGTTCATTCCTGCGCCCCCCCTCCTCCTCCTTCACCGCCTCCTCCTCCTCCTCCCCTCGTCTCCTCCCATCCAGATGTTTGTCAGACATGCACCGGCCTGGCCAGCTCTCTGTAGCCGGGTGAGGATGCGGGGGCAGAGCGCGGAGCCGCTGCGGCTCCTCTTTGTCTTTGTGAAGAACACACGAACGCCGGGCCGCCCGCCTGTTTTGGATCGAACCCGGATCAAGCCCCGAGTGTTTGACCTTGAGATGTTGACATAACTAGCCTACTACCTGTTTGTATGAGTGTGCGCGCGCGTGTGCGTGGACACTAATAGCGCTGTGTGATGATGCGACGCAGGACCAGTCTGGCTTTGATGGCCAACATCCTGCCTTCCTGTTTTTTTGTGGCTTTTGCAGAGGAGCTCAACATGAGGAGGAGGAGGAGGAGGACGATGCCTGGGAATGTTTTTACCTCCTTCCACTGCCACCTTTATAACCACTCACACACACTGTCTTTGTGGGCCACTGAATCTCAGTCACAGCAGTCCACCCTGCTGGTATTTCAGTACATCTCAGATAGGAACAGGGCTTTTCTCTCAGCCTTATATAATGGAGACAGCATATTTTATTCATACAGGCCCGGGAAGGCCAGCACTCTGAGCAAAGAAGCCCAGATCCACGCTGGATATGAGCCACCTTGTTGCCTTCAAGGATAACTTACTTTGTTTTTTTAATAAGCGAGTCACATTAAAACCTTGTTAGCAATCAAACCTCTAGATCAGTGTTTCACAAATGTTTTTCACAACAAATACCACTGAACCAATAAATAAAATCTCACCGATGACCTACCTACCAAAATATTCAAAAGCAATAACAATTTACATACTAGTTGGGTTAATAGTGAAAATAATACATATATGATACTATCCGTTAGACTTTGGAGTCATTTGTAAACAGTGTGAGAAACACTTTTCAGTTAGAATATGAGTTGAAGTTATATTTTGCCAATATACTCATGGACCACTAGGGGTTGCTTACAGACCACCAGTGGGCCAGGTACCATATTTTGAGGAAGACTGCTCTACTCATCTTTGACCATTGCTTCACCTATGATGAATCTTGTTTTTTGGGGGAAAGTTTTATTTTGTAAAGAAGTAGTAATGAAAGAGTGAAAAGGACAGTCATCAGAGTTGCAAAAATCCATCAGTTTTGTTTCTTCTACAGTGGAATCGGCATGTTGAATTGGCACAAGTTTTGCACCGGATACACATACGTACTGTCACAACTCCAGTGGTACACTGAGAATGGGCCATGAAACAGACACCTTTATTTTGGGAAGCAAAAAACCCCTGAGAAAACTCCAAAATAAACATACGTAAAATAATGTAAGTACCCCTGCCTTGGCACTGTTAGCTCTTCAGCAGCACAGTGTAAGGTATTCGCATGACATATTTTGTATAATATCATGCCAAAGGCTGAGTGTGGTGTTTTGTGCATATTCCCACAAATTTCCATGCGCAGAGTGCATTTTGCATTTAACATTCAGAAATGCAATTTTTTTCAGTGATATCATCGTAACGCTGTCTAATTTCATATGGATATGTATGAATATTTTTTTTATTTTTTTCCATTGTTTTTACACTTACTGCACAGCTTGTTTTTGTGTCCACCATAAAGATAGATAGGGCCCTATCTATCTATCCATCTATCCATCCATCCATCTCTCTGTCTATCTACTTACCTACAGTGAGGCAAACAAGTATTTGATCCACTATCATTTTTGCAAATTTTTCCACGTACAAAGAACGGAGAGGTCTGTAATTATGTATCGTAAGTACAGTTCAACTGTGAGACACCAAATCTAAAAAGAAAAATCAGAAAATCACATTCATTTGCATTTCATTGCATGAAATAAGTATTGGATCACCTACCAACCGGCAAGAATTCTGTCTCTCACAGACCTGTTAATTTTTCTTTAAGAATCCCTCCTATTCTGCCCTCTTTAGCTGTATTAATTGCACCTGTTTGAACTTGTTAACTATATAAATGACACCTGTTCACACACTCAATTCAGTCCCACTCCAACCTGTCCACCATAGCCAAGACCAAAGAGCTGTCAAAGGACACCAGGGACAAAACTGTAGACCTGCACATGACTGGGATGGGCTACAGGACAACAGGCAAGCAGCTTGGTGAGAAGACAACTGTTGGTGTAATTATTAGAAAATGGGAGAAACAAAAGATGCCTGTCAATCTTCCTCAGTTTGGGGTTACTTGCAAGATCTTGCCTCGTGTGGTAAGGATGTTTCTGAGAAAGCCCAGAACTACAAGGGAGGACCTGGTCAATGACCTGAAGAGGGACCACAGTCGCAAAGATTACATTAGTAACACACGAGGCCGTCATGGTTTAAAATCCTACAGGCCACGCAAGGTCTCCCTGCTCAAGCCATCACATGTTCAGGCCCGTTTGAAGTTTGCCGGTGACCATCTGGATGATCTAGAGGAGGCATGGGAGAAGGTCATGTGGTCAGATGAGACCAAAATAGAGCTTTTTGGAATCAACTCCACTTACCATGTTTAGAGGATGAGAACTACCCCAAGAAAACCATCCCAACCATGATGCATGGGGGTGGAAACATCTTTTTGGGGGATGCTTTTCTGCATAGGGGACAGGACGACTGCACTGTATTGAAGGGAGGATGGATGGGGTCATGTATTGCGAGATTTTGGGAAACAACCTCCTTCCCTCAGTAACAGCATTGAAGAAGGGTCGTGGCTGGGTCTTCCAGCATGACAATAACCTGAAACACACAGGCAGGGCAACTAAGGAGGGGCTCTGATAGAAGCATTTCAAGGTCCTGGAGTGGCCAAGTCAGTCTCCAGAACCGAACTCAATAGAAAATCTTTAGAGGGAGCTGAAACTCAAAATGTGAAAGATCTGGAGAAACTCTGTATGGAGGAGTGGACCAAGATCGTGCTGCAGTGTGCAAACTTGGTCAAGAACTACAGGAAACGTCTAACCTCTGTAATTGCAAACAAAAGTTTCTGTACCAAATATTAAGGTCTATTTTTCTATTGTATCAAATACTTATTTCATGCAATAAAATGCTAATTAATTATTTAAAAATAATACAATGATTTTCTGAATTTTTTTTAGATTCTGTCTCTCACAGTTGAAGTGTACCTATAATAAAACTTACAGACCTCTCCATTCTTTGTAGGTGGGAAAACCTGCAAACTCGACAGTGGATCACATGCTTATTTGCCTCACTGTCCCTGCCTGGTGAAGATTCACTGTCACTTACTATTTGCCTTGAGTGAATGTCAGCTATGACACACTATGGTGCTCATCCTTGAGCATGATCCAAGACACAGCTGCCTCATTATCCAGGACTGCAGCAACAGTTAAAGACCAAGGGGTCACCTACATTTCTCCAGGCTGTGACAGATAGATGGCTACATTCAGGAGGTGGCAGTGGACGAGTAGTCTGCCTGTCTGGTTACAAATCAAGAAGACTTAGGGTGGTTTCATGGATGCATTCATGTGTGGTACCATGTTCCTAGACTTGAGAGATGACTAAATGATAAACCAGTTTCAGTTGTTTGACCTTAACTGTAGTTTCCATTTCCCATAATGGAGTATATTCTCATTCAGATTTCTAACTAGAAAAGTGTAAATACTGAATTATCTGGCGTGAAAAGAATTACATTTATTCACACAAACAATCAGGAATTTACAAATTAATTAATCAGTATTGGTTGTAGAAAACCTGTAAACAATCAAAACGCTTCATTCCAAACTCCTTTTTTTATTATTATGCTGATCAACAGCCTTATTCATAAAAGCCTGAATTTCCTCTCACTGAAGTAAAACTATGGCAGCTGCAGCCCTGTTGGAGCTCCTATTCCAGCTCAGAGTGTTTATCAGAGCAGAACCTGCCGCTGGCAGATGTTATTAATGACAGTAACGGCAGGAGGAAGTTGAACCGTCATGCTCAAACCTCAGACAGCGTGAAACAGTCCGAACACTGAGGTGACTGACAGTTACTGTGGATAACAACGGGACGAAGCCTGACAGGCCTGAATATGATGGACGTGGCAGCGTGGACAGTGCACGTTTGTGCTTCTGTCAATAGTATTCATTGAAACAGAGTGTCATAGTGTCTGTCACTGTGGTGATCGTATGTTCATTACAAAATAGAAACTTAGTGTGATTGTTGGACGTGATTGGTTGTTGGAGAGGAGAAAACTTGAGAAAACCAGGAGCTGTGTCTGTTTCGTTAGTCAGGAAACAGAGCAAAAAGGGAGAAGCTGAAAGGCCTTACATACTAGGGGGTGGAGTAACGCATATTCGTACAGATCCACGGACTTAGCCCTGGCAAATGTAGTGTGAGATTCCACAACTCACCAGCCAAGAAGAATGAATGAATTTTTGAATGAATAAATTTATTTATTTGGCACACAGATGAACAACAATAAAGACAATAACAAAACATAAAAAGAACAACGTACAGAGAACCCGTGTAGCTGAAAGGGTGAAGGCAGCAGCAAGGCTTATAAATATCCTCCCCTTATGCCGCGTTCACACTGGGCGAGACGAGACGCCACAAATTCGATGGTGGCACAGACGCGCCACCATCGCCTGGTGTGTCGCTCTGCTTTCGCTGTGAAAATTCGCCCCAGTGTGTCATCAAATAGGAGGAGCTTCCATTCCGCTCACCAGCTCCAGTTGTCAGTCAAGTTAACATGACGGACCTTGATCACATGGAACGAGTTGCTGTGCTCTTAATTGTTGTGGAAAGCTGACAAACGTCACCAGCGGTGCCGTCCCTGGGTACACAACATCCTCATGAGACGTTCCCTAATCGGGGAGTATCATTATTTGCTGCAGGAGCTGCGTCTGGATGACGGCCGCTTTCAGCGGTCCTTCCGCCTCTACAGGACCCAGTTTGAGGACCTCCTGTCCTGTTCACACGTGCACATGTAAACAATTAAAAAAAAAACTCAGCTGCCGCTGCTGTGGTGCTGCTGCTCGCTCTGTCATAATTGTGTTTATAAACCAGTCGCCATTTGTTTTTATTATACATCTATGTAGTTAATAAATAAAATAATCTTCATGGACTATTTGCTCGTGCGCACGTGAAAAAAAAAAACTCCGCTGCCGCTGCTGTGGGGCTGCAGCTCGCTCTTCCCCCAAACTCTGTCACCATTTGTTTTATTATATATCTGTGTAGTTAATAAATAAAATAATCGTCAAGGACGATTCGCTCGCGTGCGCACGTGACAAAAGAAAACTCTGCTGCTGTGGGGCTGCAGCTCGCTCTTCCCCCAAACTCTGACATAATTGTGAAATAAAGGACAAAAGGGACTTAAGTCCTGCTCACAGGCTGGCTACTAGAGACAGGACATGTTCACATCCAACTCAGTCAAACTCCAGACATCTCCACGTCACTACATATTCAGTCCCTGATTGGTCATCGTGACGCGACAAGACGAAAAAGTTCAGAATTTTCAACTTGGGGAGGAGGGTGACGCGACGCGATATCGCGCCACAAACGCGCCAATCGCTCAAAATCGCTTCACTCGCGTCGCTTCATTTGCGTCCGTCGCGTGGCTTGGCGCCACAACGCCTTCTTCCATAGGGCTTACATGGCAACCTGTTGCTGCTGTCGCTCGCGTCGCGCCCGGTGTGAACGTGGCATTATACCAGTGGTGTCCAAACTATTCCAGAAAGGGCCGAGAGGGTGCAGGTTTTCTTTGCAGCCACTGACTCCAGCAGATGATTTCACTGATTAACATCACTTTGAGCAGGTGGGATGAGTTCATCAGTGAAATCACCTTCTGGAGTCAGTGGCTGCAAAGAAAACCTGCACCCTCTTGGCCCTTTCTGGAATAGATTGGACACCACTGCCTTATACCATAAAAAGTAAACAATGTATACATATATAAATGTATGTACTCATAACAATACAAAAATGTGCATGAACAATTAAACTTAATCACTAAAATTTCAAAACCTAACCAAACAAGTAATAGTGCACAATCCCAAGCACAGTGACAAAAATGGTAAACCTAATCCTTCAAACTATAATTTGTAAATATATTCTTTTTGTAAAGCCTTTTAAAACCAACCAATGTACCAAGTATTTTAATATTATCAGGACAGTTATTCCAGATATTAAAACTCTAATGGAAACACAATGACTTTTTACTGGAGGTGATCCGGTGGATGGTACGTCCTATATCAGCCCAGTCTCGTGTTTTTTTTTCGTGCTCCCATGACGAAATGAGTCAAATTTTTGTGACTTTTTTTTAAACTCACTATTCCTAAACCTACTCCTACCCCCGACCCTAACCTTAACCATAACCTAATCTTACTCTTTCCCCCCACCCTAACCGTAACCACCCCGACCCCCCACTTCACTTTTAATTTCGTGCAGCCATCACATAATGAATTACAATGAATTCGTGCTGCTGTGACGAAAATGAGGCGCTTTTCGTCACAATAACACAAACCAATAAATTAATGTATATTTCGTGCTGCTGAATCACGACTTGCTGTGAGACCAGGTTGCCTATACAGGCGCTGAGGCCCATCAGACTGGTGCTTATCCCTAAATACTGTAGTGTGAGTCTTCCAGTCTACCTGGATGGGATACCAGTGCAAGTTACTTAAGTTACTTCTGCAGCTAAGATTGGCACCTGTTTACAGCTAGGTGGACTGTGACAGTGCAGATAAAGTGTGTTTTTTAAGAACGTAGACAGGTAGTATAAGCGGAGATACGAGGTCTGTTAGAAAACTATCCGACGTTTTTATTTTTTGCAAAAACTATATGGATTTGAATCGTGTGATTGCATCAGCCAAGCTTGAACCTTCGTGCGCATGCGTGAGTTTTTTCACGCCTGTCGGTTGCGTCATTCGCCTGTGAGCACGCCTTGTGGGAGGAGTGGTCCAGCCCCCTTGTCGGATTTTCATTGTCAGGAAATTGGCTGATCGACTGCCGCTTTGCTTCATCAAAATTTTTTCAGAAAGTGTGAGAGAGAGCCAAGTGGAAACCATTTGGAAAATTCAGATGGCTTTCGGTGAAGATCTTATGGGGATCACAGAGATTAAGGACAATTACAGCTGGATTAAAGACGGCCCACAGCGGCGGATGGCGCTGACAAAAAATCTCCTGTAACAGTGGAATGTGCCGTTCATTTCCAAAGTAAACGCTTTGTTGATCTGGGACGTCGTCTGACTACCACAGAAATGGCAGAAGAGTTTGACATCAGCACTTTTTCAGTATGAAAAGACGTGCGGAGGACTTTGCGCATCGGGACGGAGGTGCAGGGCACAAAACAAAAAGCAAAGCCGTGACATGTTGTGGCATGTCCAGCTCGTCCACAATTTCTCGGATAGTCACACGACTGAAAAGCCACCAAAAGCCGTCTGAATTTTCCAAATGGTGCAAGAGCTGGGCATGTTAGGACTTGTCCTGTGAGACCAACACGGAGGTGCTTTTGTCCCGCGCCATGAGCGGCTCCGTGGTGAATTTCTCCGCTCCTCTTTCCATTACAAAAACTCCTGTAACAATGGAATGTGCCGAAAAAGTGCTATGTCCAGCTGTCTTGCCATTTCTCTGGTAGTCAGACGACGTCCCGGATCAACAAAGCGTTCACTTTGGAAATGATCTGGTCGTTTGAGCCTGTCGATCGCCGCTCGGTGCGCGGGGCGCCATCCACCGCTGTGGGCCGTCTTTAATCCAGTTGTAATTGTCCTTAATCTGTGTGATCCCCATAGGATCTTCACCGAAAGCCATCTGAATTTTCCAAATGGTTTCCACTTGGCTGTCTCTCACACTTTCTGAAAAAATTTTGATGAAGCAAAGCGGCAGTCGATCAGCCAATTTCCTGAGGCGTGCTCACAGGCGAATGACGCAACCGACAGGCGTGAAAAAACTCACGCATGCACACGAAGGTTCAAGCTTGGCTGATGCAATCACACATGATTCAAATCCATATAGTTTTTGCAAAAAATAAAAAGGTCGGATAGTTTTCTAACAGACCTTGTACTTTGATTTGAACCCCACTCCATAGATTGGTAGTCAAAGTCCTTTTCTCTACAGCGAGAAGAAGAAAATGAATGAAGTCCTATATAGGCTTTGAGGCCCACTGATGCTGGTGCTAATCCCCGGATTCCGTAGCGTGAAGCAGATGACTATGATTCGTCCTGGACAGGACATTATTATTCTATTTTTTTTAGTTTTTTTTTTAATTTTTTTATTGGATTTTTACACCAATAATACAGAATACGGGTATACAAACTATATACGAGGTCTGTCAATAAAGTATAGGTCCTTTTTATTTTTTTTCAAAAACTATATGGATTTCATTCTTCATTCATATGTTTTTACATCAGACATGCTTGAACCCTCGTGCGCATGCGTGAGTTTTTCCACGCCTGTCGGTGACGTCATTCGCCTTTGAGCACTCCTTGTGGGAGGAGTCGTCCAGCCCCTCGTCGGAATTCCTTTGTCTGAGAAGTTGCTGAGAGACTGGCGCTTTGTTTGATCAAAATTTTTTCGAAACCTGTGAGACACATCAAAGTGGACACGGTTCAAAAAATTAAGCTGGTTTTCGGTGAAAATTTTAACAGCTGATGAGAGATTTTGAGGTGATACTGTCGCTTTAAGGACTTCCCACGGTGCGAGACGTCGCGCAGCGCTCTCAGGCGCCGTCGTCGGCCTGTTTCAAGCTGAAAACCTCCACATTTCAGGCTCTATTGATCCAGGACGTCATGAGAGAACAGAGAAGTTTCAGAAGAAGTCGGTTTCAGCATTTTATCCGGATATTCCACTGTTAAAGGAGATTTTTTTAATGAAAGACGTGCGGGCGGATTGCAGCGTCGGCTCACAGCCACCGCGACGCTCCGCCACAGGAAAAACACCTCTGTTGGAAGCCTTAAGGACAAGTTGGAACATGTCCAGCTGTTAAACAATTTCTCATATACTCACTCCAATGAAAGCCATCAAAAGCTGCCTGGATTTTAGAAATGGTTATCAACATGGAGGTGCTTTTCCTGTGCCGCCGCACCGCGCCAGCTGCGTCCCGACGCGCGGACCCGTCCGCACGTCTTTCATTAAAAAAATCTCCTTTAACAGTGGAATATCCGGATAAAATGCTGAAACCGACTTCTTTTGAAACTTCTCTGTTCTCTCACGACATCCTGGATCAATAGAGCCTGAAATGTGGAGGTTTTCAGCTTGAAACAGGCTGACGACGGCGCCTGGGACCCCTGCGCGACGTCTCGCTCCGTGGGAAGTCCTTAAAGCGACAGTATCACCTCAAAATCTCTCATCAGCTGTTAAAATTTTCACCGAAAACCAGCTTAATTTTTCGAATCGTGTCCACTTCGATGTGTCTCACAGGTTTAGAAAAAATTTTGATCAAACAAAGCGCCAGTCTCTCAGCAACTTCTCAGACAAAGGAATTCCGACGAGGGGCTGGACGACTCCTCCCACAAGGAGTGCTCACAGGCGAATGACGTCACCGACAGGCGTGGAAAAACTCACGCATGCGCACGAGGGTTCAAGCATGTCTGACGTAAAAACATATGAATGAAATCCAAATAGTTTTTGAAAAAATAAAAAGGACCTATATTTTAATGACAGCCCTCGTATGCATTTTTTTTTTAAAGAACAGAACGGAACCAACCTTCTACGGTGCACAGCACAATCATACCTGAGTAATAAAATATTGAGAAAAAAAAAAACACAAAAAAAACAACAGCTACCAAAAGGTACAATCTGAAGAAAGAAGACCAATCTTAGCAAAAGTATTAAGATGTGCAATGTAGGCAGCGTAAAAAACAACAGCAATAATAATAATAATAATAATAATAATTATATATATATATATATATATATACACTCACTCAACAAAAATATAAACGCAACACTTTTGGTTTTGCTCCCATTTTGTATGAGATGAAGTCAAAGATCTAAAACTTTTTCCACATACACAATATCACCATTTCCCTCAAATATTGTTCACAAACCAGTCGAAATCTGTGATAGTGAGCACTTCTCCTTTGCTGAGATAATCCATCCCACCTCACAGGTGTGCCATATCAAGATGCTGATTAGACACCATGATTAGTGCACAGGTGTGCCTTAGACTGCCAACAATAAAAGGCCACTCTGAAAGGTGCAGTTTTGTTTTATTGGGGGGGGATACCAGTCAGTATCTGGTGTGACCACCATTTGCCTCATGCAGTGCAACACATCTTCGCATCATCCGTGAAGAGAACACCTCTCCAACGTGCCAAACGCCAGCGAATGTGAGCATTTGCCCACTCAGGTCAGTTACAACGACGAACTGGAGTCAGGTCGAGACCCCGATGAGGACGACGAGCATGCAGATGAGCTTCCCTGAGACGGTTTCTGACAGTTTGTGCAGAAATTCTTTGGTTATGCAAACCGATTATTTCAGCAGCTGTCCGAGTGGCTGGTCTCAGACGATCTTGGAGGTGAACATGCTGAATGTGGAGGTCCTGGGCTGGTGTGATTACACGTGGTCTGCGGTTGTGAGGCTGGTTGGATGTACTGCCAAATTCTCTGAAACGCCTTTGGAGACGGCTTATGGTAGAGACATGAACATTCAATACACGAGCAACAGCTCTGGTTGACATTCCTGCTGTCAGCATGCCAATTGCACGCTCCCTCAAATCTTGCGACATCTGTGGCATTGTGCTGTGTGATAACACTGCACCTTTCAGAGTGGACAGTCTAAGGCACACCTGTGCACTAGTCATGGTGTCTAATCAGCATCTTGATATGGCACACCTGTGAGGTGGGATGGATTATCTCAGCAAAGGAGAAGTGCTCACTATCACAGATTTAGACTGGTTTGTGAGCAATATTTGAGGGAAATGGTGATATTGTGTATGTGGAAAAAGTTTTAGATCTTTGAGTTCATCTCATACAAAATGGGAGCAAAACCAAAAGTGTTGCATTTATATTTTTGTTGAGTGTGTATATATATATATATATATATATATATATATATATATATATATATATATATACACACACACACACATAAAGAGACAAAAGAAAAAAAAATAAATAAAAAGAGGGGGTCTTCATTGTGCAAAGACAAAAAGATAAAGTACTGAGATGAAAGGGCCAGTAAGTAAATATGACCAAATAATTAAAGTTGAGTTAATCCAGATAATATAAAGGGCAATCATAGAATAATACAAGGGTCAAGCATAAAATATGTGAATATAGCTGAAATTCTTTTACGGTTACGTGGGTACCTTCCGGGTCTGCAGTGTCCGAATATGATCAAAAAAAGGTTGCCAGATCTTAATAAATTTTGAGGTGGATCCACATAAGGTAAATTTAATTTTTTCGAGTTTGCTGAAATATAAAGAGTCATTAATCCAAATTCCAAATGATGGCGGAGAGGCTGATTTCCAACACAACAGTATCCTACGTCTTGCCAACAAAGTGAGGAATGCGACAAGATCAGCTTTAAGTTTTGGTATGGCGACTCTGTCAGGAAAAACCAAACAGTGCTGTTAACGGATCAGGTTGAATGGTCAGCTGGACAACTTCTGACAATGTTGCAAAAATTTTGGTCCAATATTGTTGAAGTGATGAACATGACCAGAACATATGGATTAGTGATGCAGGTGTTTGGTGGCAGCGGTCACAATCTAGACTAACATTAGGATATACCCTAGAGAGTCTAACCTTAGTCCAGTGAGTGCGATACACTGTCTTACATTGAATTAAACCATGCCTGGCACACAGAGAAGAACCATGTACCCGATGGAGGATTTTTTCCCATAAATCATCCTGGATAGCAAAGCCCAAGTCTTTCTCCCATGCCGCTTTGATAGTTAAAATATGAGATTCATGTAAAGAACACAATCTCTAATATAGGCATGATATAAGACCCTTTCGTGGTGGGGGAGGCAGCAGAAGATTCTCAAAATCCTGGGCAGGAGGTTTAGATGGAAACAAAGTAGTTTTCTCTTTAACATAGTTTCGAACTTGTAAATAGCGGAAAAAGTGGCTTTTTGGGAGATCAAATTTCAAAGAAAGCCGATCAAAAGATGCAAAAGTACCCTCAAAGTAGAGATCATTGAATGATTTAATACCAAGAGAAGACCACAGGGAAAATGCAGAATCAATCAGGGAGGGCCAAAATAAAGGGTTTTTTAAAATAGGGGATTGCAAAGAAAAGAAGTTAAGTTTAAAGTAGCACCGAAACTGAAACCAAACCTTCAATGTTGTGCCTACAATTTTATTATTAGAGATTTCAGTGGCTGGTAACGATTTTGGAGCGTAAACCAGAGCTGATAAGGATGATCGCACACACGATGAGGTTTCCAAGCTGAGCCAAGCTGGGGTGTTGTCCAAGTCATCTGACTTAAGCCAGTATGTAAGAATGCGGATATTAGAGGCCCAGTAATAAAACATAAAATTTGGTAACGCCATTCCACCAACATTTTTTGGTCTCTGTAGGTATGATTTACGGATCCTAGATGGTTTATGATCCCAAATAAAACTGGTAATAATTTGGTCCAGTTTACTAAAGAAAGAGATAGGGATATAAACAGGGACACATTGGAAGAGAAAAGAAAACTTCGGAAGCACATTCATTTTAACTGTATTAATTCTTCCAGCAACAGATAGATGGAGTAAGGACCATCTCTCTAAATCCTGCCTAACCCTATCCACAAGAGGCTCAAAATTAAACTTGAACAGGTCACAAAATTTTAACTTTCACCCCTAAATATGTAAAACCTTCAAGTGCAACCCGAAACGGAAGGGAAGCCAATGGATAACTTTGAGCTGCAGAATTCAAGGGAAAAATTTCACTTTTGCCTAGGTTTAATTTATAGCCAGAAATACGGCTAAACTGGTCAAGAATTGAGAGAACAATGGGAATTGAGGAAGCTGGTTTTGAAATGTAGAGAAGCAAATCGTCAGCGTACAGGGAAACCGTTTGTTCAAGGCCAAGTCTCGTGACTCCAGTGATATGTGGATTAGATCTAAGTGAGATGGCCAATGGTTCTATGGCGATCGCAAAAAGTAATGGAGACATAGGGCAGCCCTGTCTAGTGCCTCTAAAAAGAGGAAAAAATTTTGAGTAAATAGAATTTGTTTTGACACAGGCAAGTGGGGTAGTGTATAAAAGCTTTATCCATGAGACAAACTTATGACCAAATCCGAATCGTTCAAGCACATAGTAGAGGTAACCCTACTCGACCCTGTCAAACGCCTTCTCAGCGTCCAAACTAAGTGCAAATTCAGCTTCAGCAGAGTCTGTAGGGTTGTAAAGTATATTAAACAAGCGTCTGAGGTTAGAAAAGGCATATCTACCTTTAATAAATCCAGTCTGGTCAGGACTGATTACTGATCAATTCAATTTTTCAATTTTTTTTTTTTATATAGCGCCAAAATACAACAAACAGTTGCCCCAAGGCGCTGATGGTAATATGGTTTCCAGATGATAGGCCAAAATTTTTGCAAGAATTTTATAGTCTACATTTAGAAGTGAAATCGGGCGATAGGAGCCACAGGACAGCGGGTCCTTATCCTTCTTCAGGATTAGGGATATGGAGGCCTGTAATAAAGAAGCAGGAAGAGAGCCAGATTCAAATGAATGATTAAACATCTTCAAAAGGAGAGGGGCCAATTTAAGAATAAACTTTCTATAAAATTCAACACGAAATCCATCCTGCCCAGGACATTTAGAGCCCTGCATACTATTAATAGCCCGAAGAACCTCCCCTCACCAATAGGCTCCTCCAACTTAAGACTCTGTGCTCTATCCAATACAGGACAGACAAGGTTGTCAAAGAATGAGTCCAAAGACGGAATACTAAAAGGACATTCAGAGATATAAAGTGATGAATAGAAATTCCGAAACTGATCGTTAATTATTTGAGGGTCAGATGAAACACCACCAGGGGTTTGGATCTGTGAAATAAGATGTGCTGTCGACACGCTACGGAGCTGATGAGAGAGGAGTTTACTGGCCTTGTCACCGTGCTCGTATTCAAATCAAATCAATTTTATTTATATAGCGCCAAATCACAACAAACAGTTGCCCCAAGGCACTTTATATTGCAAGGCAAAGCCACACAATAATTACGGAAAAACCCCAACGGTCAAAACGACCCCCTGTGAGCAAGCACTTGGCAACAGTGGGAAGGAAAAACTCCCTTTTAACAGGAAGAAACCTCCAGCAGAACCAGGCTCAGGGAGGGGCAGTCTTCTGCTGGGACTGGTTGGGGCTGAGGGAGAGAACCGGGAAAAAGACATGCTGTGGAGGGGAGCAGAGATCAATCACTAATGATTAAATGCAGAGTGGTGCATACAGAGCAAAAAGAGAAAGAAACACTCAATGCATTATGGGAACCCCCCAGCAGTCTAAGTCTATAGCAGCATAACTAAGGGATGGTTCAGGGTCACCTGATCCAGCCCTAACTATAAGCTTTAGCAAAAAGGAAAGTTTTAAGCCTAATCTTAAAAGTAGAGAGGGTGTCTGTCTCCCTGATCTGAATTGGGAGCTGGTTCCACAGGAGAGGAGCCTGAAAGCTGAAGGCTCTGCCTCCCATTCTACTCTTACAAACCCTAGGAACTACAAGTAAGCCTGCAGTCTGAGAGCGAAGCGTGTTGGGCGTGTTGTGCCTTCAACAACATCTCCTCAGCCTGGACTGACGATAAGCGATCAAATTCTACCTGCAAAGACAATCTATCATTATATACTTCGGGTAAAGGAGAGATGGCATACAATTCATCCAACTGATGAATTCGAGTTGTAAGTTCTAATAACTTTGCCTTTCTTTGCTTCACATCAAAACTACTGTAGTAGTAAAAGCCTTAAATGCCTCCCACAGAAGGGAAGGCGATACACCGGGTGTATCATTTGTGGCAACAAATAGATCAATTTTTGACACCACAAAGTCAGCAAACTTATCAGACAACAGGCGCGTATTCATGCGCCACGGGACAAAAGAGAAAGTGCCACCGCCCACTACCAAGTCCAGTGTCACTGGGGCATGATCTGAAATGACAATAGCATTATGAGCACAAGCACGGATATGAGGTATGAGCCGACTGTCCAGGAGAAAGTAATCAATACGTGTGTATGTATGATGAACTGGGGAGAAAAAAGTGTATTCTCTCAGTGTAGGAATAAGAGAACGCCAGGCATCAACAACTGAGAATTCCTTGAGAAAATTATTTACAACTTTGGAAGAGTGTGATTGTCTGATAGAATTATTTGATGATCGATCCAGCTGACTCAACCAACAGTTGAGATAACCACCCAAAACCAAAAAATACGAGGATAAATCTGGAATTTTTGTGAAAAAGGAACTAAAAAAATTACAATCGTCCCAATTGGAAGCATACACATTAGCCAAAATTAATTTTGTATCAAAGATACTTCCACTAACAATAATGTATGTACCATTAGGATCAGCAATGACATTAGAACAAACAAATGACACAGATTTGTGAATCAGAATGGCAGCGCCCCGAGCCTTACTTTGAAAAGTTGAATGATACAACTGACCCACCCAGCCCTTCCGAAGTCTAGAATGATCTGAAATTTTCAAGTGAGTTTCCTGTAAGAAAGCTATTTGAGTGCCTAAATACTGTAAATGATGGAGCACTTTACTCCTTTTAATAGGTTGATTTAATCCTTTACAATTCCAGCTACAAAACTTGAGAATTTGACCCTTCAGTACATTACCCTTATTGGATTGTGACATTATTTAACAAACACCAGAAAAAAAAAAATTAAATAAAGTAAATTTAAAAAAAAAAGAGGAATGACCCATTGCAAGCACGTGAAGACCAAAAACCTGTGCCAAAACAGTGCAACGAACAAAAGAAGAACAATCAAACATACCCCTAACGGCTGAAGCATCTTCCCAAACAAGATGCGCGCACACCCCCTTTTGCTATCCACTAGGTACCTCCGTCCTAGTGACCCAGCAGAACTCAGGCTTCCGTCCAGCAGGAACAAAATATATATACATTTTTTTCCACAGTTAAGCATATGGAAATTTACCAAAGAATAATAACCAAAAACAAATGAAACAAGGCAGAAAAGGGAATCTGAAGACAGACAGGGAGAGGGAAAAAAAAAAAGTAAAATAAAATTAGAAAATAGTAATAATAATTAATAATAACAAAATAAAATTATTTTAAAGATATACGTGGGCTGTCAATAAAGTAACAGTCCTTTTTATTTTTTTTCAAAAACTATATGGATTTCATTCATATGTTTTTACGTCAGACATGCTTGAACCCTCGTGCGCATGCGTGAGTTTTTCCACGCCTGTCGGTGACGTCATTCGCCTGTGAGCACGCCTTGTGGGAGGAGTCGTCCAGCACCTCGTCGGAATTCCTTTGTCTGAGAAGTTGCTGAGAGACTGGCGCTTTGTTTGATCAAAATTTTTTCTAAACCTGTGAGACACATCGAAGTGGGCACGGTTCGAAAAATTAAGCTGGTTTTCAGTGAAAATTTTAACGGCTGATGAGAGATTTTGAGGTGATTCTGTTGCTTTAAGGACTTCCCACGGTGCGAGACGTCGTGCAGCGCTCTCAGCCGCTGTCGTCAGCCTGTTCAAGCTGAAAACCTCCACATTTCAGGTTCTATTGATCCAGGACGTCGTGAGAGAACAGAGAAGTTTCAGAAGAACACCTCTGTTGAAAGCCTTAAGGACAAGTTGGAACATGTCCTGCCTGTTAAACAATTTCTCATATACTCACTCCACTGAAAGCCATCAAAAGCCGCCTGGATTTTACAAATGGTTATCAACACGGAGGTGTTTTTCCTGTGGCGGAGCGTCGCGGCGGCTGCGTCCCGACGCGCGGACCCGTCCGCACGTCTTTCATTAAAAAAATCTCCTTTAACAGTGGAATATCCGGATAAAATGCTGAAACCGACTTCTTCTGAAACTTCTCTGTTCTCTCATGACGTCCTGGATCAATAGAGCCTGAAATGTGGAGGTTTTCAGCTTGAAACAGGCCGACGACGGCGCCTGAGAGCGCTGCGCGACGTCTCGCACCGTGGGAAGTCCTTAAAGCGACAGTATCACCTCAAAATCTCTCATCAGCCGTTAAAATTTTCACTGAAAACCAGCTTAATTTTTCGAACCGTGTCCACTTCGATGTGTCTCGCAGGTTTAGAAAAAATTTTGATCAAACAAAGCGCCAGTCTCTCAGCAACTTCTCAGACAAAGGAATTCCGATGAGGGGCTGGGCGACTCCTCCCACAGGGAGTGCTCACAGGCGAATGACGTCACCGACAGGCGTGGAAAAACTCACGCATGCGCACGAGGATTCAAGCATGTCTGACGTAAAAACATATGAATGAAATCCATATAGTTTTTGAAAATAATAAAAAGGACCGTTACTTTATTGACAGCCCTCGTATAATTAGATAAATAAAAATCGGGAAATAAACAACAACAACAACAAAAAACAATAAATATGCAAATTTGTCTCCTCTTCCCCCTAATAAAAACTAATAACTGAACTAAACTCCAAAATTTTTATTTTTTCTCAAGTATATATAGCATTAAAAATAGCTAGGTAACACTAGAAAAGAATAATAATAATATAAAATTTAAAATAAAGATAAAAATAATAAAAAAATTTGGGTAAAACAAAATGTAGTAGCTAAAGCACACCCTACATTGATATGGAATTTAACACAGGATTTTCAATAAAATAAATTTTCACCAATATGGGTTAAAAAAATAATGAACAAGAGTCCCATCAGCCTCCGATCAAGTTAAAGCTACAAATCTGAAGAAGTCGTGGTCCCCAGTGTCTTACTAATGAAATCTGTAGCAGCCTTGGGGTCAGAAAACTTGCGTACGCCTCCATCCGGCAGTGTGATCCTTAGCTCTGCAGGGTAGAATAAGCCAAACTTAACACCAGGACATGAGTGTAGGAGACGTTTAGCATTAGCAAACTGTGAGCGTTTTTTGGCTACTGATGACGTGAAGTCAGGAAAGGTGGAGATCTTCTTGCCTTGATAGAGAAGAGGTGCAGCAGCTCCCGCATGACGCAGTATTTGCTCCCTTACATGAAAATAGTGCACTCTGATGATAATTGGTCGTGGTGGAGCCCCTGCTTTAGGCTTTTCCCTGTTAGATCTGTGAGCTCGATCCAACAGTGGCACATCCTCCAATCTCAAGAGGTCCCGCAGAAATTGTGAGACAAACTCTCTGGAATTGGGCAGCTCGACCCCCCCTCAGCCAGCCCAATAAGGTGAAGGTTGTTGCATCTCGATCTTCCCTCAAGACCCTCGCATTTAACCTGTAGATATTTGACCTTCTCTGCCAAACCGGACACAGAGGCCTGAAGAGAGGTCAGATCATCACTGCAAGAGGTGGCAGAAATTTCCAGCTCCTTGATGGTGGTCCCCTGAGCATCAACAAGGGCCTGGATGGCGTTTACATTGGCCTTAAGCTCAGTTTTCACAGATGATATTTCCGACCTTAGTGTGAGGGTAAGGGAATTAATCTTGGAGTCAAATGTCATACAAATATCCTGCTTCAAGCCCTCTAGCGCCTTGGTAAATGTTGCCACACTGAGCGGTGCGTCCGAGCGCTGTTCATCCCTCTCCACCAGAGCCTCATCCTGACATGGAACACCAGCTCCTACACACGGCTCGGTAGTAACACGTTTAGATCGACGCTTAGTTTCCCTCTTATCCATTTTGCACGAAAAGGAGCTTTTAGCGAGTAAAGTAGTCCATAACAAAACAAATCCGACCAGGAGAAAGCTGGTGCACATGGTGACGTCACTGTTGTAGCCAGCCGAACGGGGCTAATGGTTAGCCTTAACACTTCAGAAGTTTGGAAAAGTCACTTTATGCTCACCCGTGTCCGCGACAATAATTAGTCCCGGTGCCACAGTGCGGGTGTTAGCGAACCAGCCCAAAGGTGTAGGACGAATACCGTTCCTGGCCCGGGGTTGAACGTGGTTGTGGCTACAGCTGCTACTGATGCTAGCTAGCGAGGCTCGAGGTGGCAGCCGTGGCCTGTTCCAGAAGTCTCCAAAGAAGTTTGTCGCCCGCAAATGAATCAAGCGGCCCAAAAATTAACAGCGTACCACTAAAAAAACATGTTGGAGGCTAGTTTAAAAGTAAAAGTGTGCTTTAAAGTTAATGTTTTGTTCCTGCTATTGTGGAGCCTCATGAGGCACGTCTTCACTCCATGGTGTCAAACAGCGCCCCCCGACAGGACATTATTCTAATGCAGGTTACTTCCCTATCCAAATCCAGGGCCCATTTTACAGCTGGTGGACTGAGACAATGCAGATAATGCATCTTCACCAAGGAAACAGACAGGTAGCATGACTGAATATCAAACCCTGTTGTACATATTGTCCCAAGTCCTATCCCACTGAGCTATCTGCTTTACGTCTATGGCAAAAAAACTGATAAAAATGACTTTTCAAGTTATTTTGTCATGATTTACAGTTTAAAAAAATTACAATAAAATCACTTGCAGAATTTATTAGTGGCTCCATGATAATGGCATCAACAGCAGAATGATGCCTTTAGCTGTGCTGTATTTGAGAAATCTCAGAAAAATAGAACTCCTGCAAAGACAGATATTAGCATAAATCTGCGATCCTGCCATTGCCAGTGACAACCACAAAAATGAGCATATTTTGAATTTCCCTGAGGACTGAAGGATGTGAGAGGGAGCACTCTCCTTTCCCATCAAGCTTAGTTGATGAGCATTTCTGCAAAATGACTTTTGGCATGAAAGTAAAAAGTTTTCCTGAGGATTAACAAAGTTTTTCCATCCATAAAACCTCTGTTTTTGACTCTTCAGTCACTGTAATTGAGATGCAGAGTAATAAACCCCAGGCAGCAATTTCTTGTTAAATGTGATGGGTAGCTTCGAGAGAGAAAATGTTTTATTTCTCCATCGTTTGGGGAGACAAACTGATGCACCACCTGTTTATTAGATAAAATAAACAACAAATGGCAGTCTTGCTTAGCATCATCTAAATCACATCATCATTCCCACATTATTCTGACCTCTTGGTGTTTAGGTGATCTTCTTTAATGTTATAATCATATGCAGAATAACTTGTCACTGTGCAGATGAAAGATCTGAAGTTTCTGTTGGTGTTAGCAAGACAGAATCTTAAGGGTTAACGCACCTTGACACTTGCCGTGCAATTTGTCCTGCCAGTGCGTCCCACTTTGTTCCGCTGGAAACCACGCTTTGTCCCGCTTGACGCCACGCTATATAAAACAAGAGCAATCTGAGATTTCTGACATCAGCCAAGGGTTGGCGAAGATTCAGAATAAAAGATATGTGATTCACTTCATGACCCGGACTTTACCTGGATCCGCATTCCACAACACAATGCAATAATTGCATACTGATCCAAAATGGTCCGATTGATCAAGGTGTTGCAATCCGATATTTAATTCACAAGCTTTTGTGACCGAAAGAACTAGATTGTGGGTGCAAGCGGTCGAAATGGGTTTCCTCAGGAGGGTGGCTGGTGTTTCCCTTAGAGATAATGTGAGAAACTCGGTCATCTGTGGGGAGCTCGGAATAGAGCCGCTGCTCAGTCGCGTTGAAGAAGCCAGCTGAGGTGGTTCAGGCATCTGGTAAGCATGCACCCTGGGTGCCTCCCTAAGGAGGTGTTCCAGGCACGTCCATTTGGGAGGAGACCACAGGGAAGACCCAGGACTAGGTGGAGAGATTATATCTCCACACTGGCCTGGGAATGCCTCAGAATCCCCCAATCAGAGGTGGTGTGGCCTGGGAAAGGGATGTCTGGGGTCCCCTGCTAGAGCTGTTGCCCCCGCGAGCTGATCCAGGATAAGCGGTTGAATGAAACCACAATAGTGTCTTCCTAATCTTGGTGTTACATTGTGATGTCTTATCTGTGAAGTATTTTGACGTAACCCTTAAAATTCTACAAAGAGAAATCCTGATCCAGAGTACAGATATGGATCCAGATCACCTCCAAAATTTAATGGAGTCTTCCAAGGCCTAGCACCTATGTGTGGTGAAGATTTGGTGAAAATCAGTTAAGTAGTTTTGACGTAATCCTCAGTATCCGACAAAGTGAAGTGTACAAATTGAAATCCTGATACCGAATCCGGATCACCTCCAAAATTCAGTGGCGTCTTCCGTGCCCTAATATCTATCTGTGGTGCAAATTTAGTGAGAATTTGTGTCGTTTTTTAGCATAATCCTTCAAAGCCCTTATGAAGTGAAATCTTGATCCAGAAGTCGGATCCAGATCCAGATCACCTCTAAAATGTAATGGAGTCTTCCATGGCCTAATATGTAACTGTGGTGAAAATTTTCTCAAAATCCATGTAGTAGTTTTGACATAATCCTGCTAACAGACAGACAGACAAATAAATAAACACAGATGATTTATGTCCTTGTTGAACGTAATAATAATTTTGTAGCTGTTGGCACATTTGCTCTGTGATGAAACCATTCTCTCATCGCTCCCAGAATCACAGAGAAATTAGCTACAGCTGCAGGTTGTCTCATGCGTGTCAAGTGGTGGAGAACGTGTTTGGATGGGAATCTTGTCTCAAAGATAATTATTTAGAATACATTGTAATGGATTGGTGAAACAATTGTATTTTCATTCCTTCTTCTGAGTTAGATAATGTATCTGTAAAATTCTGTTTATTATAGATGTAACATCTCATTATAATTGTTCAGGTGCCCTACACGCAATGACACGCATTGACACACAGTGTTTCAAATAGGCTGTGCAATGTTCATGAAATTAATGTGTACCAGAAGTTTTGAACATTTAAAAAATTTCTTTGTAGCACAGGGAGAAACAATATATGGTTGGGTTTTTACAACCTGAAACTGGGGTAACCCACCACTGATGATGTTTAAGTGCTTAAATGCAGGTTTGAAACTTAAATGGGGTGGCTCCAAATGTTGCCATCTTGGCAGTGTCTGACTCTACCTAACTCAAAGCCAACCCTTAAATGGGTAACAAGGTGGATTGTGGACAAGACGAGCATGACCTGAATGAAGCTTGATTTTTGTGAGGATTACTTATTCAAGATTAAGATTTATAAATCAAAGCTGGAGCAGGATTGTGTGATTGTTTCATTGAAGCAGATGTGTGGCATTAGGCGAAGGTGTTAAATATGAAGCAGCATGACCAGGAGAAACAAATACAAACTCATTTTAAATGAGTGAATGTCCATGCATGCATATTCAGTCAATCAGGTGTGACTCTAATACATATCCTCCCCCCCGCTAAATATTTCAAATCGTATCAGACCTCTTTGTTTTTTCCACCCTGAATATTTATAAAGAGTCAGCAAGGTCGTATTGCCAGGTTTCCATTTATTTGTTATTTTACTTCTAAATCTGGTGATTTAAAAAAGACATTGTTGCATGTTCTGTATTTGCTGTGCAGCCTCCACCTCTGTCTGGATGTTCTCATAAGAGTTTATTCAGTTTTTCTGTGTCTAAAAAGCTTTACATTGCAAAAAAAGATCATCTTAATGAGGGCTGTTAACGAATAATAAATTATTAATTATGCTGTGTTATGTAATTGGGTTGCTCAAGTGCAACAAATGAAGCTAATTAGTAAAGGAAGCTACATTTGAAGCTAGCAGGGTTGTTGAAGAAGAACTGTAAGTGAATACAGTGGCTCATAATTAAGGAACACCGTTTTAACAGCGTTGTCACTTTAATATTTAGGGATTAAAAGCATTGATAATACCGATGGCTTTGCAGCTATTATGGAGTCATCACACATCTTTTTAGGCAGTCCTACACTGTTCCTATGTGCAGTATTGCTCACTGGATGTAAATATATATATATATATATATATATATATATATATATATATATATATATATATATATAATTGATTATGTTTCCTGTCTGTTGTTTAGACAAATTGTCAGAACCTAAATTATATTTTTCGGTTCATATTGATATAACTTGTTGAGCTCCTCAACAAGCTGATGTCAAAGCTGATGTATACTGTTATGGTTAGAGGTCCGGACGGAACCGGTACACGCTATGGACCCAAACACTGGGAGCAAGGAAACAGAGCTGGTTGTGAACGAGGACTGGTACAGGCTATGGACCGAAATGCTGGGAGCTAGGAAGCAGAGCTGGTTGTGAACGAAAAGATATTCCTTTACTTATTGTAAATAAGGAAAGTAATAATGCTGCGCTGGGGGTGCCTGCAGAGTGGAGAGTCAGCTCACTTGTAGCAGTGGAAAATAGGGAGCTGCAGGTTCCCGAGCCAGTCTTGAAAGTGAACTGAGATCTTGGAGTGTATGGATTCTGGAGCCGGGACCAGGTGGGACGCACAGAGCCGAGAACAGGAACTAGGAGAACAAAGTCTCATGGTGACTTTGGTGAGTGATTGCACTCTTAACACTGGAAGCCTTTAACAATTAACAGTTCACTGAAGGCTTAAAACAGAAATATTCCCACTTCTGGGAATAATGTTCTCCATTTAGGAAATAAGGTTTACTGTTCAGGAGTTGTTCACAGTTCATAAATTTTCTTCAGAGGTCAGAGGTCAAGTGCTGCGCGTCTGTGATGCAGTTCCAATTTAAGCAGGACTTGACGTTAGAAATGACTTGGAAAGTTCTTAGTAGTTCATTATCGGAGTTCATACAGTTCTTAGAAAACAGCTCTTGGAAATAGTTCTTGTAACAGTTCTTGGATACAGTTCTACAGTCACATACAGGAGTTGGGTTGAAGCAGAATCTCACCAAACATGAACTTAACTGAAGCGTGGCAGAGCTACGTGCTCTGAGAGCTGGAGATTTCCAAAGTGTTGTGGTGCAGGTACTGGCCAGGGCACCTTGAGATGAGCTGTGGAAAGCTCAGATGTCAGAATGCATGGAAGCATCACCGTAGACGAGGTCATGGATTTCACATGGAGAGTCGACGTGTAGAATCCGACAGTTACTGTGCTCAAGGCCGGGGTTTAAATAACCCATTCCTGATGAGCTGCGGATAAGCCTCAGGTGCGAGCAGCTGACAAGCAGCAGGTGTTTCTTAGCTCTGCAGCAGGGGGAGCTGGGGGGAGAACAGACAAACTACACACAAGAGGTTAAAAAGGGAAGGGGAGAGAGGCAGACAAAAGGCTGGCCACAACAGTCTACACAGGTATTGTGAGTGATGTGTGGATTGGGGACAGAATCTCTGATTTCCTAGCGAATTCTGACATTTGCCAGGGATGTGTTCTAGCTGCTACTTTGTTCATTGCTTGCATGGACTCGTTAGCGGGTAGGTTTGTTGAAACCAGAAGCTTACATGCCTTTGTTGGTGATGAAAGGTCTACTGAACTTGATTTTGTAGATGATGCTGTGATTTTTGCAGCATCAGTAAATGCTTTGATTTCTTCCTTTTGAGAAGCTGAGTAAAACGTAAAAAGTTGAGTGTCGGGGTATGCAATTGTCCTGGATTAAGACCAAGATCCAGGAAGTGACTTCCTGGACTCGGACATCAGAAGTGCAATCAAAATTTCAAAATTGCAGAAACATTCTGTTATTATGGAAGTGAAATTTATGTCTCTGCTTCCTTGGCCTTTGAGATCAAGAGACTCATAGGGAGAACTTTTGGAGTCATGGCATCACTGGACAGAGGTGTTTGGCAATGTTGATTCCATTGTAAGCGAATGAGCTAATGTGGCAATGTTGATTCCATTGTAAGCGAATGAGCTAATGTCCAAATCTTTAGAGACCTGTTGCTCCCTGTATTACTGCACAGTTGTGATTCTTGGATGCTGACAAATGACCTAAGGCAACGACTGAATGTCTTTGGTACTTGGTCTCTCTGGAGGATTCTCAGGCACCTCTGGATTAACTTTGTGTCAAATTAATGGTTACTTAGGTAGTCTCAGATGAGGCATACTAGTTACTCTCTGCGCAAATTTCAGCAGTGACATTACAGCCATGTGGTGTGTTTCTCTGGGCATGATCCAGCCTGTGTCTCAGTGTTGAGGATCCCAGCCTGACTGGAAAATCACTATGTGCCCTTGGGCAAGGTCCTTAATCCCCTAGCTGGTCTTGGTGTGTAGTGAGCGCCTTGTATGGCAGCACCCTGACACCTGGGTGAATGTGAGGCATTATTGTAATGTACATTGAGTGTCTGATGCAGATGGAAAAGTGTTATATAAATGCAGTCCATTTTGAGGACCTCAGTAAGTAGAAAAGGCCAAGAGATGTCCATGATTCATCTGGCTGTGGCAGATAGATGGCTACTTTTGAGAGGTGGGGACAGACAGTTGTCTGCCTGGATGGTTGCCATCCATGACCTAAGGTGGCTCAGTGATGTAGCAGAAGTGTTGACATGCAGCACCAGCACATGCTCCCTGAAGTGATCTGACCCGAAAACAGAGAACGCAACAAATCTTCACATTTGAGAAGATGTAATTAGAACTATTTTACTTGACAAACAGATCATTTGCTTCAGAAGTAGTTTTTCCGAATTTGAGGAGTCCAGTTTATATGTGAATTGATAAAGTTCAAATTGTGGCACATAAAACCAAGACCTCCAGACGACTGCTGCTCTGGGGGTTAGTAAGGTTACACCTTACTTGTGTGAAGCGCCTTGAGGCAACTTTGTTGTGAGTCGGCGCTATATAAATGAAAATAAATTGAAATTGAAAAATTCAAACCATGGTACCAGTAGGGAAGAGAAAATAATTTTGTTGTTGTCGAGATGAATGCACTTTGAACACCAAAGTAGTACTGATTGCTTGCCAAAATATTAGGTAATTTCATTCTAAGTTTTCTTATTTTAAATCTAGAAAACATCCACCTAAAATAAACAAAAGAAGATGACAGATGAAAGGAGAAGACATCAGCTTGCACCTCTTGAAGCATTTTGAGCAACACATGAATTTAAGGATCATAATTCTAAAAAGTAAAGTAATTTAACAGTTATTGGTGATGTTATCTACTCATGTGATTTCTAGTTTTAAAACTAACCATTGATTTTTGTGAGTAGTTTAAATTTGATGGCAGTTGCAGAGAAACTACTATGTTTTTTCCAATTAAAACTGGAAACACAACCAGTGATGGTTCAAGATGTTGGTATGTCTGATCAGATGCAGGGTTAAATAGTGGAGTTGTCAAACTGTTGTGTGTGCTTTCATTGTGCTAAGAATGAAGCATTTTAGTGCTTTGAAAAATGTCAGTGTTTGCTTGAAGTTCTGTTCTCTGTTTGTGAGCAGTTAAGTGTCTTGATTGCGCAGTGGGTGAGCAGTGTGTGTTCACAAAAAAGGCTGCGAGGTTGTTTTGAGAGCCGTAAATATGTGGCCCAAAGCCATCCTTTTAGAATAAACATCATTAAATTAATTGAGGACAAAAAACAAAAACTCAGTACTGTTTATCTTACAAGAGCTAACAATTACTCAATGAATAATTGATGATTTGTCTACTACTAAATAAATCAGTAGCTATTTTCATAATCAATTCGTTGTTTGGAGTCTTTTGTGTGTGTGCTTGTGGGGGTGGGGGGGTGGTTGTTGGTTTTAGGTCCTCTTCACACATAGTCCGAAGCTTGGATGAAGTGCACACACATAATGCAGGAATTGTGTGCAAACTGTGTAATGTTGTCCCTGCCTCCAACGCCTTGTACACCCGTTGCTACAACTGTTTGCGCACACAAGCACTTGAAAGACAAAGTGTGTGCTGTGCGAACCCATCGCACCCTCTTGCGGCAGGTGCTGGCCAAATTCCAGGTGACACGCATGAACATCTAACACCGCTCGCACGGCACTTTAAAAATGTGTGGCCAGTTGCACTCTTTTAATGCAGCGAAGACATGCACATTCAAAACACTTAAAAAGGCGTACAGGACCAAGAAAAATACTACCAAAAATATAAACCGAATGATCAATCAATCAATCAACTTTTTTTTTATATAGCGCCAAATCACAACAAACAGTTGCCCCAAGGCGCTCCATATTGTAAGGCAAGGCCATATAATAATTATGAAAAACCCCAACGGTCAAAACGACCCCCTATGAGCAAGCACTTGGCCACAGTGGGAAGGAAAAACTCCCTTTTAACAGGAAGAAACCTCCAGCAGAACCAGGCTCAGGGAGGGGCAGTCTTCTGCTGAGACTGGTTGGGGCTGAGGGAAAGAACCAGGAAAAAGACATGCCGAGAAGGGGGGCAGAGATCGATCACTAATGATTAAATGCAGAGTGATGCATACGGAGCAAAAAGAGAAAGAAACAGTGCATCATGGGAACCCCCCCACAGTCTACGTCTAAAGCAACATAACCAAGGGATGGTCCAGGGTCACCCGATCCAGCCCTAACTATAAGCCTTAGCGAAAAGGAAAGTTTTAAGCCTAATCTTAAAAGTAGAGAGGGTATCTGTCTCCCTGATCTGAATTGGGAGCTGGTTCCACAGGAGAAGAGCCTGAAAGCTGAAGGCTCTGCCTCCCATTCTACTCTTACAAACCCTAGGAACTACAAGTAAGCCCGCAGTCTGAGAGCGAAGCACTCTAATGGGGTAATATGGTACTACGAGGTCCCTAAGATAAGATGGGACCTGATTATTCAAAACCTTATAAGTAAGAAGAAGAATTTTAAATTCTATTCTAGAATTAACAGGAAGCCAATGAAGAGAGGCCAACACGGGTGAGATATGCTCTCTCCTGCTAGTCCCCGTCAGTACTCTAGCTGCAGCATTCTGAACCAACTGAAGGCTTTTTAGGGAACTTTTAGGACAACGTGATAATAATGAATTACAATAGTCCAGCCTAGAGGAAATAAATGCATGAATTAGTTTTTCAGCATCACTCTGAGACAAGACCTTTCTGATTTTAGAGATATTGCGTAAATGCAAAAAGGCAGTCCTACATATTTGTTTAATATGCGCTTTGAATGACATATCCTGATCAAAAATGACTCCAAGATTTCTCACAGTATTACTAGAGATCAGGGAAATGCCATCCAGAGTAAGGATCTGGTTAGACACCATGCTTCTAAGATTTGTGGGGCCAAGTACAATAACTTCAGTTTTATCTGAGTTTAAAAGCAGGAAATTAGAGGTCATCCATGTCTTTATGTCTGTAAGACAATCCTGCAGTTTAGCTAATTGGTGTGTGGTGTGATCCGCACAACCACAGCGCTCCGATACAAAAAAAAGGCTTTATTTAGCAAGACATAACATTTCGGGCCACCTGTCCTTCGTCAGTTGCACTCTTGGCACAATAACAGACTTCAGACAATCACCTTCGTACTCACAGAGAAATTTGTCTAAGTCCCACACGAGTGTGGCTGTGGTGTGTGTGCTGAGCTGACAGGAGGTGTGACCTCCCACTGAAGCGGCTGTGGAAATCTGTGGATCTGGACAGTCTAGCTGGATACCATGTACTGTGTTTGGACGGACATGGACAAACAACTGCCCACTGTGATGCGCGTGTGTCTGTTTGCTGTTATCATGTGGACATTTGAGCATTTCAATGTTTCCTTTTATATAAATAAGGAACTCATGGGAAAAAAGGTTGGGAACTGTTGGTTTAAGTTACAATAAATATTTGAGTTTTATGGTCATGACTTTTGTGACTTGGGAAAGTATTGAAAACATGCAAAGTATAAATCAAAGTGTTCATATTTATATAAAAAACCCCTGACTCATTTTTCTTTCGGTAGTTTTCCTGTAAACATTTTTAATGTTTGTAATTAAGTTCAAAATGGAGAAGTAATGTGCTGCCTGAAAATGCTGAAAGGGCTAAACCTTTAACACAAATTTAAGAGTGGTTTGTAAAATTGATTAGTTGTCTGTCAAGGTGGAGAGTGCCACCTTTTTGCTGGTTGTAGCTTTTTAAATATTTGTAGGCATGTGTCTTACAGATCACTGTCAGTACTCTTGATTCATCACGTTTGCCTTCAATTTGTGACTCAATAATACAAGTAACTACAAAATTCCTCTGAAACCCATAATGTATTATGGCAAACTTGTTGTGTGTGGGCCGCCAGAAGAGGAGGTACTGCTGGCCCACCACCAGTGGGCGCCCTGCCTGAAGTGCGGGCTTCAGGCACGAGAGGGCGCTGTCGCCACGGACACAGCCGGGGGTGACAGCTGTCACTCATTATCTCTTGACAGCTATCACCCATCTACTCAACATCATCTCAGTCCATAAAGACCAGACGTCATCTCCACCTCGTTGCCGAGATATCGTACTTCATTGGAGGTAATATACTCAGCCGTTTGTGTTTTACACATCAATCTGTATATTGTGAGTCTTTGCAGGAGTACCTGTTATCCTCTGTCTGCGGGAGCTGATTGAGTGCTGGACTGCACTCTTTTCCCCTGAGGAATCACTGCGGTACTCTGCTACATATTGAGTGAGAGGTGGAGGTGGCATTCCCACCGTTGTTGTTACGGGGTGTACACACACCCACACTTGACTGTCTTTGTTCTCGCCAGCAGTACCAGATCCGACAGTCGGGGACGGTGATCACCTGGGAATTCGGGACTTGGCGGCTCCAGTATTCACCAGGTTCGGTGGCGGCGGAAATCGTGTGGTTCCGGCTCTTCTCAGGACAGACGTCTTCTATCCTCGAGCCTGCCCACACGTCACCTTTGTGGATTGACTGTAATCGTATTCTGAGATTGTCTGTATGTTCGTTGTGCTCCTTCACAACATTAAATTGTTAATTTTTGGCTCATCTATTGACCGTTCATTTGCGCCCCCTGTTGTGGGTCCGTGTCACTACACTTTCACAACAAAACTTACAAATTTTATCAGACAAACCAGCAAATCTCTGATGTGAGAAGCAGTCACCATCTAATTGCTTTTGCATATACAACCCCTGGCAAAAATTATGGAATCACCGGCCTCGGAGGATGTTCATTCAGTTGTTTAATTTTGTAGAAAAAAAGCAGATCACAGACATGACACAAAACTAAAGTCATTTCAGATGGCAACTTTCTGGCTTTAAGAAACACTATAAGAAATCAGGAAAAAAAAATTGTGGCAGTCAGTAACGGTTACTTTTTTAGACTAAGCAGAGGGGAAAAAATATGGACTCACTCAATTCTGAGGAATAAATTATGGAATCACCCTGTAAATTTTCATCCCCAAAACTAACACCTGCATCAAATCAGATCTGCTCGTTAGTCTGCATCTAAAAAGGAGTGATCACACCTTGGAGAGCTGTTGCACCAAGTGGACTGACATGAATCATGGCTCCAACACGAGAGATGTCAATTGAAACAAAGGAGAGGATTATCAAACTCTTAAAAGAGGGTAAATCATCACGCAATGTTGCAAAAGATGTTGGTTGTTCACAGTCAGCTGTGTCTAAACTCTGGACCAAATACAAACATGGGAAGGTTGTTAAAGGCAAACATACTGGTAGACCAAGGAAGACATCAAAGCGTCAAGACAGAAAACTTAAAGCAATATGTCTCAAAAATCGAAAATGCACAACAAAACAAATGAACGAATGGGAGGAAACTGGAGTCAACGTCTGTGACCGAACTGTAAGAAACCGCCTAAAGGAAATGGGATTTACATACAGAAAAGCTAAACGAAAGCCATCATTAACACTTAAAGAGAAAAAAACAAGGTTACAATGGGCTAAGGAAACGCAATTGTGGACTGTGGATGACTGGATGAAAGTCATATTCAGTGATGAATCTCAAATCTGCATTGGGCAAGGTGATGATGCTGGAACTTTTGTTTGGTGCCGTTCCAATGAGATTTATAAAGATGACTGCCTGAAGAGAACATGTAAATTTCCACAGTCATTGGTGATATGGGACTGCATGTCAGGTAAAGGCACTGGGGAGATGGCTGTCATTACATCATCAATAAATGCACAAGTTTACGTTGATATTTTGGACACTTTTCTTATCCCATCAATTGAAAGGATGTTTGGGGATGATGAAATCATTTTTCAAGATGATAATGCATCTTGCCATAGAGCAAAAACTGTGAAAACATTCCTTGCAAAAAGACACATAGGGTCAATGTCATGGCCTGCAAATAGTCCGGATCTTAATCCAATTGAAAATCTTTGGTGGAAGTTGAAGAAAATGGTCCATGACAAGGCTCCAACCTGCAAAGCTGATCTGGCAACAGCAATCAGAGAAAGTTGGAGCCAGATTGATGAAGAGTACTGTTTGTCACTCATTAAGTCCATGCCTCAGAGACTGCAAGCTGTTATAAAAGCCAGAGGTGGTGCAACAAAATACTAGTGATGTGTTGGAGCATTCTTTTGTTTTTCATGATTCCATAATTTTTTCCTCAGAATTGAGTGATTCCATATTTTTTTCCCTCTGCTTGGTCTAAAAAAGTAACTGTTACTGACTGCCACAATTTTTTTTTCCTGATTTCTTATAGTGTTTCTTAAAGCCAGAAAGTTGCCATTTGAAATGACTTTAGTTTTGTGTCATGTCTGTGATCTGCTTTTTTTCTACAAAATTAAACAACTGAATGAACATCCTCCGAGGCCGGTGATTCCATAATTTTTGCCAGGGGTTGTATATAATTTACATAATTCAAGTGATTATTTATTAAAACTGATTAGGTTTATGTGGACAACAGTAAAAACATTATTCACCTTTCTGAAGCAGACTGTACTTAGATTAAGGTATTTACATGAGTTGTTAAATGAATATTCTAATTATTTTCCTGTTTACATTACAGAGCATAGTTTGATTAATGAGTCACAGCCGCATTCCATCCCTTATGTCTTATGTGTTGCAAAATGCTGGCAAAACTCTATCAGGAGATCATAGTCTTTATTAAGGTGTTTACATGTCTACAGTGCACCTCAGTGAGCAGAATAAGATTGGAATACTCCACATATCTTAATTAGATTATGGCTGATGCCTAGTGTAATGTTCCCGTCAGCTTCCAGGTGGGCTCCAGATATAAATAGGGAAGCAAACGGCAAGCTAGGCTGCAAAAGGGGCTGGTACCTTGCCACTGCTGACACCTATTCACAGGATGTAATATTTTGCTGCCTGCTTGCCGCACTGCCTCTGTGAACTTTAGGATAATGGATTGTGTACAGATCTGCATTAGTGTATGGTATAAATTAGAGGGTGACACGGGAGTAGATTTTCACTCCTGTCCCATCCCGCTCCCACAGAAAAATTCCTGTCCCATCCCAATCCCGGGCCACAGTAAAAAAAAAATCCTGTCCTATCCCATTCCTGGTAAAATGACTCCCACTCCCATCCCGCTCCCATTTAGAATGACTCCCGCTCCAGTACCGATCTCATTTTTTTTCCCTTCTTTTAGTTTTTAGGCAATAGACTGAATTTGATTTGATCTTCTCCCCATTTTTTTTTTTTAGATTTCTTTGTGTTCTGTAGTTTTATTTCAAAAGATATGGCAACAGGAACAGTTCATATGTGGTAATATTGGGGCACTTATTGTCTTAATCCAAATTAAAAAAAATGTCACTAAAAGGCACAAAACATAAATAATGCATGGCCTGTGGTCTTATAGTTTTTCAACAGAGGACCAGCTGCTAAGTCCCTGTTTCCAGCTCTTTCGGAGGTCAGTTACACCAAAAATAATAAATAATAATAACAATAATAAAAAAGAAAACATGGGTCAGACCATGCCTACCTTAGTTGAATAAACCCAAACATAACATAAAGTTGCATTTTATTGATTTACTGAGCAATTGTCTCCCTTAAAATAGTGGCATTACTTTTATGTTTTAAATTGCTAAAACAACAACAACAAACTGTGCCAAGCAAGAGAACTGTCCTCAGTGATCAAAAGCACATAAAGGGGAGGTGATGGTCTACTGGTTAAGTGTTGCGCTTTGGACCAGAGAATCCTGGGTTCCAATCCCAGCCTAACCGGAAAATCGTGACCGGAAAATCAGTAAGGCCCCTTGGGTAAGGTACTTAATCCCCTAGTTGCTCCTGGTGTGTAATGGGCGCCTTGCATGGCGGCAGCCTCACATTGGAGTGAATGTGAGGCATTGAAGTGCAAAGTGCTCTGTGCGTCTGATGCAGATGGAAAAACGCTATATAAATGCAGTCCATTTACCATAAAGGCATCATTACCTTCACAATTCACATACTGTACCTGAGTTTTGGAAAAAGAAAAAAGTGCATATGATGCAAATATTAAATAAACAGTACAACGGCCATAGCAGTCTACTTTCTCACTCTTCAGCACACTTGAATATTTGTCTATTTGCAAGAAAACATTCCTCACAAGCTAATTAGGGCTACTAACTATCAGAATCATCACGTTCAACTAACATCTAACATGTTCTTACCTTAAACGTTGCTATGTAGGAAAAAAGTGCATCTTCATTTTCTGGACTGAGGGTGGCGCACCTCTCCTCGCGTTTTACAAGCACCATACACCGTGTTAACACCGTCACACTAGACTCTCCTGAAGTTCAGTAATGTTTGTGACTTCCCTGCCAATTCTGTGAGCTTAATACATACACTCAACAAAAATATAAACGCAACACTTTTGGTTTTGCTCCCATTTTGTATGAGATGAACTCAAAGATCTAAAACTTTTTCCACATACACAATATCACCATTTCCCTCAAATATTGTTCACAAACCAGTCTAAATCTGTGATAGTGAGTACTTCTCCTTTGCTGAGATAATCCATCCCACCACACAGGTGTGCCATATCAAGATGCTGATTAGACACCATGATTAGTGCACAGGTGTGCCTTAGACTGCCCACAATAAAAGGCCACTCTGAAAGGTGCAGTTTTATCACACAGCACAATGCCACAGATGTCGCAAGATTTGAGGGAGTGTGCAGTTGGCATGCTGACAGCAGGAATGTCAACCAGAGCTGTTGCTTGTGTATTGAATGTTCATTTCTCTACCATAAGCCATCTCCAAAGGTGTTTCAGAGAATTTGGCTGTACATCCAACCAGCCTCACAATTGCAGACCACGTGTAACCACACCAGCCCAGGACCTCCACATCCAGCATGTTCACCTCCAAGATCATCTGAGACCAGCCACTCGGACAGCTGCTGAAACAATCGGTTTGCATAACCAAAGAATTTCTGCACAAACTGTCAGAAACCATCTCAGGGAAGTTCATCTGCATGCTCGTCGTCCTCATCGGGGTCTCGACCTGGCTCCAGTTTGTCATCATAACCGACTTGAGTGGGCAAATGCTCACATTCGCTGGCATTTGGCACGTTGGAGAGGTGTTCTCTTCACGGATGATGCGAAGGAGATGTGTTGCACTACATGAGGCAAATGGTGGTCACACCAGATACTGACTGGTATCCCCCCCCAATAAAACAAAACTGCACCTTTCAGAGTGGCCTTTTATTGTGGACAGTCTAAGGCACACCTGTGCACTAATCATGGTGTCTAATCAGCATCTTGATATGGCACACCTGTGTGGTGGGATGGATTATCTCAGCAAAGGAGAAGTGCTCACTATCACAGATTTAGACTGGTTTGTGAACAATATTTGAGGGAAATGGTGATATTGTGTATGTGGAAAAAGTTTTAGATCTTTGAGTTCATCTCATACAAAATGGGAGCAAAACCAAAAGTGTTGCGTTTATATTTTTGTTGAGTATAAGTTGTTATTTCTGACTTTGTGTTGCAAATCACTTTTTAACACACTGGTTTCTCCGCTGGGGTTTGCTTTCTCCACTGCTCTTCTTCTTTGAATTCTGGCGGAAAGCAGCGGACGGAAACACTGTTGGATTCTGGGCTGTGTAGTTCTTTTGACTTGCATTACAGTGTAGGCTTACTGAAAGAAAACTACAAAATGGTGGCACCTGTCCTTTTTCTTTTTTTGTTTTTTTTGGTTCCCAGTCTCATCTGCTCCCGTGAACTTTTTATCCCGTACCGTCCCAATCACGTAAATAGTAAAGTTGACTCCCATCCCGTGGGAATCCCATGGGAATCCCATGACCTGTGGGATTCCCGAAAAAAGGTCAGCCTTTAGTACAAATCTAATGCCATCAGCTTGCAGCAGACCCGGTGGGATTCCAGATGATTTCTGTCAGCGTTGACATTTTGAACAGTTCAGAATTTTTTACCCGATCATCCAGATGATCGTGACACTCCAGATGGTGGGTGGCATGTTGCAGGATGACCATGTTTGCTTGCAGGTGGATTGTAGGGGAGTTGGTGATTATCATGTGAGTGTGCCGTTTTGCAGTTTTTTATATCTGTAAGCCAAGCAGCCTAACAGGACGTATGTGGACAGGGAGTTTTACTCTGATTGTGGCCTCATTCTGATTGAGGTAATCAGAAAATGCTGTTTGCATGGCAATGTCTTTTTCAGAATATGGTGTGTCAGATTAAGATCAGAATATTACTGTGCATGTAAAAGCAGTTAGGCTAGTGAATAATAGTGTGCTGATGGACTAATTCAACACAACATGAAATATTTTCTTTTATATCAGTCTGTTTTCTATTTTCTTTACACCTTAACCCCGTATTTATGTGGAACTAAATTGGGCAACTTGCCTTAAAGAAAATTTTAGCAGTTCACTCTGTTGCTCAGTGACACTTTAATACTCAGAATCATGAATTACACCTACGAACCCTACAGTTAGTGGACATTCTGCTCTATCAAATGAGTAACAGTGTTGGGAAGGTGTAGTGACACGGACCCACAACAGGGGGCGTTAATGAACGGACAATGGATGAGCCAAAAAGTAACAATTTAATGTTGTGAATTGCACAACAGAATACAAACAATAACAATAGAGGAGTACAGTCAATCGTATACAAGGTGACGTGTGGGCAGGCTCGAGGATAGAAGACGTCTGTCCAGAGAAGAGCCGGATCCCACACGGCTTCCACCGCCAGCGGATCTGAAGAACACCGGAGCCGCCAAGTCCTGAGTCCCAGGTGGCCACCGTCTCCAGCTCTCAGACCAGGTACTGCTGGCAGAAACAGAAACAGTTAATGGTGGGTGTGTGAAGACACAACCAGTAAGCGTCCCTTGATCAGTTCCTCCGGGAGGGAGAACCTCCACCTCCAGAAACAGTTTCACCCGTGCAGCTCCTGTCAGTCTCTTCCCTGGAAGGAGTGAGAGGAGAAAAAACGTCGCACTCCCACTATCCGCCAAACCAGCTTCAGACTGAGTCCACAGGAACACGGCTGCACACAGAACAATGTTTAGATACAACAATAATCACCACAGACAAGGTTACCTCGAGTGGTAGCTGATTTCTCGGCGAGAAGGTGGAGTTGCAGTCCGGCTTTTATGGTGATGAGTTGAATGAGTGACAGCTGGTGCTGATAAGTGACAGCTGTCACTCCCAGCGGCTCCGACACCCTCTTGTGCTTGAAGCCCGCAATCCAAGCAGGGCGCCATCTGGTGGTGGTGGGCCAGCAGTACCTCCTCTTCAGCGGCCCACACAACAGGACCCCCCCCTCAACGAGTGTAGAAATCGGCCAGGAGGGCCGGGTCCAGGATGAAGCTCCTCTTCACCCAGGAGCATTCTTTGGGTCTGTACCTCTCCCAGTCCACTAAGTACTGGAACCCCCGGCCCTTCCGACGGACGTCCAGGAGCCGGCGCACAGTCCAAGCCGGCTCCCCGTCAATGATCCGGGCAGGTGGCGGCGCCGGTCCAGGGGTACAGAGCGGAGAGGTATGGCAGGGCTTGAGTCGTGACACATGAAAGACCGGATGAATCCGCAGTGAAGCTGGCAGCTTCAGCTTCACTGCGGCTGGACTGAGGACTTTAGTGATGGTAAAGGGGCCTATGAACCTTTTAGTTTTTGGGATTCCACTTGCAGGGGGATGTCCTTTGTAGATAGCCAAACCACCTGCCCGGGCTGATACGTAGGGGCAGGGGCACGCCGGCGGTCTGCATGGGCCTTAGCCCTCGTGCGGTCTTTGAGCAGGGCAGCGCGGGCGGTACGCCACACCCGACGGCACTTCCTCAGATGGGCCTGGACCGAGGGCACCCCAACCTCTCCCTCCACTAGCAGAAACAATGGGGGCTGGTACCCCAAACATACCTCAAACGGGGAGAGGCCGGTGGCAGATGAAACTTGGCTATTATGAGCGTACTCGATCCAGGCCAGATGGTTACTCCAGGCCGTCGGGTGCACGGAGGTCACGCAGTGGAGGGCCTGCTCCAGTTCCTGGTTTGTCCGCTCTGCCTGCCCGTTCGTCTGGGGGTGGTACCCAGACGAGAGACGTACGGTGGCCCCCAGTTCCCTGCAGAAACTCCTCCAGACCTGGGAGGAGAAGTGAGGACCACGATCTGAGACAGTGTCCGATGGAATCCCATGCAGACGCACGACGTGGTGGACCAGGAGGTCTGCAGTCTCCTAGGCCGTCGGGACCTTCGGGAGGGCCACGAAGTGGGCCGCCTTGGAAAACCGGTCCACTGTCGTGAGGATGGCAGTCATGCCCTGGGACGGTGGGAGGCCCGTGATGAAGTCCAGGCCGATGTGAGACCAGGGGCGATGAGGCACGGGCAGAGGCTGGAGGAGGCCTTGGGTCTTGTGGTGGTCGGCCTTGCCCCTGGCGCAGGTGGTGCAGGCCTGGACGTACTCCTGGACGTCGGCTTCCAGAGACGCCCACCAGAAGTGCTGCCGGACCACTGCCACTGTTCTTCGCACCCCCGGGTGGCAGGAGAGCTTGGAACCGTGACAGAAGTCAAGGACTGTAGCCCTGGCCTCTGGTGGGACATACATCTTGTTCTTTGGTCCAGTCCCCGGGTCCGGGTTCCATGTCAGGGCCTCCCGGACGGTCTTCTCCACATCCCAGGTGAAGGTGGCCACGACAGTGGACTCGGGGATGATGGTTTATGTTGGGTCTGACAGCTCGGTCCTGACTTCCTCCTCGTGCACCCGGGACAGGGTGTCAGACCGTTGGTTCTTCGTCCCGGGGCGGTATGTGATCTGAAAGTCAAAACGCCCGAAGAACAGTGACCAGCGGGCTTGCCTGGGGTTCAGACGCTTGGCGGTCCGGATGTACTCCAGGTTCCGATGGTCTGTGAAAACCGTGAATGGTACCGAAGCACCCTCCAACAGGTGTCTCCACTCCTCCAGAGCCTCCTTCACCGCAAGAAGTTCCCGATTGCCGACATCATAGTTCCTTTCAGCCGGGGTCAACCTGCGGGAAAAGTAGGCACATGGGTGGGGAACCTTGTCGGACTTCACGCTCTGGGATAGCACGGCTCCTATCCCTGAGTCAGAGGCATCCACTTCGACTAGAAACTGGCGTTTTGGATCGGGCTGCACCAGAACTGGCGCAGTCGAAAACCGGCGTTTCAACTCCCTAAACGTGGCTTCGCACTGACCTGACCAGGTGAAGGGGACTTTTGTGGAGGTCAGGGCTGTCAGGGGGCTAACTACCTGACTGTAGCCTTTGATGAACCTCTGGTAAAAATTAGCAAAACCGAGGAACTGCTGTAGTTTCCTACGGTTTGTTGGTTGGGGCCAATCTCTCACCGCCGCAACCTTGGCCGGATCAGGGGGGACGGAGTTGGAGGAGATAATAAATCCCAGGAAGGACAAAGAAGTACGGTGGAACTCGCACTTCTCGCCCTTCACAAACAGCCGGTTCTCCAACAAGCGCTGCAGGACCTGACGTACATGCTGGACATGGGTCTCAGGATCCGGGGAGAAGATGAGTATATCGTCTAGATATACAAAGACAAACCGATGCAGGAAGTCCCACAAGATGTCAATTACCAAAGCTTGGAACGTCACAGGCGCATTGGTAAGGCCGAACGGCATGAGCAGGTACTCAAAGTGACCTAACGGGGTGTTAAATGCCGTCTTCCACTCGTCTCCCTTCCGGATCCGAACCAGGTGGTACGCATTCCTAAGATCCGATTTTGTGAAAATTTGGGCTCCATGCAGGGGCGTGAACACTGAATCCAACAGAGGCAAAGGTATCGATTGCGAACCGTGATCTCGTTCAGCCCTCTGTAATCAATGCATGGACGGAGTCCACCGTCTTTCTTGCCCACAAAAAAGAAACCTGCACCCATTGGGGAGGTGGAGTTCCTCTGTAGATGCTCACTCTAGCCACAGAAAAAACACTCCCCGCGGGCCAGCCTCCATTGTCTGTTATTTTATTTAACTTTGGCCCTGCTCGTGTCCATAGCTTCATCAGCAGGGGGAGCTGTTGCCACACGGGAGTCACGGGCCGTGGAGCGTGGGGAAGGCGGCACCCTTTCGGACCTGGAAGGAAGAGGGACGGCTCGTGCCCGGCCACGCCCCCCACCCTGCTCCCGACGGTGTTCCTCTAATCGGTTATCTAATTGTATAACCAGAGCAACAAGCCCATCGAAATCCCGCGGTTCGTCCTTAGCCAGTAGATGCTCCTTCAGGACCGGAGACAGTCCATTTACGAAGGCGGCGCGGAGCGCAACGTTGTTCTAGCCGGACCTCGCTTCCGCGATGCGGAAGTCGACTGCGTACTCCGCTGCACTCCAACGCCCCTGTCTGATTGACAGCAGCAAGTTAGATGCAGATTCGCCTCTATGGGGGTGATCAAAAACCTGTTTGAACTCCCTCACAAACCCAGTATACGTCATTAGGAGCCGTGAATTCTGCTCCCAGAGCGCCGTAGCCCAGGCGCGTGCCTCTCCTCGAAGCAAATTTATTACGTAAGCCACCCGGCTGGCGTCTGACTCGTACATGACGGGACGCTGTGAAAAGACGAGCGAGCACTGCATTAAGAAGTCCGCGCACATCTCGACAAAGCCTCCGTACGGCTCCGGAGGGCTTATGTAAGCTTCAGGGGATGGTGAGGGTGGGTCGTTGAACGACCAGCGAAATGTCTGTTTCAGGCCTCCGGTCAGCAGGAGGAGGTGCTGCAGCAGCGCCCTGAGCATGCGCTTCCACCTGGGCAGTGAGAGCCTCCATCCTGCGATTGAGAATAACATTCTGCTCAGTGACTAAGTCCAACCGAGCAGTGAAAGCGGTTAAGATTTGCTGCAGCTCACCTAGCATGCCTCCTGCTGACGCCTGTTCACCTCGCTCTTCCATTGGCTGTTCAAGCGATGGTTGACGCCCCTCGGGATCCATGACGCTGGCCGAGAAATCCTGTTCGGAAGGTGTAGTGACACGGAGTCACAACAGGGGGCGTTAATGAACGGACAATGGATGAGCCAAAAAGTAACAATTTAATGTTGTGAATTGCACAGCGGAATACAGACAATAACAATAGAGGAGTACAGTCAATCGTATACAAGGTGACGTGTGGGCAGGCTCGAGGATAGATGACGTCTGTCCAGAGAAGAGCCGGATCCCACATGGCTTCCACCGCCAGCGGATCTGAAGAACACCGGAGCTGCCAAGTCCCGAGTCCCAGGTGGCCACCGTCTCCAGCTCTCAGACCAGGTACTGCTGGCAGAAACAGAAACAGTTAATGGTGGGTGTGTGAAGACACACCCAGTAATCGTCCCTTGATCAGTTCCTCCGGGAGGGAGAACCTCCACCTCCAGAAACAGTTTCACCCGTCAAGCTCCTGTCAGTCTCTTCCCTGGAAGGAGTGAGAGGCGAAAAAACGTTGTACTCCCACTATCCGCCAATCCAGCTTCAGACTCCACAGGAACACGGCTGCACACAGAACAATGTTTAGATACAACAATAATCACCGCAGAGAAGGTTACCTCGAGTGGTAGCTGATTTCTCAGCGAGGAGGTGGAGTTGCAGTCCGGCTTTTATGGTGATGAGTTGAATGAGTGACAGCTGGTGCTGATAAGTGACAGCTGTCACTCCCAGCGGCTCCGACACCCTCTTGTGCTTGAAGCCCGCAATCCAAGCAGGGCGCCATCTGGTGGTGGTGGGCCAGCAGTACCTCCTCTTCAGCGGCCCACACAACAAACAGTTACCCCTATTTTATTTTATTTTTCTCTGTTTCCCAGTTAAAATGAAAATTCAGATGGATTTTGCATAGACGAGATACAAAACAATTTTGTTGATCAAGTTGAGTCAAGTCTGGAAGCATGTGTTGGTGTCATGCTTTGTCACATTCGTCATGACACCAAGGAACTGCCTTGAGTCCTGGATGCAACCATCTATCTATTTTTCACTGTTTTTTCTGATAATACACCATACCAGAGACTTGCTGTGCAGTTCACTGACACAACAGACATGAACAGAAGGTGAATGTGAGCTTTACAGGATTCCAGTGGACACAGCGCTCTGGCTTTTGCCTCCATCCCAAAGCAGCATACACAAAATTTAATAAAGTTAATGAGGAAAATTATCATTAAGGGTAGGGTTAGAAATAGTAAAATAATAATAAATAAAATGTTGTGAAAATGTTACTCATTTTGTTATGGAAACCGCGAGAGGACCATGAAAAAAAAAGTAAGACTCAGCTGTGTTTTGCTCCACAATCCCACAGCAGGGTACCAGTGGTGGGCACAGATAACCAAAAAAATTAACTTCGATAACAGATAATAAGATAACTGAAAAGTTATCTTTGATAAAGATAAACCGATAAACCACCCAAAAATGTATCGGAAGTTACAGATAATCGATAGCCGATAAATTCTGGTGTTGTCTCTGGTACATTGGCAATTACTAAGAAACTGAAATTAATTTTTAACATGATCGCTTCTGAAAGCATCAAAAGACCCAAAGAATGAGCCAGAATGTTTGACTATGCTGCCCCCTGTAGAACACAGCACAGATGAATCCAGAGAGCACCCACAAAATCAGCTCTCTACTAATCATAATAATCATTTTTCTTTCAACATTGTGCCCCTGTTGGAAGTGCTTGTTTATTACAATGGTCCCAGAACAGAGGCACCCAGAGAGCAGCCATAAGGCCACCTCTCTATAGATTACAACGCTCCGGTCAGGCGGAGGTCTTGAAAAATAAAGTCATACTAACTTATGGTTTTGTGAAAATACTGATAGAATAACTCCATTAATGTCAATTCTGTCATTTGTACAAAGTTAAAATATAACATATATCTTTTAATGTTGTAATGTTTAATGTTGTTGTAAAATATTCCATTTTATTTGTAAAAACAGGCATTTTTACGGAGCCCTGGAAGTGTCATCGCAAAATGTTTTGCATGTGGAGAGAATGTGTGCATGTTTTATTAATGCCGTGCACACGTTTGACGATGTGTGCATGTTTTAAAACTTTTATGATGTTGTAAAACGTGCACTCAATCTTAGTAAGTAAGTAAATTTATTTATATAGTGCCTTTCACAGACATAAGTCACAAAGCACTTCACAGGTTAAAATGCAATAATAAATAATGAAAACATAAAACAAAGGACAAGGTTAACAATTGGTCAGTTCTGAAAAGCCTTATCTTAAAACATAAATGTTGGCTTTACACTGTGCGTGTTTTGGCCATTTTTCAGATGATTTTTCATTCGTGCGAGAATTTTTTAGACCGAGTTTCAGGTTAATCGCGCGTCCTGCATCGTGTAGTGGAGTAACAAGCTTTAACATCTCACGACCACCTCCTGCTGCTAAAAACTACAAGCATCCAACCACAGAGCTGTCTTGTAATGTTTTTTTGTTGTTGTTGTTGTTTTGTTTTTAAACTTCATTTGTAGAAAAAAAGCCAAAAAGTTGATTTGACCACCATCTGATATAACCAGGTTAAAATAAATAGAACACTGCCATCTACTGGTGCCCAGATGCTTAGTACTTCTTGGGGCGAATACTGCCATGAACACTACTGGCCAGTAGATGGCAGTAGCGGCCTTGAAAACTTGCCAAACAAAATTCCAGATAATCTGTGTCTGCTACATTTAACTTTTAAGATGCGTGGAATTTAACAAACACAAATACACTAACATCTAGAAACCCACAGAATATATTCACGAGAGTTTTAGGCACTAGAGTTTAATGCTGTTATCCGTGGAGCCTGAACAGAGTGTCTGAAATGCATTTGTCCTGTCGTGAACGTCTGAGATTACCCTATGCTACCCATAATGCATTGCTGCCTGGCACAGCATGTGCTCACAAAACCTTAAAAATTAGCACATTACTTTAAAACGAAAACATATATCTGATATTTTCACTTTATAAAGCTTCAGACATGACAGTAATTTTAAATAACTTGTCCAAAATGAGTAGGTTAAAATTTGAACCATAAGTTAAAAATGTATGCCTCTGGATGACTTGGTGATATTGTGGTTATATCTGTATGGTGTTAAAGAAAATGGGGTTTTTTGGTCTCTGGTTCTCCTTTGCTTACAGAGGATAGAACAACATACCTATTAGGAAACTTTCAACAGGTAGGTTTCAACTGCTTTAATATTTTAAAAAATGTTTTTCACTGTTAAGCTTAGTTTACTACGTTATCGGCCTAAAAGTTATCGGACGGCAATTCATCGGAAGATAATTAGTTCGATGATGGTTTTTAAATTTATCTAAAAAGATAATCCGATAATGAAAACATTATCTTCGATAATTATATGTTATCGGATTATCGGAAGTGTGCCCACCACTGCAGGGTACACAAAATTCAATAACATTAATGATGAACATTATCACTAAATACTCATAAATATGTAAGTCTGCAATCCATAATTAACATATTAAGTCATCAGTGTACTTACACATGCAGTGATAATGTTACTCCACGTACAGTCACCAAAGGAAACAGCATGCCCGGTGCTATGTACAAGTGTTCAAAATACCAATTTTCTCCTTGTACCGCCGTAATTCAGTGCCAGAAAGATGCCTGGTATGTTCGCTGACTCCACTATCAGGTTCAGACATGATGAGTTTATCTCTAAGCTTGTCTCACACTTTGCACTATGTACATTGTTTCACATATAAATAATCCTGGAAGCACTGCGCATGACCGGTAACATGGCGATGGAGAGTGGCTGGGAAGTGGTCGGGCCACGTGACTGCAAGGGGTCTACTGACATGAAATTTTCACCAGATGTCAGTAACAGCTCAAATAATTCATAGAATCAAAGAATCCAAAACAAATAAGTACAGAAATTAAGTTATGTATAACAAAATGGAATGACAGGAAAAAATATTGAACACGCTTACTGAAAATTATTTAATACTTCATACAAAGGCCTTTATTGGTAATGGCAGCTTCAAGACGCTTCCTGTATGGACAAAATTGTCACATGCATTGCTCATATGTGATTTTGGTCCATTCCTCCACACAAACACTCTTCAGATCTTGAAGGTTCTGTGGGCTCTTCTATGAATTCTGATCTTTAGTTCTTTCCATAGATTTTTATTGGATTGAAGTCATGTGATTGGCTGGGCCATTGTAGCATTGTAGTATTTTTAATTTGGTCAGCATACGCAGGCTAAATCATCAAGGTGTGACAGGGCCTTTAGACTGTAAAAATCCATAAATTAGCTGCATCATTGTTCAGTGTTCAAAGCATGTGAAAAAAGTAGCGGCTTATAGTCCGGAAATTACGGTACATCGTGTTTTCTTTCAAGCAGTTGTACCTCCTAATTTCAGGTCTTTCTGAAGTGGTCCTTGGCTCTTGGATAACTCTTCTTGCAAGACTTCTGAAAAGATTTATCAGGAATATGTGGTCTTGGCCAGTTTATGGTGATATGATGTTTTTCCACTTCCAGATTATGGCCCCAACAGTGCTCACTGGAACATTTAGAAGTTTAAAAATCCTTCTCTAACCCATGCCATCAGCATGTTTTGAAGATCTTGAGAGAGCTCTTTGCTTTTACCCATAATGAGATGTTTCTTGTGTGACATTTTGGTAATGAGACATGTTTTCACAGGCCATCAGTTGGGACTGAACCAACTAATATTAATTTGCACTGACAAGGGGCAGGACTGCTTTATAATTACTGGTAGATTTCAGCTGGTGTCTTGGGTTTCCATGTCTTCTTGCACCTCCCTTTTTTCAGGTGTTCAATACTTTTTTCCTGCGTCATTTCACATTATTACACATAACTGAATTTATGGACATCTATGGTTTGATTTCTTTGTATGTGTGGATTACTTGGGTTGTTATTGACATATGCTGAAAATTTCATGTCAACAGCACCTTGAGAAATATACTTACTGAGAAAAATGGTGACGTGTTCAATACTTATCTTAATCCCAGGTTACACATAGACGGTTTTGTCCGCGGGTAGTACGTAGACCAAAGTTCGTGGTAGTTCCGGCTGTTTTCGCGGTGGAAAGGGGCGGAGCATTTCGCCGGCATTTTGCGCGCCAAACTAGCCGCAAATACACAGATAAAACGCCGCAAAATCTGCCGAATAAAGCAGAGTTTTGACGCCGTAGCATCCGGCACACGTCAGGCAACGGGGGTTAATACTCAGTTCTATCCTTTACAATCGCAGGTTAAGACGCGTGTGAGAATGGCGGTGTTCTGCTGCCGCCGATAATGCCTTGTGTACTGCTGGATTTATCCAGGCAAATCCTGCGTTACTCCAGGAACTTTTGCTTATAGGCACTGCCCCCAGAGTATAATAGGCTGAAGCAGCTGTCAGTGCAGGGGGAGGGAGTGACAGGGAGCTCACCTCTCAGCCTTTTCTTTTCTCTCTTTTTCCCCTCCTCAACGAGTTGCTCGTTTCCACCACAGGGCTACCCCTGAACCAGACCTCTTGGTAAGTCCTTGCCGCTGCCAATTTTATTTTAGGAGGTATACTGGAGCTTCTCTGCAAAAATATCTGGAGCTGGCCACGAGTGAGAGACCTGCATGCAGCACGCTAGCGTTTTTATACTGACCACCGCCTATCGGACGTTTGGAACGCCGTTAACCGGGAGGTGGCGTTTAGAACAGCATACTGTCCGCTAGCGCCGCCGTTTTGTCTGCCTCTGTCGCCGGTTAAAACGCCTTTGAGGACGCCGATGTGGGCTCTATCGCCGTTTTACACGCCGTTGGTTAGGGATACAACGCCGGCCGCCAATTACGGCGGTGTAAACTGCGGCACTACAGGAAGGGGCGGGATGACACGGCGATTAAAAAGTATCAAACGCTGTTGTTTGCGTTGTCTCCGTCGTCAGGCCACTTCTCCGGGAGCGCTCCCGGAATTATTCGACATGTTGAATAATTTTTTCGACGATTCCCGGTGAAGCTGGAACCAAACCACGCCCCTGTGTGCCGGCGTTAAATACAGCGTTTGATCCCTAAAACAGCCCGGAGGGGGCAAAATCTCTGCCGGGATGCTTCCGGGAGAGTTTACCGTCTATGTGTAAATGGGGCTTTACCCACTGTGTGTGTGTGTGCGTGTGTGTGTCTACATCCCTAATCTGGATGTAGATTTTGTTTCTAGAGAGGAGAACAACATAAAGATCTTTCAATTTCTCAAGATATGTGCATTTGAATTATTGATAATTATTGATCACTGCCATCTCTGAATTTAGTATTTAAAAGATCGTACCTTTCTTGTTTTCTGTGGTTGCACTCCAGACATTTGACCGTTCTGTGTTGAGAGAGAGAGAGTGAGATGGAGAGAGAGAGAGAGAAAGACAGGGAGGGAGAGTGTGCACGTGTCTCCTTGTGTTTCTGGGGACACAAGTTTTTTGGATCCAGTGGACAGGCCACAGTCCACACGGCGTCTGTGCTTGTGAGTGTGACAGCCCAAGGTCCCAATGCATGACGCATGTTTGAGTCCTCTGTGTGTGTTTGTGTCTGACTGCTGGAGGTAGATTTGGTTTCCATGGTGGCTTTGTGGGTGGACTGGCTGTTTATAATGATGTGATAAGCGAGGAACAGGGAGCAAAAAAAACTGTTAAAGAAAGGATGGTATTCAAGTATCAAAGGGTGACAGCTTAAAAAAATAAAAAACTTTGAAGGAGGTGCAGTTTTACACATACATATGAATAGGAAATGGTCCAAGATCAATGCAGCTGCCAGACAGGGAAATGTAAGAATGAAGTGGTGCAGAAGCAAATGTCCTCACCCAAAGTGATAATTATTCAGAGAATAAGTCCCAGAATGCAGCAATCACAGTTTCTATTTGACTTGCAGAGTGGTGTGCAATTTCTCTCCCTTTTGTATTGATTGAATTTTCTTCACCACGGCTCCTTTGACATTATGCTTCCTCTTTGCCAAATCAGTGTTGTGTGGGCCGCTGAAGAGGAGGTACTGCTGGCCCACCACCACCAGAGGGCGCCCTGCCTGGAGTGCGGGCTCCAGGCACCAGAGGGCGCTGCCGCCTGATGAGAGCAGCCAGGGTGACAGCTGTCACCCATTACTGGACACAGCTGACTCCACTCAACACGGAGGTATATCATCAGGACGGCGTCTCCACCTCGATGCCGAGATATCGCCTTGAGATAGAGGTAAGATTCTCTGCAGCATATTCTGTGTTAATTGATAAACTTGTTAAACCTTTCAGGACAGCGGACTACCGCAGGCCGAGTGACTAGATAAGTACTCACCTTCCTGCTTTTTTGGGACGAGAGGTGGAGGCAGCTTCTCCCCTCTCCGTGTTACTGGGTGCAGCCGCATCCACACCTGTGTGTTGTTGCTCTCTCTTGCCAGCAGTACCGGATCCGACGAGCGGAGGCAGTGGCCACCTGGGAATTCGGGACTTGGCGGTTCCAGTACTTCCAGGGTTCGGTGGCAGAGGAAATCTGGATGGTTCCGGTTCGACCTGGACGGACGTCTCCTACCTTCGAGCCTGGCCACACGACACCAGCAGAATTCGGCTTACCCCCAAATTGTTGATTGTTGTATTGGTTGTGCTCGTTTCACAATAGTAAAACTTGTTATTTATCTTCTCCAGTGTCCGTTCATTTGCGCCCCCTGTTGTGGGTCCGTGTTCCTACACTTTCACAACAGGATATCTCGGCCAGCGTCATGGATCCCGAGGGGCGTCAACCGGCTGTTGAACGGCCAATGGAAGAACAGGGAGCGTCGGCGTCTTCGGGAGGGGTAATCGGTGAGTTGCAGCGGATCCTCTCCGCTTTCACCACTCGGATGGATTTAATGACCGAGCAGAACGTTCTCCTAAACCGCAGGGTGGAGGCTCTCGCCGCACAAGTGGAAGCACGCCCTTCGGGCGCCGCTGCGGCTCTCCCTCCCGAGGACCCTGCGCGTAATAGTGACGTTCCACTGGTCGTTCAACGGCCCCTCCCTCCGTCCCCAGAAGCATACATAAGCCCTCCAGAACCGTACGGAGGCTGTGTGGAGACGTGCGCGGATTTTTTGATGCAGTGTTCGCTCGTCTTCGCACAGCGTCCCGTGATGTACGCGACTGACGCTAGCAAAGTAGCTTATGTAATAAACCTGCTTCGCGGGGAGGCACGCGCTTGGGCTACAGCGCTCTGGGAGCAGAACTCACGGCTCCTTCATACATACGATGGGTTTGTGCGGGAGCTCAGAACGGTGTTCGATCATCCCAATAGAGGAGAGACCGCTTCAACCGCGCTACGGTCAATAAGACAGGGGCGTCGGAGCGCAGCTGCCTATGCAGTCGCCTTCCGCATCGCGGCGGCGAGATCCGGCTGGAATAGCACTGCCCTCCGCGCCGCCTTTGTAAACGGACTGTCACTGGTCCTAAAAGAGCACCTGGTGGCGAAGGACGAACCGCGGGATTTAGATGGGCTCATCGATCTAGTCATACGACTCGACAACCGGCTAGAGGAACGCCGTCGGGAACGAGGCGAAGGGCGTGGCCAGGCACGCGTCGTCCCTCTCCCTTCCGGTTCCGACCGAGCTCCGCCCTCCCCACGCTCCTCTGTTCCTGCGCTCCGTGCGCCTACGGCTCCCACTGCTGACGAAGCTATGGACACGAGCAGGGCAACATTTAGGGCACCTGGAGCACAAAGGAGGCAGGCCCACGGAGCTTGTTTTGTTTGTGGCTCGATTGAGCATCTGGCAAACGACTGCCCCGAGCGGTTAAACTCCAACGCCCGCCCCTAGAGACTGGGCCAGGGGTGGGCCGAAACATTCACGTGGGACACACCCACATTGCCACACGACTCCCAGTCACGATCCTGTTTGAGGATTCAACCCTGAAGGCCCCAGCACTGGTGGACACGGGCTCCGAGGGGAATCTGCTAGACAGTAGATGGGCGAGGGAGATAGGGCTCCCTCTGGTGGCTCTTACCTCGCCTGTGCAGGTTCGGGCACTAGATGGCTCCCTACTCCCACCAATCACGCATAAGACACCTCCAGTAACTCTGGTGGTGTCAGGTAACCACCGGGAGGTGATCGAGTTCTTTGTGACTCAGGCCACCTCCCGTGTGGTTTTGGGTTTTCCCTGGATGCTAAAACACAATCCCTGGATCGATTGGCCGTCCGGGGTAGTGGTTCAGTGGAGCGAAACCTGCCATCGGGAGTGTCTAGGTTCCTCGGTTCCTCCCGGCTCCCAAGCTAAGGAGGAGGTCCGAGTCCCGCCCAATCTGAAGGCGGTGCCGGCGGAGTACCATGACCTCGCTGACGTGTTCAGCAAGGATCTGGCTCTCACGCTTCCTCCCCACCGCCCGTATGATTGTGCCATTGATTTGGTTCCAGGCAGTGAGTTCCCGTCCAGTAGGCTGTACAACCTCTCACGGCCGGAGCGTGAATCAATGGAGACCTACATCCGGGACTCATTAGCTGCCGGGTTGATCCGGAATTCCACCTCTCCGATGGGTGCTGGTTTCTTTTTTGTGGGTAAAAAGAATGGCGGGCTTCGTCCATGCATTGATTATAGGGGGTTGAACGAAATCACGGTTCGCAATCGATACCCGTTGCCCTTGTTGGATTCGGTGTTCACCCCCTTGCATGGAGCCAAAATCTTCACCAAGCTTGATCTTAGGAATGCGTATCATTTGGTTCGGATCCGGAAGGGAGACGAATGGAAGACGGCATTTAACACCCCGTTAGGCCATTTTGAGTACCTGGTCATGCCGTTCGGTCTCACTAATGCTCCCGCGACTTTCCAAGCGTTGGTAAACGATGTCTTGCGGGACTTCCTGCACCGGTTCGTCTTCGTGTATCTGGACGATATACTCATCTTTTCCCCGGATCCTGAGACTCATGTCCGGCATGTCCGTCAGGTCCTGCAGCGGTTGTTGGAGAACCGCCTGTTTGTGAAGGGCGAGAAGTGTGAATTCCACCGCACTTCTTTGTCCTTCCTGGGGTTTATCATCTCCTCCAACTCCGTCGCCCCTGATCCGGCCAAGGTTGCGGCGGTGAGAGATTGGCCCCAACCCACAAGCCGTAGGAAGCTGCAACAGTTCCTCGGCTTTGCTAATTTCTACAGGAGGTTCATTAAGGGCTACAGTCAGGTAGTTAGCCCCCTGACAGCCCTGACCTCACCAAAAGTCCCCTTCACCTGGTCGGATCGGTGCGAAGCCGCGTTCAAGGAGTTGAAACGGCGCTTTTCGTTTGCACCAGTTCTGGTGCAGCCTGATCCTAGCCGCCAGTTAGTGGTTGAAGTGGATGCCTCGGACTCAGGGATAGGAGCGGTGCTCTCCCAGAGCGGGAAGACCGATAAGGTCCTTCACCCGTGTGCCTATTTTTCCCGCAGGTTGACCCCCGCTGAACGTAACTATGACGTCGGCAATCAGGAACTCCTTGCTGTGAAAGAGGCCCTCGAAGAGTGGAGACATCTGTTGGAGGGAACAGCCGTGCCATTCACGGTTTTCACTGACCATCGGAACCTGGAGTACATCAGGACCGCCAAGCGGCTGAACCCCAGGCAAGCCCGCTGGTCACTGTTCTTTGGCCGTTTTGACTTCCGGATTACCTACCGTCCCGGGACCAAGAATCAAAGATCGGATGCATTGTCCCGGGTGCACGAAGACGAAGTCAAAACGGAACCGTCGGATCCCCCGGATCCCATCATCCCGGAGTCCGCTATCGTGGCCGCCCTCACCTGGGACGTGGAGAAGACCGTCCGGGAGGCCCTGACCCGTGACCCGGACCCCGGAAACGGACCAAAGAACAGACTATACGTCCCACCAGAAGCTAGGGCTGCAGTCCTGGACTTCTGTCACGGTTCTAAACTCTCCTGTCACCCTGGGGTGTGAAGGACCGTGACAGTCGTCCGGCAACGCTTCTGGTGGGCATCCCTGGAGGCCGACGTCCGGGACTACGTCCAGGCCTGTACCACCTGCGCCAGGGGCAAGGCCGACCACAGAAAGACCTCAGGGCAGCTACAGCCACTGCCCGTGCCTCATCGCCCCTGGTCCCACATCGGCCTGGACTTTGTCACGGGTCTCCCGCCGTCCCAGGGAAACACCGTCGTCTTCACGATAGTGGACCGTTTCTCCAAGGCGGCCCACTTCGTGGCCCTCCCGAAGCTCCCAACGGCCCAAGAGACAGCGGACCTCCTGGTCCACCACGTCGTCCGTCTGCATGGTATACCATCAGACATCGTCTCCGATCGCGGTCCCCAGTTTACCTCACACGTTTGGAGGAGCTTCTGCCGGGAACTGGGGGCCTCGGTCAGCCTTTCGTCCGGGTACCACCCCCAGACCAACGGGCAAGCAGAGCGGGCCAACCAAGAATTGGAGCAGACACTACGCTGTGTGACAGCCGCGCACCCGACGGCCTGGAGTACCCACCTGGCCTGGATCGAGTACGCCCACAACAGCCAAGTGTCATCAGCCACCGGCCTCTCCCCGTTTGAGGTGTGCTTGGGGTATCAGCCCCCCTTGTTTGCGGTGGTCGAGGGAGAGGTCGGTGTGCCCTCGGTCCAGGCCCACCTACGGAAGTGCCGTCGGGTGTGGCGTGCCGCCCGCTCTGCTTTGTTGAAGGCCCGGACGAGGGCGAAAAAACATGCAGACCGGCGGCGGGCCCCGGCCCCCACGTATCGTCCTGGGCAGGAAGTGTGGTTGTCCACCAAGGACATTCCCCTTCAAGTGGACTCCCCCAAGCTCCAAGAACGATACATCGGTCCCTTCAAGATCCTCAAAGTCATCAATCCCGCCGCAGTGAGGCTTCAGCTTCCGGCCTCGCTGCGGATCCACCCAGTGTTTCATGTCTCCCGGATAAAACCCCATCACACCTCACCCCTCTGCACCCCGGGTCCGGCACCACCTCCTGCCCGGATCATCGACGGGGAACCGGCTTGGACCGTGCGCCGGCTCCTCGATGTCCGTCGAATGGGCCGGGGTTTTCAGTACCTGGTGGACTGGGAGGGGTACCGCCCCGAAGAACGCTCCTGGGTGAAGAAGAGCTTCATCCTGGACCCGGCCCTCCTGGCCGACTTCTACCGTCGCCATCCGGACAAGCCCGGTCGTGCGCCAGGAGGCGCCCGTTGAGGGGGGGGTCCTGTTGTGTGGGCCGCTGAAGAGGAGGTACTGCTGGCCCACCACCACCAGAGGGCGCCCTGCCTGGAGTGCGGGCTCCAGGCACCAGAGGGCGCTGCCGCCTGATGAGAGCAGCCAGGGTGACAGCTGTCACCCATTACTGGACACAGCTGACTCCACTCAACACGGAGGTATATCATCAGGACGGCGTCTCCACCTCGATGCCGAGATATTGCCTTGAGATAGAGGTAACATTCTCTGCAGCATATTCTGTGTTAATTGATAAACTTGTTAAACCTTTCAGGACAGCGGACTACCGCAGGCCGAGTGACTAGATAAGTACTCACCTTCCTGCTTTTTTGGGACGAGAGGTGGAGGCAGCTTCTCCCCTCTCCGTGTTACTGGGTGCAGCCGCATCCACACCTGTGTGTTGTTGCTCTCTCTTGCCAGCAGTACCGGATCCGACGAGCGGAGGCAGTGGCCACCTGGGAATTCGGGACTTGGCGGTTCCAGTACTTCCAGGGTTCGGTGGCAGAGGAAATCTGGATGGTTCCGGTTCGACCTGGACGGACGTCTCCTACCTTCGAGCCTGCCCACACGACACCAGCAGAATTCGGCTTACCCCCAAATTGTTGATTGTTGTATTGGTTGTGCTCGTTTCACAATAGTAAAACTTGTTATTTATCTTCTCCAGTGTCCGTTCATTTGCGCCCCCTGTTGTGGGTCCGTGTTCCTACACTTTCACAACAATCAGGTCAGGTCTAGGAGCATGAACTGGTGTCTTGTGTCACTACATCCACTAAACTGTGGATCACTTTAATCACACAGGCAGAAAAACAGGTCTATCCCTACCGTCCTAAAGAAGCTGTAGTTAGCCGGAGCTGTAGTTAGGGGAAAATGTAATGTGGCTGCCTACATAAGAAATGTAGAATTATTACCTCCGCCAAGGAGGTTATGTTTTTGTTTGTTTGTCTGTCTATCTGTTTGTCAGCAGGATAACTTAAAAAGTATTGAACGGATTTTGATGAAATTTTGTGGAGTGGTTGGAAATGACAAGAGGAACAAGTGAATAAATTTTAGTGGTGATCTGGATCACGATCCAGATCCAGAAATTTTTTAAAGGATTCTTCACCATTGCGGGATAGCGGGAATTTTGACATTCTAGATTCTTACTCCACAAAAACAAGGCAGAAAGGCTTGAAAAAAATTTGGGTGTAACATAGTCAAATGTTCTATCAAACAACAAAGTTTGGTGATGATCGGATCCGGATTCCAGATCTGGTGATCCAGAATATGCAAAAATATAGGGAAAATAGAAAATGTATCAGTGTGAGGTGACAAATGAAGCTAGAGATGCACAACTAACACCAAATTGTAGCTGAATCTGTACTGATTCAGTAAGGTGTCATCAGATTTGATGTAGCTTCAAATGTTATGGAGCTAGATCCAGAAGAAAACCTCCATTACCGAAAAATCGTTTTTATACAATAACTTTTGAACTAATAAAGACATAAAAGTGATTTCAAGTTCTAGTGCTATGTTTTCATGGTCAAGGGTGTCAAATATAAAGGACATACAAGTGTATGTATCATAGTTTTGGTTGTAACACTGAATTGTTGAATAGATCACTGTGCCAAGGAGGGAATCTCTTTAGGGTCAGTGACCCTATGGCCTTGTGTAGCACATGCAACACTTAAAAAATAGTTCTATTTCAAAATTTACTGTTATTTATTTAGAGAAGTGTTTCATAAATGTTAAAAAATTCATATATTTGCAGTTTAGTTGAATAATAAATTGAATTTTGTCTTTTATTTGTTTTTGTCTATAAGCACATGCAATATCAATATCAGTGCTCAGATGACAGTAGCTTCTGGGAAAGGTGCAAGTTGCAATAAACTGTGATGCCAAGCGCTAAGGATACATGCTATCCAGTCACAGCAGATGAAACTTTTTTACTAGCAATCATCATTGTTAGACTTTTTTAGGTTCAGTGATTCCACGGCGTGTAGATGTTATGGCGTCATGACCCCATGGCCTTGGCGGAGGTTTGCACTCTCCGAGTGCTTCTAGTTATTATTATGATTATTTTTAACTGCAACACCCAATGTTTGCTGATCAATGAAAAACTGTCTTAACAGTATGCAATATGATTCAGTTCCTGCCAAAATGGTTCAATTTCATGTTAGCTTTTTGGATTATGCAGCAGTGATTGTATGCACTTTGGCTTTAACCCTGTAATGCCTGACCCAAGAAATGTATGTATCAAAAATAATACGTATGGCATTACAGGGTTAATGACTGGAATGGCTTGTGCTTCGATTCATCTAGAAGCTAATCCTGAGAGGTTGAAAAGTGAATGAAATCTGCTTTGGCTCAATAGGCGCAAAGGTTGCAGGATACACAGCAGCTACACAAATAAACAACCACGATTTGATATAAATTTGCCTAAAATAGTCCAAAATTGCAGTAGCCTGCAGCCTTGCATCCCTGAAAGTAGATGCTCCAAACATTAACATTACTTTGAGCAGGTGGAATGAGTTCATCAGTGAAATCACCTGCTGGAGTCAGTGGCTGCAAAGAAAACCTGCACCCTCTTGGCCCTTTCTGGAATACTTTGGACACCACTGCTTTAATATTATTATTATCATTATTGTTGATTTTATATGAGGATATTTTGTATCCCCAGGTACACAGCTTCATGATGAAGTGGTATAGAGGAGGGTTTTCTTAAAAAGAAAACCTGAAACTATGCTCCATACAGATTTACCATAGAGTGGCATACTGTTTGTATTTCTTCATAATTGATGTAAATAAAGTCCATGACATGGAAATGTTCATGTATCCATCCCCTGACTTGTCTGAAGAAAACTGGCAATAAAACTGATTATTCACTGATTATTCCCATCTTCTTGGCTTTTATATTTTTAAAGTAGACCTGCATTGAAATAAATGTGGTCAGATCTCATATGTATTTATAAGACCCTTATGAATGCAGTAAAGTAAATCTGTAAACCCAAATTTGTAATTCAGCGGAGAAATCTTCGTTTAAAAATGACAAATTTGCAGCTAAAATTTAGCCCTCCGTGAAAACAGTTTGTACATCCGGGTCATTTCCATGACGTCAGGGAGAAGACGACGCGCTTGCGCCTTCAGTCTGATCCCGCATTGAAATTGATTTTATCTGTTAGTAATGTTACTGTTATACACATCCTGGTTTCAACATCCAAAAGTAAGCTGCAATGAATGCGAGATACAGCTCTGCATGCTCAGATCAGTGGCGACATCGACAGTGGGCGACGTTCTTCTACGTTCTTCTCTGTTTTGATGCGGAGCGGCCGGTGACACTTGTTGCCCGCAAGGACAGACTTCTTGCGGCAAAATCCGCAGCGCCGCACGGTCTCGGTAATCGGAGCCGCAGAGTTCCGTGGCCGCTGAGAGAGGTTTATATCTTTTTAATGACTTGAATTCTTTGCGGGTCCCGCATCCGTACCCCGCGACGGTAACACTGGAGGCTAAAGACAGTAGATTTTCAATGCGACACCACTCAGTCAAACGGGCGTATGGAAAAAGTCCCCAAAAATCATTTTCAAGCAACAATAAAAGAAATGTATATTCACTAAACGTACCGCAAGACAATATGAAGTTTTAAAAAAGTCGATCCTTCTGTATAAGACAATAAAAAGGTGCTTTTGTAAGAGATGCAAACTGATGTAAATCCACAAATTACAGTTGGCGCGCGCAATGCATGCTGGGATAGGGTCTTCTCTGTGACGTCTCGGCAGCGTCCCGGATGTGCTGACAGTTTTGCAGAGGGCTAAATTTTAGCTGTAAATTTGTCATTTTAAAACGAAGATTTCTCTGTTGAATGACAGATCTGGGCTTGCACATTTACTTTACTACATTCAGAAGGATTTTATGTGTAAATATGTCATTTTTTTGGTCCAAAGAACTGACTGCATTTATTTCAATGCAGGTCTACTTTAATTCATTTATATCAAGTTGTAGAGCTTTGCTATCAGTGAGTTTAAGGAAGATCATTTCAGAAATTTTTATTTTTTGTGTTTGAAATTAGAGCTGCCACAAATGACTGTTTTGATAGTTGACTAGTCAGCGATTATTTTTGCAATTAGTCGACTTGTCGGATCATACGTAAATTGCAGCTTATCGCATTTTATCGATATTGGTACCATTATCGATGTTGCTTATCAGTCTGATTCCTTACCGATTCCCTTATTGATACCTCCTGTGAATTTTCTGTGTGCTACAAGTAGGCTTTACAGGTTTTCTATGTCAGCAACATTTTATTGAGTCTTAAAGTAAATAAATATGAAATTGGTCACTGGATCCTTGAACTCTGGGCATAAATAAACTCTACATGGTGGATCCTTGATCTCTGGACATAGATAGAAAAAAATCTGTAGTTTTTGTCTAAAGCATTTCCTTTCAGACATTAACGGCATGGATGTCTCTCCACACATCTGAGCTGAGCTTAGCTGGCTGCTGGAGTCTGCAGGTCTGCAGCCATACAGTCTTGGGCTGCTGCATGTCAGCCAGGACGTCTTATTTTTGGGAGGAAAAAAAAAAACATTTTGATTGATTGCAGTTTATTGTTTGTATTACAACTTTTGGAAAGAGGTGTCATTTGATTTAAACGGCGCTTCGTTTTGAAGTTATTAATTCCGAGTGGACTCTATCTTTTTAACTTGACTTTGTGGCACAGTGTTTGGAGCAATGGAATGGAGGATGATTCTCCTTTCTTTATCGCAACAAGGAGTCCCAGTTAGTCACTTTAATCTGCAAAAAAATGACTCACGATTGACATATTTTAATGGCTTTCAGAGGGGATAAGAATCAAAGTTGCGGCTTCTGAAGAGGAGCGAAGCAAAGATCCAGTGAAGCAGCAGATTGAAGCACTGCTTCATTGGTTCAAGGTTCAAAGCAAATGACTCTGTTATGTGTCGACGCGGGTTGAGGAGCGGACCTGCGTCAGACGGAACCCAGCGCTACAAATAACCAGAAAAGCGGTTCCAAAAACAATATATTTATTACACCCACTGTGCATAAAAGGTGTAAAAACAAAAACAGCGTCCCTCTGGTGGAGTGACTGTTGGCACGCTCTCCAGCGCCCGCAAGGATCAAAGCCCGGCGCTCCTGGACTCACTACCACCGCCAAACACCCCCCAGGTGGACACGACAAACCGACTCTCTGTGAAGCAAAGAAGAGGTGAGGTAAGTCAGCAGTTACAACAATATCTTTCAAAAGACACACGCTATCAGCAACACATTCAGGTCTGTATCTTTTTTAACTTTATGCAAATGAGCAGCTTCTCACAACAGGTGGAGGATCACTTATCCGCACGCCACAGCAGTGAGAAGCAAGCTGCACAATTCAAGTATACTGTGTAACAAAACACCAAGTTACTATCAACAATTAATCAAACACTTAATTACCTTTAATGTGTGCTGACAGCATGTGTCCTCACCCTTCCTTGCTTCACGGGCTCGATGTGTCAAACCCAGGCGCGGTCCTCAGCGTCTCACAAACGAACGTCACAAGGTCGAGTTCCTGGCAGTTCTGCTTGAATCACACATGCCTTAAATGCAGAACGCCATCCAATTATCTGCTTCAGCTGAAAGTCTTTAAGGTTGCATGTGAGCACCAGTCACAGGTGCTACACATGATGTTGATGAGGGTGAGGATTCTTCAACCAGCACCTTCTCCACAGACAAATCAGTTTCCATGCCACCTGAAGAGCAAAGAAAAGAAAAGAACACCAAAACATCCAGCCACACCCCCCAACACACAACAGTACCCCCCCATCAACGGGAAGCCTCCCGGCGACCGAACAGACCAGGCCCGAGAACAGCACCTCCCTCCGGTGTCCACGTCAGGAAGCAGACAGCACCACGCTCCTAAGGTCCACCACAGACAGCAGGACAGGCACCGCAGCTGGAAGGCCGGCTGGCATCAACAAAAGCCCCAAAACATTCCCCAGTACAATTCAACACACAGAAAAAAAACATAAAACCCACCCAAAACCTCCCCAGGGGACCGTCCCATCAAACCCCGGGAAGAAAAGAAAAACTCCCAAACGCAAAAACCCAACACAGCCCCACAAACACAATACAAACGTAAATGCATAAAAGAAAAATAACAAACAACCCCCCCAGAATGACCTGCAGAGCCCAACCCCCCCCAGAAGGCCTTCATCGCCAGTTCCAGGAGGAACAGCCCGAACCATAATCCCACAAAGGTCCCCAGGTGTACATGGAGCAAACGGCGCCCCCCAGAGGACCGTACCATCAATCCCAGGAGGTACCCTCCCCACAACCCCGGAACCCCAGACCCGGTCACACTTGGCTAGTTGGCCCCAAGCCAATTCCCCCCCAGAGGACCGTCCCATCAACCCTGGAGGTGGAACCCGGAAGGAAACAGAACAAAATCAAAAATCAACCCCCGGAGGACTACCAAAAACAACCCCGTGGGGATATAAAACGACCGTGAACCCTGTTACCCTCCCCGGCACCCCGAAAGACCCCGGGTCCCTCCCAGAGCCCCTCGGCGGCTCAACTTTGGCGAACGGCTCAAAACATTAAGCCGGAGAAGGGAACAGGAAAAAACTAACCCAGCTCCAACCCCAAGGCGCAGCGGAGAACCGGAAATACGTCCGGGGCCCCAACTCGACCATACCCCAGCCTCTCGGGAGGGGTGGAACTACCGAAATGGCGAACAGCAACAGATCGGCCCACCCCTCCGACTGAGGTAAGTCTCCGCTGCACCACACCCCGGCAACACCAATGACGAATGGTACAAAGGCTCACCGAGGCTGGAGTGGAACCGGGCCCTAACCAAACCAAAAAAAACGCCTCTAGCACCCCCCCCCCAGGTGCAGAGGTCTTCTGAGAATGCTCAGCGTGACCAACCTGCACCACCCCACAACCCACAAGACAAACGGTCTTGGGGCAAGTGAGGTTGGGGTTAGGGATGTAGAGAAATAAAAAACAACAAAATAAAACGACCCAACAACCCAAACAGAAAATACCTAAAAACACATAAAAAATTGACAATTAAGTGAGCCCAGGCGGACTTCTAACCACCTAACAATCACTCCACCAGATACGCCTCTGACTCCCCATACAATTCTAACCCCTATTTAAAGAAAACAAAACATTTACCCGTGCTAGATTTTTTTTTTTTTTATGTGTTATTTTGCCTGTCCCAGAACACTTGGAGATACGTCACCATTATTTCTCTTGACGCTTACGTGTCGGGGCAATACAGGAATCTCTGCTCGTCCGAGCTGCATGGGCTCGTCAACAGGAGGAGCCAGAGGTCCCGTCGGAGGAGCTTCAGTGGGGCGAAGAAGAGGTGGCCCAGATCTGTATCGGGGAAAGCCCCGAGACGAAAAAACCCGCTCTGATGGGCGTCCTCTCTTGCGTCCACGCTCCTTCATCCGATCATCTAGACGAATCACCAACTTCCCCTCTTGCTTGCCTCTACTGGTGGTTGGCTCTCACTGCGGTATTGTATCACTTCCTGTTCCGGAGCACAGCGGTGTTTTTCTGTATCTGTTAGCTGTTTAATCTGCGCAGTTAGATTGATCTAGTTATCTAGATTACGATTTGTTTCCCAGTGTAATCTTTACGTGCCTTAACTAAAGCACTCCTTCTGCTGAATCACCTCTAAATTATTTACACATTATTCACTTTGTGTGTTTTTAGGAATCCGCTAGCTTAACGTAGCTACTAGCTCTTAGCCGATTTGGCATGGCGGCTTCTCCTGTCTCTCCCGCACTTTTCTGCTCTGGGTGTGAAATGTTTAGTTATTCCTCGGCCTCCTTTAGCAGTAACGGTACTTGTAATAAGTGTAGCTTATTCGCAGCTTTGGAGGCCAGGCTGGGCGAATTGGAGACTCGGCTCCGCACCTTGGAAAATTCTACAGCTAGCCAGGCCCCTGTAGTCGGTGCGGACCAAGGTAGCTTAGCCGCCGTTAGTTTCCCTCTGGCAGATCCCGAGCATCCGGGAACGCAGGCTGACTGGGTGACTGAGGAGGAAGCGTAGCCCTAAACAGAAGCCCCGTGTACACCGCCAACCCGTTCACATCTCTAACCGTTTTTCCCCACTCGACGACACACCCGCCGAGGATCAAACTCTGGTTATTGGCGACTCTGTTTTGCGAAATGTGAAGTTAGCGACACCAGCAACCATAGTCAATTGTCTTCCGGGGGCCAGAGCAGGCGACATTGAAGGAAATTTGAAACTGCTGGCTAAGGCTAAGCGTAAATTTGGTAAGATTGTAATTCACGTCGGCAGTAATGACACCCGGTTACGCCAATTGGAGGTCACTAAAATTAACATTAAATCGGTGTGTAACTTTGCAAAAACAATGTCGGACTCTGTAGTTTTCTCTGGGCCCCTCCCCAGTCAGACCGGGAGTGACATGTTTAGCCGCATGTTCTCCTTGAATTGCTGGCTGTCTGAGTGGTGTCCAAAAAATGAGGTGGGCTTCATAGATAATTGGCAAAGCTTCTGGGGAAAACCTGGTCTTGTTAGGAGAGACGGCATCCATCCCACTTTGGATGGAGCAGCTCTCATTTCTAGAAATCTGGCCAATTTTCTTAAATCCTCCAAACCGTGACTATCCAGGGTTGGGACCAGGAAACAGAGTTATAGTCTTACACACCTCTCTGCAGCTTCTCTCCCCCTGCCATCCCCTCATTACCCCATCCCCGTAGAGACGGTGCCTGCTCCCAGACTACCAATAACCAGCAAAAATCTATTTAAGCATAAAAATTCAAAAAGAAAAAATAATATAGGACCTTCAACTGCACCACAGACTAAAACAGTTAAATGTGGTCTATTAAACATTAGGTCTCTCTCTTCTAAGTCCCTGTTGGTAAATGATATAATAATTGATCAATCAATCAATTTTTCAATCAATTTTTTTATATAGCGCCAAATCACAACAAACAGTTGCCCCAAGGCGCTTTATATTGTAAGGCAAGGCCATACAATAATTATGTAAAACCCCAACGGTCAAAACGACCCCCTGTGAGCAAGCACTTGGCTACAGTGGGAAGGAAAAACTCCCTTTTAACAGGAAGAAACCTCCAGCAGAACCAGGCTCAGGGAGGGGCAGTCTTCTGCTGGGACTGGTTGGGGCTGAGGGAGAGAACCAGGAAAAAGACATGCTGTGGAGGGGAGCAGAGATTGATCACTAATGATTAAATGCAGAGTGGTGCATACAGAGCAAAAAGAGAAAGAAACAGTGCATCATGGGAACCCCCCAGCAGTCTACGTCTATAGCAGCATAACTAAGGGATGGTTCAGGGTCACCTGATCCAGCGCTAACTATAAGCTTTAGCAAAAAGGAAAGTTTTAAGCCTAATCTTAAAAGTAGAGAGGGTGTCTGTCTCCCTGATCTGAATTGGGAGCTGGTTCCACAGGAGAGGAGCCTGAAAGCTGAAGGCTCTGCCTCCCATTCTACTCTTACAAACCCTAGGAACTACAAGTAAGCCTGCAGTCTGAGAGCGAAGCGCTCTATTGGGGTGATATGATACTACGAGGTCCCTAAGATAAGATGGGACCTGATTATTCAAAACCTTATAAGTAAGAAGAAGAATTTTAAATTCTATTCTAGAATTAACAGGAAGCCAATGAAGAGAGGCCAATATGGGTGAGATATGCTCTCTCCTTCTAGTCCCCGTCAGTACTCTAGCTGCAGCATTTTGAATTAACTGAAGGCTTTTTAGGGAACTTTTAGGACAACCTGATAATAATGAATTACAATAGTCCAGCCTAGAGGAAATAAATGCATGAATTAGTTTTTCAGCATCACTCTGAGACAAGACCTTTCTGATTTTAGAGATATTGCGTAAATGCAAAAAAGCAGTCCTACATATTTGTTTAATATGCGCTTTGAATGACATATCCTGATCAAAAATGACTCCAAGATTTCCCACAGTATTACTAGAGGTCAGGGTAATGCCATCCAGAGTAAGGATCTGGTTAGACACCATGTTTCTAAGATTTGTGGGGCCAAGTACAATAACTTCAGTTTTATCTGAGTTTAAAAGCAGGAAATTAGAGGTCATCCATGTCTTTATGTCTGTAAGACAATCCTGCAGTTTAGCTAATTGGTGTATGTCCTCTGGCTTCATGGATAGATAAAGCTGGGTATCATCTGCGTAACAATGAAAATTTAAGCAATACCGTCTAATAATACTGCCTAAGGGAAGCATGTATAAAGTGAATAAAATTGGTCCTAGCACAGAACCTTGTGGAACTCCATAATTAACTTTAGTCTGTGAAGAAGATTCCCCATTTACATGAACAAATTGTAATCTATTAGACAAATATTATTCAAACCACCGCAGCGCAGTGCCTTTAATACCTATGGCATACTTTAATCTCTGTAATAAAATTTTATGGTCAACAGTATCAAAAGCAGCACTGAGGTCTAACAGAACAAGCACAGAGATGAGTCCACTGTCCGAGGCCATAAGAAGATCATTTGTAACCTTCACTAATGCTGTTTCTGTACTATGATGAATTCTAAAACCTGACTGAAACTCTTCAAATAGACCATTCCTCTGCAGATGATCAGTTAGCTGTTTTACAACTACCCTTTCAAGAATTTTTGAGAGAAAAGGAAGGTTGGAGATTGGCCTATAATTAGCTAAGATAGCTGGGTCAAGTGATGGCTTTTTAAGTAATGGTTTAATTACTGCCACCTTAAAAGCCTAGATAGATTGATCATATTTAAGATCGAAGCATTAAATAATGGTAGGGCTTCCTTGAGCAGCCTGGTAGCAATGGGGTCTAATAAACATGTTGATGGTTTGGATGAAGTAACTAATGAAAATAACTCAGACAGAACAATCGGAGAGAAAGAGTCTAACCAATAAATAGATTAGTGTTGAATAAATGTAACATTTTCAGTAATAATGCACTCATTGAAAATAGCTCCTCAACTAATTTAACTTGTTTAATGTGACTACATTTTGCCAGGTTTCTTGCAGCCAGAAATAGTTTGGATTTGAGCCTGTTGGGGTTTAGTGTCTTTGTCAAAGATACTTTGACAAACAGTAGCAGCCATGGATTGATCTGCCAACTTTCTCTTCTCAGAAAAACAGAAAGTTTCTCATTGGTTCCAAACAGGATACTTTCTTTGTACAAATGTTGTTTCCTTTTTGTTCATTCAAGCAGGGTCACCAACTCTGCTCCTGGATAGCACCTGCCTTGTATGTTTTCCACATCTACCTGCTGCAACCACCACTGATTAGTCAAGTCTGGTGTTTCTAGCTCTTGTATCCAGTGTATCCAGTGCACCTGGGTATAGGGCAAGGAGAGTTGGAAAATAGGCAGGGCAGGGGATCTCCAAGAGCAGGGTTAATGACCTGTGATTTTTACCATGTGAGTCTCACTAAACCAAAGAAAGAAAATCATATTTACACGCCCAGATTAAGAGTCAATCTTTGCCAGACAATGTGACTTCAAGTTAAAACAGCTGTGAGTTTCCCATAGAATTAATTTCAGGCCCAGTGGTACTCACCAAAGTCCCCCCTCTGAATCACGTGTTGTGCTGCATGAAAAATGTGAGAAATGTCTTCACTAACCACAACCAAGTCCATGAGTGCAAACATTGTATTTGGGTATAAGCAAAATTTAATGTGCCTATTTATTCTCACAATCACCCCAGTCATCACTGACAAATCTCAGTGCATGTTCATCCACTTTTTCCTTAAAGGTTTATATCTAGTCACCCTAGTAAAGCAAGTACATGCAAAAGACTGCCTGCAGGCAGCACATTAGTGTGTATAAGCAAAGTGCGCAACGCATCTGCGCATGCGTGGGTCAAACGGGGGCAAAATCCCAGCTACCACACACACTGCTCCCATTGAATTTCATATACAGTAGCATTAGCGGACTGTAAAAGTTAAGGCTTACAGGGATTGTTTCAAAGGCTTTAAGCCTTAAGCGGCGCATACATTAATGACAGGGGAGCATTGTGCTGTTTTCAAATGCTCGAATGGAAATGTGATCGTAAACCTCTGTTCATTCTACACAATGTCGCCACAGAAAAGAAAGATCCAGACGGACGTAAAAGACAGGCTAAAATTGTAAGTTTCTTGCACACATTTATTTTGTCAATATTCTGAAACCGTGCCGCCGTTTTCGTGCATCGGCTTATGACTGTAATGTCGCGCCATGAATGACGTGGCGCGTAATATTGTAAAATTTACATGTTCTATAAACAAACTGAATGCATGCACATATTATTGTATGTCTGTTTTCTTATCAAAACAAACGTGACACCAAAGAAGTTATATGTGAGACATTGTCGTCATTATGAAGCCGGCGGAGTAGCGATTTCTCATCCCTGCTTAGCAAATATTCTGCAATATCCACAGTTTCAGTCTCTGGATTTCGTCTAACCATCCATCAGTTGCCTTCAAGGGGTCAGAAATTTGTTTGTCTCCAACTATCAACAAGGACCGGTCATTTTCGACAGCAGCTCTCTCTTCGGCACTAACGGTAGTTTCTGTAACAATGCAGCACACGCAAGCACAGCCAGCTCTTCTTTCTGCTTCCGTCCACTGCCGTACGTAGTCCTGGTTGTAACAGGCAATCCGCGGAGCTTACAAAAACACTTTAAATCATCAACTTTCCAGCGGTTGAAATGATCCAAAACACAGCACTCCTCACTGCTTTCCACCGCCATAGCTTGTGGGTTGGTAGTCGAACAATTTAGCCTACCCATAATGCACCGTGTGGCCTGAGATGTGCACTTCGCTTATTTAGGCGCAGCTGCTGTCCAACTAACGGTAACCCATCAAATAGCTCACATTAAGAATCACAACATTTTCAGTTTTTTAATGACACTTTGCCTTTAGTTGCAGAGTTATGGTGTGGTGTGAAACGAGTTATTGAGAAGGAGCTTCAACAGCACTAACTGCAGCTCAATAAATAAATAAATACAAAAACACCCTCAAAAAACAAAAACACAAAAATATATTTTAAGGTGGAGGATAATGTCTGTCTTTTGTTATGACAATAGGTGTCAAAAGCTGGTGAGTAGATGTCAGATTCTGACATCTGACACCTTCTGTTGAATGTTCTGATGGCTAACTATAATTTATGTAGACAACAGAGGGAGTTTTTAATCTTGTGCTACTGTCTCCTGACTGCAGTTAAAATAAAAAAAAGTAGTGATGATGATAATAATGATAATAATATGCTGAATAACATGCAGTCTAATCATTATAAAAATTACATTTACCCCAGTACTCCACAGAAGATTGTGTGAGAGAATATCAGAACCAGAGCTCTGCAGATACACTGAAATGGTTGACATTCAAATGAATATATATTTGCATTTTTAAATTTTAATTTATTTTATTTTTTGGCTTTATTAATTACATATTTATGGCTTGGCAGAGGTTCTCATTGATCTTGTAGTAAACACTGCAACATTGATAAAACAAATTAAAATCAGAATGTTGGTGACTGTGGTTTAGTCATTAAAGATAAAGATCAACTTTATTTATCCCGAAGGAGATTATTTTGCCAGAGTACCGAAACAGTAAACAACGGTTAATTAAATACATAATTACAGAAAGTGTTAGTAGTTAAATAGAAAAAAAAAGCCAACTAGAATACAAGTACGAAATGCAAGTGTAGAACAGTGCCTAAAATGATAAAATAAAATATAACTAGAAGCACTCAGAGAGTGCAAACCTCCGCCAAGGCCATGGGGTCACTGACGCCATAACATTCACATGCCGCGGAATCATTGAACCTAAAAAAGTCTAACAATGATGTTCGCTCAGTAGTAAAAAAGTTTCATCTGCTGTGACTGGATAGCATGTATCCTTAGTGCTTGGCATCACATTATATTGCAACGTGCACCTTTCCCAGAAGCTACTGTCATCTGAGCACTGATATTGATATTGCATGTGCTTATAGACAAAAACAAATAAGAGACAAAATTCAAATTTATTATTCAACTAAACTGCAAATATATGAATTTTTTTACATTTATGAAACACTTCTCTAAACAAGGCCATAGGGTCACTGACCCTAATGAGATTCCCTCCTTGGCACAGTGATCTATTCTTTTTGTCTCTTTCTCTAAAATTGTATAGAATAATCATTAGATTATTAATATATAAACAAAAATAAATTTAAGAAATATTACAATTTGAAAACAAATGCACCCAAATGTGATGACAGCTGCAACTGCTTAATGCTAACTTTTAACATTGAAAATGCCATAGACATGCTAACGCCTTAGCATCTGGATCCCGATTGTGATCCGGATCACCACTAAAATTTAATCACTTGTTCCTCTTGTCATTTCCAACCACTCCACAAAATTTCAACAAAATCTGTTGTGAAAGTGTAGATACACGGACCCACAACAGGGGGCGTACAAGAACGGGCAATGGATAAGCCAAACAGTAACAATTTAATGTTGTAAATTGTGCACAACGGAATACAGACAACAATCAGTTTGGGACTATAGTCAATTACACGTTGGGTGACGTGTGGGCAGGCTTGAGGATAGGAGACGCCCGTCCAGAACCGAGCCGGATCCCACACGGCCCTCACCGCCAACGGATCTGAAGAACACCGGAGCCGCCAAGTCCTGGGTCCCCAGGTGGTCACCGTCTCCAGCTGTCAGACCTGGTACTGCTGGCAGAGAACAGAAACAGCACAGGTGAGTGTGAGTACGCACACTCAGTAATCCCACAGTCTGTGTCCTTTTGGGAGGGAGCACCTCCACCTCCAGTCACACACTCGTGCAGCTCCTGTCTAACCACTTATCTGGTTAGGGTGTGAAGCGAAGCCGTCGCTGATCACACCAAATGCCAATCCCACAGATAAGGAAAACACCACAGGAAAACGGCTGCAAAGAAGTTCAGATTATTACTCAATGTTGTAAGTCAGCAGAGAAATTACCTCCAAGGTAGCTGATTTCTTGGCGAGGAGGTGGAGTTGCAGTCCGGCCTTTATGGTGATGGTGATGAGTTGACTGAGTGACAGCTGGTGCTGATGATGAGTGACAGCTGTCACTCCCAGTGGCTCTGGCGCCCTCTTGTGCTTGAAGCCCACACTCCAAGCAGGGCACCATCTGGTGGTGGTGGGCCAGCAGTACCTCCTCTTCAGTGGCCCACACAACAAAAATCCGTTCAAAACGTTTTGAGTTATCCTGCTGACAGACAGACAAACAAACAAACAAACGCGACAGAAAACATAACCTCCTTGGTGGAGGTAATAAGTACAAAAGATTTAAGCGAAATGATGGAAGATAGATTGCACAAGCTGTTTGATAATATTGCACATAAGTTGAATATGTTAAAGTTGAAGTTGAATTCAAACTATATTCATAATTAGTTATATTAGTTATATTCAAAAGTTGAATATAACTCCATTATGTATTCATCCTGCAGAAGGATTGCCACAGGTAGGAAAGACCTCCTGTGGAGTTCTGTGGTGCGCCTCGGTGATTTCAGTCTATGATTGAAGGGGATCTGGCAGGACTTCATTGTGGCATGCAGGGGGTGGGAGGTGTTGTTCAGGATACTGAGCAGCTTCCTCAGCATCCTCCTCTCTGATACCTCCACCACAGACTCCAGTTCAACCCCCAGGAAAAAACCAGCTTGTTGGTAGTAGAGAAGCTTGAATCTTCGACTGGATTGGGTTGCTTGACGCAAGGACATTTCGCTTCAAATCGCAGAAGCTTCCTCAGCTAAAATTCTTGCTCTGGTAGTCTGACTTCTGTCTTGACTCTAGTAGAGAAGAATTCAACAACATCCAGAAACGCCGCCGCCTTGTCTGGGCCCAAGGTCATTTGAAATGGACAGACGCAAAGTGGAAAAGTGTGCTGTGGTCTGATGAGTCCACATTTCAAATTGATGTTGGAAATCATGGACGTCGTGTCCTCCGGACAAAAGAGGAATAAGACCATCCAGATTGTTACCAGCGCAAAGTTCAAAAGCCAGCATCTGTGATGGTATGGGGGTGTGTTAGTGCCCATGGCATGGGCAACTTACACATCTGTGATGGCACCATCAATGCTGAAAGGTACATTCAGGTTTTGGAGCAACACATGCTGCCATCCAAGCAACTTCTTTTTCAGGGACGTCCCTGCTTATTTCAACAAGACAAATGCCAAGCCACATTCTGCATGTGTTACAACAGCGTGGCTTCGTAGTAAAGACTGCGGGTACTAGACTGGCCTGCCTGCAGTCCAGACCTGAAAATGTGTGGCACATTATGAGGCGCAAAATATGACAACGGAGTCCCCGGACTGTTGAACAACTGAAGTCGTACATCAAGCAAGAATGGGAAAGAATTCCACCTACAAATCTTCAACAGTTAATTCCACCTACAAATCTTCAACAGTTAGTGTCCTCAGTTCCCAAACACTTATTGAGTGTTGTTAGAAGGAAAGGTGGTGTAACACAGAGGTAAACATAACATGTCCCAGCTTTTTTTGAAACGTGTTGCAGGCATCCATTTCAAAGTGAGCAAAGCACAAAAACAATAAAGTTTATCAGTTTGAACATTAAATATCTTGTCTTTGTAGTGTATTCAGTTGAATATATGGTGAAGAGGATTTGCAAATCATTGTATTCTGTTTTTATTTACATTTTACACAACATCCCAACTTCATAGGAATTGGGGTTGTATTCATTTTTGCTTAAAATAAGGTTTGATGGTTGAATCATTTAAGTTCACTCAACGCAAGTATTTGGAGGTAATCACTTTCCCAAAAATTTTCAGGTTTTCCAGTGTGGCTCTTACTCTTTACGAGTATAGGAGAACATCCTAAAATTCCTGACAGAATTCACTGCAGTTGATATCATAGATGTGTTGTTAACCAACCAAAAATCTGTTTTCAGTTTTTGGCATGTCACTGTTTTCAGCTGTGCCGAAAGCTCAGCAGTTTTGGCTACATGGTGTCAGCAGGTGGAAAAACTCCAATCTGCAGTCAGCCCGTATCGATTCTTTCTGAGCTGTGTGCCATTACAGCAGCTCAGTGTCAGGGACCAGGGAGGAGAAAGAGCTGGGAAAAGGAGGAAAGTCATTATACTGCCAGTATAAGCTGCTGCGACATGCACACAGCTCAGACACAAACATATGCGCTCACCCTTGCAGGTATCATTAGCCCACTTCTCATATCTTACATTGAAAAAAATCCAAGATGGCTGTCCGAGGACCGTCTCTGGGAGAAGCGTTGTTAGGTAACTCTCTCTGCTGCACTGCTAGTGGAAGATGGCGGCTCCCTACGGACTGGCCGTGCATGTGTGTTCACGAGTGAGAAAAACCAAGAATGTTATTATGCTGCGGTTGATCAGTGAAAAGGCCTCGCTCACATCCAGCTCGTACAGAAACATTGTTTGTGAGAGAGCATATTGGACCCAGATGTCCTGGACATCATCCATGGTCACACTGTGAAAGGCTGTCTCTTCCCTCACGTCTCTCATATTCCTTGTCAAGGTCTATCTATCTATCTATCTATCTATCTATCTATCTATCTATCTATCTATCTATCTAGCTAGCTAGCTAGATAGCAGTGTTTCTTCTTTGCCTGTGATGGAGGATTTTGAATCGTGCACTCGTGTCGTCATGTACTGAACTAATCAACATACTAGCATGTGCCTTACTCTGTATGATTTTTTTTAAACATCATTAGCTGCTGTGATTATGCTTAAACACTTACTTGCTTTTCTTTTTTCTCCCCTGCTGATTTTACGGCTTTAGCTTCAACCAGTACGTCATTGCGATTCTTGAAGAATTTGTTGAAGCATAAAAGCTACAAATGCTAAAATATGAACTCAATTCAGTTAGATTTTTTTTTGTGTGTACAGCACCAAACCACAACATAAGCCACCAAAGTCTCAAGGTTTAAAACTTAACCCATCCCATGAACAAGCACATTGGCAACAGTTGTAAGGAAAAACTCCCTCAGGTGTTTTTTATTATACAACCCCTGGCAAAAATTATGGAATCACCAGCCTCGGAGGATGTTCATTCAGTTGTTTAATTTTGTAGAAAAAAAGCAGATCACAGACATGACACAAAACTAAAGTCATTTCAAATGGCAACTTCCTGGCTTTAAGAAACACTATAAGAAATCAGGAAAAATAATTGTGGCAGTCAGTAATGGTTACTTTTTTAGACCAAGCAGAGGGAAAAAAAATATGGACTCACTCAATTCTGAGGAATAAATTATGGAATCACCCCGTAAATTTTCATCCCCAAAACTAACACCTGTGTTGTGTGTTGGGGGGGGGGGTTGACTGGACATTTTGGTGTACTTTTCTTTTCTTTGCTCTCCAGGTGGTATGCAAACTGTTTTTTTGTCTGTGGAGAAGGTGCTGGCAGAAGAGTCCTTCACCCTCATCAGTGTGATATGCAGCACCTGTGGATGATGCTCACGTGCAACCTTAAAGACTTTCAGCTGAGGCAGATAATGAGATGGCGTTCTGCATTTAAGCCATGTGTGATTCAAGCAGAATTGCCGGGAACTCGACCTTGTGATGTTCGTTTGTGAGACGCTGAGGATCGCGCCTGGGTTTGACACATCGTGCCTGTGAAGGAGGACGGGTGAGGGACACATGCTGTCAGCACACATCAGAGGTGATTAATTGTCTGAATAAGTGTTAACAGTAATTTGGTATTTTGTTACGCAGTATATGTGAATATTTATGAGAGTTGTGCAGCTCGCTTCTCACGGCCGTGGCGTGCGGACAGATGATCCTCCACCTGTTGTGAGAGGCTGCTCATTTACATAAAGCTTAAATTCAGACCTGAATGTGTTGCTGATAGTGTGTGCCTTTGAAGGATATTAGTTGTAGCTGCTGACTTACCTCACCTTTTTCTATCCTTCACAGAGTCGGTTTGTTGTGTCCACCTGGGGGGTGTTTGGCGGTGAACGTGAGTCCAGAAGCGCCGGGCTTCGATCCCTTTGGGCGCTGGAGAGCGCGCCGTCCTTCACTCCGCCAGACAAACGCGCCTTATGTTTGTACACTGAGATTGCACAAAAGGGGGATAATAAACTGTTTTGTTTTTGGAACCGCTTTCTGGTTATTTAGCGCTGGGTTCAGTCAGACGCAGGTCCGCTCCTCAACCCGCGTCGGCACATAACAACCTGCATCAAATCAGATCTGCTCGTTAGTCTGCATCTAAAAAGGAGTGATCACACCTTGGAGAGCTGTTGCACTAAGTGGACTGACATGAATCATGGCTCCAACACGAGAGATGTCAATTGAAACAAAGGAGAGGATTATCAAACTCTTAAAAGAGGGTAAATCATCATGCAATGTTGCAAAAGATGTTGGTTGTTCACAGTCAGCTGTAGCTAAACTCTGGACCAAATACAACAACATGGGAAGGTTGTTAAAGGCAAACATACTGGTAGACCAAGGAAGACATCAAAGCGTCAAGACAGAAAATTTAAAGCAATATGTCTCAAAAATCGAAAATGCACAACAAAACAAATGAGGAACGAATGGGAGGAAACTGGAGTCAACGTCTGTGACCGAACTGTAAGAAACCGCCTAAAGGAAATGGGATTTACATACAGAAAAGCTAAACAAAAGCCATCATTAACACCTAAAGAGAAAAAAACAAGGTTACAATGGGCTAAGGAAACGCAATCGTGGACTGTGTATGACTGGATGAAAGTCATATTCAGTGATGAATCTCAAATCTGCATTGGGCAAGGTGATGATGCTGGAACTTTTGTTTGGTGCCGTTCCAATGAGATTTATAAAGATGACTGCCTGAAGAGAACATGTAAATTTCCACAGTCATTGATGATATGGGGCTGCATGTCAGGTAAAGGCACTGGGGAGATGGCTGTCATTACATCATCAGTAAATGCACAAGTTTACGTTGATATTTTGGACACTTATCTTATCTCTCTTGCTTGCCTCTATTGGTGGTTGGCTCTCACTGCGGTATTGTATCACTTCCTGTTCCGGAGCACAGCGGTGTTTTTCTGTATCTGTTAGCTGTTTAATCTGCACAGTTAGATTGTTCTAGTTATCTAGATTACGATTTGTTTCCCAGTGTAATCTTTACGTGCCTTAACTAAAGCACTGAATCCTGCTGAATCACCTCTAAATTATTTACACATTATTCACTTTGCGTGTTTTTAGGAATCCGCTAGCTTAGCGTAGCTACTAGCTCTTAGCCGATTTAGCATGGCGGCTTCTCCTGTCTCTCCCGCACTTTTCTGCTCTGGGTGTGAAATGTTTAGTTATTCCTCGGCCTCCTTTAGCAGTAACGGTACTTGTAATAAGTGTAGCTTATTCATAGCTTTGGAGGCCAGGCTGGGCGAATTGGAGACTCGGCTCCGCACCTTGGAAAATTCTACAGCTAGCCAGGCCCCTGTAGTCGGTGCGGACCAAGGTAGCTTAGCCGCCGTTAGTTACCCCCTGGCAGATCCCGAGCAGCCGGGAAAGCAGCCCGACTGGGTGACTGTGAGGAGGAAGCGTAGTTCTAAACAGAAGCCCCGTGTACACCGCCAACCCGTTCACAATTCTAACCGTTTTTCCCCACTCGACGACACACCCGCCGAGGATCAAACTCTGGTTATTGGCGACTCTGTTTTGTGAAATGTGAAGTTAGCGACACCAGCAACCATAGTCAGTTGTCTTCCGGGGGCCAGAGCAGGCGACATTGAAGGAAATTTGAAACTGCTGGCTAAGGCTAAGCGTAAATTTGGTAAGATTGTAATTCACGTCGGCAGTAATGACACCCGGTTACGCCAATCGGAGGTCACTAAAATTAACATTAAATCGGTGTGTAACTTTGCAAAAACAATGTCGGACTCTGTAGTTTTCTCTGGGCCCCTCCCCAATCAGACCGGGAGTGACATGTTTAGCCGCATGTTCTCCCTGAATTGCTGTCTGTCTGAGTGGTGTCCAAAAAATGAGGTGGGCTTCATAGATAATTGGCAAAGCTTCTGGGGAAAACCTGGTCTTGTTAGGAGAGACGGCATCCATCCCACTTTGGATGGAGCAGCTCTCATTTCTAGAAAGCTGGCCAATTTTCTTAAATCCTCCAAACCGTGACTATCCAGGGTTGGGACCAGGAAGCAGAGTTGTAGTCTTACACACCTCTCTGCAGCTTCTCTCCCCCTGCCATCCCCTCATTACCCCATCCCCGTAGAGACGGTGCCTGCTCCCAGACCACCAATAACCAGCAAAAATCTATTTAAGCATAAAAATTCAAAAAGAAAAAATAATATAGCACCTTCAACTGCACCACAGACTAAAACAGTTAAATGTGGTCTATTAAACATTAGGTCTCTCTCTTCTAAGTCCCTGTTGGTAAATGATATAATAATTGATCAACATATTGATTTATTCTGCCTTACAGAAACCTGGTTACAGCAGGATGAATATGTTAGTTTAAATGAGTCAACACCCCCGAGTCACACTAACTGTCAGAATGCTCGTAGCACGGGCCGGGGCGGAGGATTAGCAGCAATCTTCCATTCCAGCTTATTAATTAATCAAAAACCCAGACAGAGCTTTAATTCATTTGAAAGCTTGACTCTTAGTCTTGTCCATCCAAATTGGAAGTTCCAAAAACCAGTTTTATTTGTTATTATCTATCATCCACCTGGTCGTTACTGTGAGTTTCTCTGTGAATTTTCAGACCTTTTGTCTGACTTAGTGCTTAGCTCAGATAAGATAATTATAGTGGGCGATTTTAACATCCACACAGATGCTGAGAATGACAGCCTCAACACTGCATTTAATCTATTATTAGACTCTATTGGCTTTGCTCAAAAAGTAAATGAGTCCACCCACCACAAGGTTCTGTGCTAGGACCAATTTTATTCACTTTATACATGCTTCCCTTAGGTAGTATTATTAGACGGTATTGCTTAAATTTTCATTGTTACGCAGATGATACCCAGCTTTATCTATCCATGAAGCCAGAGGACACACACCAATTAGCTAAACTGCAGGATTGTCTTACAGACATAAAGACATGGATGACCTCTAATTTCCTGCTTTTAAACTCAGATAAAACTGAAGTTATTGTACTTGGCCCCACAAATCTTAGAAACATGGTGTCTAACCAGATCCTTACTCTGGATGGCATTACCCTGACCTCTAGTAATACTGTGAGAAATCTTGGAGTCATTTTTGATCAGGATATGTCATTCAAAGCGCATATTAAACAAATATGTAGGACTGCTTTTTTGCATTTATGCAATATCTCTAAAATCAGAAAGGTCTTGTCTCAGAGTGATGCTGAAAAACTAATTTATGCATTTATTTCCTCTAGGCTGGACTATTGTAATTCATTATTATCAGGTTGTCCTAAAAGTTCCCTAAAAAGCCTTCAGTTAATTCAAAATGCTGCAGCTAGAGTACTGACGGGGACTAGAAGGAGAGTGCATATCTCACCCATATTGGCCTCTCTTCATTGGCTTCCTGTTAATTCTAGAATAGAATTTAAAATTCTTCTTCTTACTTATAAGGTTTTGAATAATCAGGTCCCATCTTATCTTAGGGACCTCGTAGTACCATATCACCCCAATAGAGCGCTTCGCTCTCAGACTGCAGGCTTACTTGTAGTTCCTAGGGTTTGTAAGAGTAGAATGGGAGGCAGAGCCTTCAGCTTTCAGGCTCCTCTCCTGTGGAACCAGCTCCCAATTCAGATCAGGGAGACAGACACCCTCTCTACTTTTAAGATTAGGCTTAAAACTTTCCTTTTTGCTAAAGCTTATAGTTAGGGCTGGATCAGGTGACCCTGAACCATCCCTTAGTTATGCTGCTATAGACGTAGACTGCTGGGGGGTTCCCATGATGCACTGTTTCTTTCTCTTTTTGCTCTGTATGCACCACTCTGCATTTAATCATTAGTGATCGATCTCTGCTCCCCTCCACAGCATGTCTTTTTCCTGGTTCTCTCCCTCAGCCCCAACCAGTCCCAGCAGAAGACTGCCCCTCCCTGAGCCTGGTTCTGCTGGAGGTTTCTTCCTGTTAAAAGGGAGTTTTTCCTTCCCACTGTAGCCAAGTGCTTGCTCACAGGGGGTCGTTTTGACCGTTGGGGTTTTACATAATTATTGTATGGCCTTGCCTTACAATATAAAGCGCCTTGGGGCAAGTGTTTGTTGTGATTTGGCGCTATATAAAAAAAATTGATTGATTGATTGATCCCATCAATTGAAAGGATGTTTGGGGATGATGAAATCATTTTTCAAGATGATAATGCATCTTGCCATAGAGCAAAAACTGTGAAAACATTCCTTGCAAAAAGACACATAGGGTCAATGTCATGGCCTGCAAATAGTCCGGATCTTAATCCAATTGAAAATCTTTGGTGGAAGTTGAAGAAAATGGTCCATGACAAGGCTCCAACCTGCAAAGCTGATCTGGCAACAGCAATCAGAGAAAGTTGGAGCCAGATTGATGAAGTGTACTGTTTGTCACTCATTAAGTCCATGCCTCAGAGACTGCAAGCTGTTATAAAAGCTAGAGGTGGTGCAACAAAATACTAGTGATGTGTTGGAGCGTTCTTTTGTTTTTCATGATTCCATAATTTTTTCCTCAGAATTGAGTGATTCCATATTTGTTTCCCTCTGCTTGGTCTAAAAAAGTAACCGTTACTGACTGCCACAATTTTTTTTTTCCTGATTTCTTATAGTGTTTCTTAAAGCCAGAAAGTTGCCATTTGAAATGACTTTAGTTTTGTGTCATGTCTGTGGTCTGCTTTTTTTCTACAAAATTAAACAACTCAATGAACATCCTCCGAGGCCGGTGATTCCATAATTTTTGCCAGGGGTTGCAGTAAGAATCCTCCAGTAGACCAGATTCAGTAGGGCAGCCATCTGCTATGGCTTTAATAACAAAATAATCAATAGCACAGCAAAGACTTCTCAGAACATGCAGAATGTTGCAGCTAAGTACCATAACCATATGCAGCCTCGTGCTCACAATGACAGATGTTTGAAAAGACAACCAGGATGTGAAGATTAGAGTAGGGATGAGACAATTACAGATTTTTATGGTACAGTTATTGTCTAAGAAATAATCACAATTATACAATTATTACGATTATTTTGCAATAATTAACTTTACAAAAAAGTATCAGAGATCACAGGAACAATACAGGATTTAAATGTTTATTATTTATTGAATGTAAGCAAGAAATCAGATATTTTGTTATCAAAAAAGACAATGCAGGGCTTTTACTGAATATTAACACAAAATGTTCCTTATAACACAAAATATTAAATTATTTTGTGAAAATCAAAGTAAACAAAAATCTGTGTGCCTTAAGGGACATATTGACATACATATTGTGCCATTTGACCTAAAGTTCCAGCTACCAGCATAATACATTTTCTTAAGAATGTCATCATCCAGACGATGTTGAGGAACGCTTACAAGTAATTAGTTGTAACATTTTTAATTGCGATTAATAGGAAAATGATTAATCGTCTCATCCCGAGATTACAGTCCCAGTAAAATTAACTCTAATTAGCGAGTCTCAGGTGTTTATTCCCTTTGTGCTTCACCATTAAAAGAGACTGGTACATGCTGCTTCGGCTAACAGGCACTTATATTTACAGAAAATTTAAAGTTAAATGTCTGATAAGTCTTTCAAGATGCACATGATGCATGTGTAGCACAAATCTTCAAAGCACCAGGCTTCTGCAGCCAGAAAAATGCCTGAAGTGTTGGCCTGATGTTTGTATATATGTAAAATGTCGGTTTTAATGCCTCCCTTCACCAGTTACGTGAGTATCTGTCTTAACCAATCTTGATCTAAGTCTCTGTTTACCAGTCCCTTCTCATCTCTGTCTCTGTATTACTATCTCTCTTCTGTTTTTGTCTGTCTGGAGAATTATCTCATTCTATCCAGATCTGTAGTTGGCTACACTTTTGTTCTGTATTTGTGAACACACACAGTCTCTCTCTCTGAGCTTTGTTTGGTTCAGGTTCAGGGAAACACAGATAGCTCACACTCTTCACTTCTCTGTGTTTTTCCACTCAGCTTTAACTCCCTTTTCAGCCAAGATTGTAGCATACCTGCTTCCAAACCTTCTTTTGTTTTTATTAGCATAGCTACCACAGTTTGTACATTTACATCATCTTTGTAAATATTGTTCAGTTGTATATCATGATTGAGCATTTTATTGGTTTGTATTTTGAATGTATAGGGTGTGTATTGAGAGTGTGGTGTGTGCAGCTGTAAGTCGAAGGGAAGAGGTGATGATGAATGTCATCAGTGCATATGCCCTTCAAGTAAGGTGGAGTGAGTTTGATGTGATAGTGAAGAGTGTCCTCATGGAAGAAAAAGTGGTGATTACAATGGGCATGTTGTTGATGAAGGAAACAATGGTGACGAGGAGGTGATGGATAGATAAGATGTCAAGGAGAGAAATGTGGATGATAGAATACATATTTTAAGGAGAAGCAGAGACCACATGGTGCTGTGTAAGATTGGGGGAACGTGCACACATTTGGCTTGTGTCCTTTGCAGAAAATACATCTTGAAAGAGTTTAGAGACTGTAAGGTGGTGGTGGCAGAGGAGAGCGTCGCCAGACAACATTAACTGGTGGTTTGTAGGTTGAATTTAGAGATGTAGAAGAGGGAGAGAGTGATGGCCAAAGGATCAGGTGGTGGAAGCTGAAGGAGGACGAGCATCATGTGAGATTCAGGGAGGAGGTGAGACATGTACTGGGTGGAGATGAAGAGGTGCTGGACAAGGGGCAGCTACTGCAGAAAATGCTGAACGCAGCAGCTAGAAAGGTGCTGGATGCAGGAATAGAAAACACAGTCGTTGATCCAAAAAAATTAGCTGACAGTTTCATACAGACATCTTCTATAGTTACATTTGACATTGTAATAAAGAGACATCAGAAAGTCACAGTATGATACTGTAATAGAGAGATGCATCATTTTAAGGTATTTGGAACAAGTATCTTGTTTTGGTAGAACGCTATAAAGAATGAAATTTGGGAACTGCCGTCTTTCAGGGCCGCAACCTGTCTTATTTTAACTGTCACTTAAAATTAAAAAATTCTTATCTGCAGTTTGTGTCACAGAACCCCTGGTAACAGGTCAAAACTGCATTCATCATGAAGAGGAAGCCATCATATGCTGTGCTGCCACCTGGTGAATACTGGCACCTGCTGGATAGTTCTGGAATGTCATGCATATCAAAATATGAATTTTGTCATGAATTACAGTCAGGGGCAGTACTGTGGCTTAGTGGTTAGCACTATTGCCTCACAGCAAAAAGGTCATGGGTTTGATTCCCACTTGTGGCCTTTCTGTGTGGAGTTTGCATGTTCTCCCCATGTTTGTGTGGGTTCACTCCAGGTGCTCCGGCTTCCTCCCACATCCAAAGACATGCAAGTTAGGTGGACTGGAAAGTTTAAATTGTCCATAGTTGTGCATGTGGGTGTGAATGTGTTTATTTATCTTTGTGTGGCCCTGCGACAGACTGGCGTCCTGTCCATGGTGTACCCTGTCTCATGCTCTATGAGTGCTGGGATAGGCTCCAGCCCCCGCGACCCTTAATTGGAGTAAGTGGTTGACGATGAGTGAGTGAGTGAGGTTACAGTCAGTGTAGAGTCTGTACGTACATTAGCATGATGAAGAATGTGTGTTTGCTTTAGTAACCGTCACCATTTTGTACAAAGTAAACTAGAAAACATTTAGAGAAATAATTATGTAGCACTATCCATTCTGTTTTTTTTTTTTTTGTTTTTTTTGTTTTTTTGCTTGTTTAAATCTCATTAACGTAAAATGAGACGAAAAGCTGAGGAGTATTAGCATGTAAACAGTTACACAGTATCATCCAGCTGTTAAGTCAGGGATACCCAGTGCTGCAGAGACTTGTGACTCTGATCGTTACTTTCCTGCTGCAGCTGCTGTCTTTGACTGAAATAGGATATCAGAGACTTGAAACAGAGGTAATATCTACAGTAGAGTTGAAGTAATTCATGCTGAAATTGATAAATAGAAAAATTAAAGACATCAGAGGGCTGATGCAGTCCCTGCGTGCTCTGTACACCATGTCCAAAAGTCCATGTCCACCATACATGCAAGCTTTTGAGTGTGCACAGTAGTTTCCTTATAAAACTTTGTGGTGATAATTTGTTTGTTAACGCAGCTTCCAATGTTCATTATTCTCATACTCCCAAACTGGGCTCACTTATAAGCAGGAAATATGGTCACCTCAATGAGAATGAACAATGTATTTCTTTGAACACACATGACTTCTTTTTTATCCCCTCGGTATGAAATATGGGGGGGCTAAAAAGCTTTCAGCATGTCCGTCCATCCTTCTGTCCGTTCGTCCATTTTCGCTTTTTCATGCAATATCTCAAGAACCAGTTGACCAATTTCATTCATATTTTGCATAAGGGTGTACTTGGGTGATCCCTCAATGCCAGTGGCGTACGCCAGGTTTTGTGTAACCTGGCGTACGCCCGTCTCCACGTCCACGTGCAAATGATTCAAAAATGACATGAGAGTGGAAATATGCAGTGCGTCACACAAAAATCCAGGCTGGCGTACGTACGTTTCTACAGCTATTGTTCCACCGTGAACATGTGAAGGTGATGCCGGGAACCGCTAATAGTGTGAAAATAAGTCATCAGAGTGATGTGCACATCAGTGACACACTGATGAACATTTAACACACCCACGTGTTTGCCATTATATGGATGGATATAAAAGCACACGCAAAGTGTTGCGTAAAATGGCACCATCAGTGGCTGCGTTAGCATTGTTAGAGGACCTTGCAAATGGTGCAATCTGACATGAGCGTGTATTCGGAGAATGTGAGGATTTACGTCCAAATAAGGATAATTGGCTCATAAACCGATTTCAATTACCAAAGCCACTGTGACTGGAGATGCGTACAGAACTGCGGTCGGCCCAGAGCGCAATACGGCAAGGATCCAGGGGTTGTGTGTGCCCACACAGGTGCTGACCACGCTGGGCATCCTGGCATCAGGGGCATTGCACCATGAGCTGGTTGATCGGTCAGGCGTGTGCCAGTCCACCTTGCGCCGAGTCGCAATCATCCAAATTTCATCAGGTACATTCCAACATTATAGCGCATTTTGCAGCGAGAGCCGGTTTCCCAAATGTAATTGGAGCTACTGACTGCACACATTTTGCTGTAAAGGCACCATCACATGATGAATTTGTTTTTGTTGACAGGAAACATTTTCATTCCATCAGTGTTCAAATCATATGTGGAGGCTGCACGGTGCGCGATTGGGCGGGCTGCTTGTGTTAAAATAGTTTGTGTAATTGTTCCGAACGAAAACTAGAGAGGAAACATTTGGGCATGTGCATATTCAAATATGTTTTTATTATTATTATTATTAATGTCTTTTTTTGTTTTTGCTTGATGGTGAGCTGCAGAGCTTCTTAACAGGCTTCCTGTGTTCAGTATTTGTCAATAAATGCATGTGTAAATTGTGAATGTCACACTATCAGCAGAGGTGCGCCTCCCCTTTTCAACATCAGTGTGTGTTCTGAGTGTCGGCCTCACAGACACGCTCTGTAGCGTAATTTCCAGTCATCTGTAGTATAATTTCTTTTCTGTTTATGTTGTCTGATGTGACGTCGTGGGAAATCCCTACTCCAAGGGCCTATTTACATGAAATTGCATATTCAAATGGATTGTGGCTAGGAAGGAGTTTGGTTCTACGCTCAAATCCACATTCAGTAGGATGTTCAAACAGAACGTGCGTGAATTCATGGCTACGCACACTTTCATACATCTGAATATATTTGTACTTACGCCAGATTCAGGGTTTTGGCGTAAGCCAACGTTTAGTAGAAAGTCCACGTTAGTCTTTGTACATGTTGATTATGGTGACTTTGGGGTCAATTTCAAGGTCACAGCAAGATATTCAAGATATTGTCATTGTCACCCTTGTTAGTGCGATATCTCAAGAACCACCTGACCAATTTCATTCATATTTAGCATAAGGGTGTAGTTGGGTGATCCCCAACACCAGTTAATTGAGGTAACCTTGGGGTCAATGTCAAGGTCACAGTGAGATATTCAGGATTTTGTCTTTGTAACCAGGGCTGTGAAAACTCCGCGGATCCGCGGGATTCTGCGGATTTCGTCATGGGGAGGGGGGCGGGGGTGTTAGTGTTGTACACTTTAATCGTGATCGTTACTGAGATTTTAAAATGCTTATAGCAAAGTGTTCTTTTTTACGACATCATGCAAGTTTTATAAGTCCGCGGACACTGATCTGTGTGTCACAGATACAAATCAGTTTCAAAATCAGATCCGCGGAGTTTCGAGAATAAATGCCACTTAAAGCCTGGCTGTTACGACAGTTGTAAAGCGGGACTGGTTGTTTGCTGCGGTGACACTGTGTGGCTCCTGTGCGAAGCTTAGCTAAACGTAGCATGTGGACATCGCAAACTTTTAGAACTTTCAAGTTTTTAAAAGAAGAACTTTGCAACATGTCTGTGTCACGGAGCGACATCAGACAGAGCGCAGATGGCGAGAAAGACGGTTTGAAAAAGTCTGATAAGGACAAGAATCCGTGGAATTGTTGCTGGATTCATCAGCACACCTGAAAGATAAACGGGAAAAGCGAAATGGTAAGAATTTTTTTCTCTCTCTGGAAAATAAACATTGTGCTGTTCAAACAGAATTTCAGAAAAGATTATGTTACAGCAAAGATTATTATTTTCTTTCATTAATCTAGACTTTCTTTCATTAAAAAAAGACATTGTGGCTTTGAATGAATTTAGGCTACATGAATTTACACAACAATGTAAATTAGTTTTTATTAATGTAGACTTTTTTCATTGGAAAAAAGACATTGTGGCTTTGAGTGGATTTACAGGAATTTACACAAGAATGTGTGGCTTTTTATTATAAGGTATTTTATTGATATTTTACCCTGATTTTTAAAATATTCTACAAGGTTTAGCTGTGGTTTTTGAAATACTTTAACAGTCTTTTTGTTGTGTGGGCCGCTGAAGAGGAGGTACTGCTGGCCCACCACCACCAGTCGGCGCCCTGCTTGGAGTGCGGGCTTCAAGCATGAGAGGGTACCGAGACAGAGAGTGACAGCTGTCACTCATTTACACCAGCTGTCACCAATCACCTACGTCCCTACAAAAGCCGGATTAGTACTCCACCTCCTCGCCGAGAAATCAACTACCGTCGAAGGTAATTCTCTGCTGTGATTAGTGTTAACTAATTGTTCTGTGTGCAGCCGTATTCCTGAGGATTCAGTGTTTTTGGATTGGCGTGCAGTGAGAGTCTGCGACGTCTTCGCCTCTCACTCCATCCAAGGAGCCACTGTCAGGAGCTGCACGGGTGACTTTGTATCGGAGGTGGAGGTTTTCCCTCCTCGAAGATCTGTAGGTGAAGGATTACTGGGTGTGTGGATACACACTCACCATTAACTGTTTTTTCATCTTCTGCCAGCAGTACCAGGGTCTGCAACAGAAGACGGTGACCACCTGGGGACTCAGGAACTTGGCGGCTCCGGTGTTCTTCAGGCCGTTGGTGGTGGAAGCTGTGTGGGTCCCGGCTCTCCGATCGCCAGAGGTCTCCTATCTTCGAGCCTGCCTGCACGTCACCTTGTGTTTAATTGGCATTATCTTTGTCTGTATCCAGTTGTGCGTTTCACAACATTAAATTGTTACTCTTTGTCTTATCCATTGTCCGTTCATTTGCGCCCCCTGTTGCGGGTCCGTGTTACGACACCTTCCCAACACTTTTCAGTCTTCATGAATTTCATGTAGTTTAATTGTTCTGAGTTAATGCATAATTTGGTTTACAAATAAAAGGAAAATCATACCAGGTCCTACTTCCATGTCATATTTTGCATTTACGCAATATCTCTAAAATCAGAAAGGTCTTGTCTCAGAGTGATGCTAAAAAACTAATTCATGCATTTATTTCCTCTAGGCTGGACTATTGTAATTCATTATTATCAGGTTGTCCTAAAAGTTCCCTAAAAAGCCTTCAGTTGGTTCAGAATGCTGCAGCTAGAGTACTGACGGGGACTAGCAGGAGAGAGCATATCTCACCCGTGTTGGCCTCTCTTCATTGGCTTCCTGTTAATTCTAGAATAGAATTTAAAATTCTTCTTCTTACTTATAAGGTTTTGAATAATCAGGTCCCATCTTATCTTAGGGACCTCGTAGTACCATATTACCCCATTAGAGCGCTTCGCTCTCAGACTGCGGGCTTACTTGTGGTTCCTAGGGTTTGTAAGAGTAGAATGGGAGGCAGAGCCTTCAGCTTTCAGGCTCCTCTCCTGTGGAACCAGCTCCCAATTCAGATCAGGGAGACAGATACCCTCTCTACTTTTAAGATTAGGCTTAAAACTTTCCTTTTCGCTAAGGCTTATAGTTAGGGCTGGATCGGGTGACCCTGGACCATCCCTGGTTATGTTGCTTTAGACGTAGACTGTGGGGGGTTCCCATGATGCACTGTTTCTTTCTTTTTTTGCTTCCGTATGCATCACTCTGCATTTAATCATTAGTGATCGATCTCTGCCCCCCTTCTCGGCATGTCTTTTTCCTGGTTCTTTCCCTCAGCCCCAACCAGTCTCAGCAGAAGACTGCCCCTCCCTGAGCCTGGTTCTGCTGGAGGTTTCTTCCTGTTAAAAGGAGTTTTCCTTCCCACTGTGGCCAAGTGCTTGCTCATAGGGGGTCGTTTTGACCGTTGGGGTTTTTCATGGTTATTGTATGGCCTTGCCTTGCAATATGGAGCGCCTTGGGGCAACTGTTTGTTGTGATTTGGCGCTATATAAGAAAAAAGTTGATTGATTGAAGTTGATATTCTGTTATTTCAACATGATCATTGACAGTTCAAATGAAAGGTTGAATCTAGGATCATTTAAATATGCACTAATTTTTTTTTTTAAGATTTGTTCTTCCAGGAGATGTTGAAAATGTATCAGCAGATGAACATTTAATTTGGTTTCTGGGGCCCCACAAGGCCTAGAACCCCGGCTCCGCGGGGGGCCTCAGACCCCCTGCGAATTTTCCTCGGATTTCACAATTTTCATTTCACAGCCCTGGTAACATTTATGAGCAAGATATTTCAAGAACCATTCATATTTAGCATCGATCAGCACATCAAGATTCTGAAGAAGATGTGTTTAAGTGGATAACCAACATGGTCAACAGGACTTAGCCTTGGTAACATAATGGCTAATATCCGTTAACCATGTGTCTTCAGTTTCATAGACCGATTCCTATATGTTCCATAATGTAAAAAATGTAAGAGAATGAAAACAAAAAAATGCTTCATTGCCGGTGTCGCCGGCTGAACGTTCTCCCCTAAAAATCTGTCCGCCCTGCCTTACCCGTGCATGTGTCATTAGTTACCGTTCACCAATTGTCACATCGTTTCTGCTTCAAACTGCACTGCAGTCATCATCTATCTCAGCGACAGATATCTGAAGCTTTTGTACAACAATCTTTTCCACATAAATTCAGCATTATTTCATCATAAAAGACGGAGGAAGCAATGAGAGCACCGCAGCTACACGAGCTGCTAGCTGATGCGTTCACTGCATGTCGGTCATTTCAAAGTGTCACGGAGTATTGCCTTGTTTCTGCTTAAAACTACCTTGTTTCTGCTTAAAACTGACTTTAGAATGTGGTTTTACCTTGTCATCTGATGGTTAATAATCCCATTAATCCATTTGATCGCTTTGGGTGAAAAGACTCAGACGTGCTGCTGTGGTCCCAAATGACGCATGCGCAGTGGAGGCAGGACGGACCAAATTTTAGGGGCGGACCATTTGGTCTGCGACACCGGTTTTTGCTAAAAACTGTCATACGACTCTTGTTCAACCTATTTTAATTCATATTGAATGCTGTCGGACTTGCAAGCATGGGGTCCTACATTATACTGCTGATTTGTGGGGACCGGGGGATATGTCATCCCCTGATGACTCTTGTATACTTTCCTTCTGACTTGTTCATGACTGCACTTATACCAATCAATCACAAATATTTTGTTGTTCAATATAAACTTCAGATCATCTCTCTAGCCCTTTTGGTTGTGGAGATATATCAGAAAATATGTTTGTAGCACCATATTTTTGTTGACCTTGACCTTTGTCCAATCATCTTCAAACGTTAACTATCTTGAGATATTTGACCAAGTAATATTCCCACCAAGTTTGATGGAAATCTATCCCGTTGTTTTTTTTTTTTAGTTATTTTGTTCACAGACAGACAAACACCCACAGGACTGATTACGATACCCTGCTTTGGCGGTGTGCGAAATTAGTAACGTTTCAGTTTCTAATTTTGTGTCAGTGTTTTATTTAGTTATTTTTTTAATGTCTGGGTTTTTGGCTGTTTATCTGACAAAACATAATTTAAAGAAATAATGTTGCCTTTGTTTACCTGTAATGGCAGGTTTCTGATGCCTTGTGGACTGATTGATTGACTTGGAAGTTTAGATATTGAAGGACAAGAGACAGCTGAAGGTGAAGACGAACACTGAGAAATGAGACTTGCAGCAGTGTTTCATCTTGTTATTGTATTTGAAATTAGAATGCGAGCAGTTTGCTTGATACATTGCAAATTGATGCTTTGTTTTGTAATGTTTATCATTTTTCATACTTGCAAAGATATCAAGACTTCAGTAAACAAGCAAGTTATATTCTGCAATATAGATCAGTGATAGTTAAAATAGGCTTTATTGAAAGAAAACAATAAAAGATGCAATGTAAACTCATAAAAGCAAGAAAACAAAAGTGTACAATGTAGAAAAAGCAGCACAGGGGATGTTTATTTGTTGTGCACCTTTCAGACACATAAAGGCAATTCAGAGTGAAAAATATAGAAAACTACTTGAAAAGCGACAACAAACAAATTTTGTTGATAAGTTGGTGAAGAATTAGAGGACCACCCTTTAGAGCTCAAACTTCTGATGGCAATCAGAACCTGTCTCACAATCATGTTTAAAGCTTTAAATAAGTTAGGCGTGTTTATTAGCAGGAACAGAATATGCCATTCATAGCAATCTGTTTATTAGTGTATAATTAGTTGCAACAATGAATTGATGTATTTTCATCAGCTTACAATGAGCCCTTCGTATCTACATAGCAGCGGGCCTCCTCATGAAGGTCGCCCTCTTGCACCACCTTGTAGACACAGCAGCCAAAAAGGGACATACAAACAGCACCTGTCGTATTTTTGCAGCACAACCAGAAGGCTGAGGGGAGAAAAAGAAGAGGAATCAGTGGTTGCTCCCCAATACAATGTGTACTGGAGGCTAACCATGGCAGGCTAACAAGTTTGAGAACCTTTGTTTTTGTGGAGAACCAAACACGTTCAGTATCACAAAAAAAAGAAGGAATGGGAGCATGAATCCTTGTTGCCAAAGAAGCAAAAACATGAAGGGAGGCAACCTCTCCAATAGGTGACACTAAATCCTCCACATTGTGGCTTTAAGGAATCCTAATCAAAAGTTATTTCCTTTATTTTTGTTTCTCCTGTTATAATGAAGGTGTCAAACTCAGACAACGGCTATGCATATTCTTGTGAAAATGTTCACACTCTGGAGCTTTAAATGTGAAGTTTTCTGGAAGGAAGCTGACGAACGTTTGTGAAAAAAAAGAACTCTGTGTTCAAAGCCTTTCTTTTTTTCCATTCTTCTTTTCCATCATAACGCATCACATTATTTATTTTGCATCATTACACTGAAACCGCAGTGTCAAAATTTTGAGAGACAAGAGTAGGAAGATGTGCAAAGTCAAATTTGAGCTGAAGATGTTCTATTTATCCAGTAATATAGTAAGTAGTACAGTAAAACAGTTTAGACCTCAAATAATAAAACATTGTGTCAGCTTTCAGATAATTAAAACAACCGTCGGCACAGGGGCCTCTGGCTTTCTCACTCTCTGCCTATCTCTATCTGTTTGCAGGCGACATCACTCAGAAGGGTTATGAGAAGAAGAGGTCCAAGCTGATCAGGGCATATGTTCCACATGCTGGAGGTAATTTAGCAACCTCTGACCTGCCCACACCCCCCACCCCCAGTGGAAATATTCCCATTCCACTTCTAGAGGATAGATCTGACATCATGAAAAATATAGTTGCGATGATACTCTATTGATTCAGGCTTCCACCGCCACCATTAGTAAATGTAGGTTAAGCCTCCCTAGAGCTCAGCTTGGGCCTGCTCCTCTGTGTCTGTGTGTGGATGTGATGTTGTAGCTGTAGCTTGCTGCTTCACTGCAATAAAAACACACACATTTATTCCACGGTATGGCTTTTTATATTTAGCAGTCATCACAGATATTCCTTTGGTGATACAAGCTCACAGAATGCTAAAAGACATTGTGGTTCTCTCAGAAAACAGTAATGAAATTACCATATTATAATTTTATTTTCATTGCTTTTATATTGTATTTGTTATTTTATAAATCAGACTGACCATTTTTCTACCAACTCAGATCATCTCCATCTTTGTTTTTCTTTTGTGCGCTGCATCAATGGGTTTTGTGAAACATGTTTATACATGTGTGTCTGTCTGTCTATCTGTCTGTCTGTCTGTCTGCTTTTCTGCCTGATTCTGACCAGGTATGGAAGGGCCCATGTCTCACCGGACCCCGCTCGGCCCGCCCTCTGCTGCCCGTTTCCACAGGCGGCGAACCTCTGGCACAAGAGATGAACGCTATCGCTCAGGTACTGAACCTTGAAACACACTGTCCAATTGACAACTATTCTGAATCTTCAGTCAACAAAAATATCACAATTACTCTTGTCAGTTTGGAGGTTTTGCTGAAAGATATTGCAACTAGCATGCCTTGTTAACTAATCAAAGCACAAAGCAACAGTCACTGGCTGAACATGTGAATCTGTGAGCGGCGTGACGCAGGACACGCATGACATTCAGATCGGCTGCTGCGTGTTCACATGATCTGATGGTCTGTTTCACCTGGCACAGCCTGTCAATGTGCGCGCTGTGCTTTGCTCCAGCCCGTCGCGAAAGCGATATATGGTTTTATGTATTTCCACAGGCACACACACGTGCGTCACAGTGGACAGTTGTAAGGTCATGTCCTTGAAAACACGGTGCACGTTCTCTAGCTGTGAAGTCCAGGACCAAAGATCTCAACAGCTGCTTCTGTTTGGGGCCACGCCCTCTTGTCCGTTCAGCACCCAGACCAAAGTGTCACTCTCTGTTTCTATATTATGTGGTCATTCATTTTAGTTATTTGGTATGTAATTGTGTATGTAGTTATTGTACAAATTATTTATAAACATGTCCTGGCTGTGTTCTCTGTGTTTGTAATGTTACACGTCGTGTGCACTGAGCCATCATTTACAACTGTCAGTATGTGATGATCAGCTGAGAAGTGCCTTGCTATTCTGTGTGCAGTCAGACATGGCTGGCCGGCCCCCATATGATCATGTCTGCACATACATATCAGCATTTCATGCAATTGTACTTCCCCCGCACGCCACATGTGTTGGGGAGGAGTGACACATGAGATACATACGCATGCCACATGTGTTGACATTCTGGCACGCTACGTGCATGGTGTTTGCCGACACCACACTCCTGGGGCACTTAAGACAAATTTCACAGCCAGCTCAAAAGTGGTCGCCTGCTCTCTGTTTTTGTGCTGCCTGTGTGAATGGCACCACATTTCCTAAGTGCTCCGCGAGTAGTATTGGATGTTCGTGTGTGACACCTGGAATTTGGCCGACACCTCTCGAGAGCAGGATCAAATGAGCACTCACAGGGCACTCTCTGTCTTTTGGTCGCTGGTGTGCATGAGTGGTTGTAGCTATAGGTGTACGAGGCATTAGAGGCGGCTCTGATTTTTCACGAATGACCTGCAATTCCTCCTTTGTGCACTAGTCGGCTTCAATCGTGTTATATGTGAAGGTGCCTTAAAGTGGATATGACACTTAAAGACAACATAGTCTTATTACATGTAACAAAGGTTATATAATTTGGTCAACCTAAAGGTTTTAGGAAAATGTACGCGGTTCTCCCGTTATATATAACATTTGAACATCCCGCCACTGAAAAATGTGCACGCCCCGTGATCAGCTTCCCGCTGAGTACCAAGCCTAAAATACGTCACTGGCTGTAGACCGTATCGGCTTGCGCGCATGGTGGCCATTGTTTACACTTTGTTTAGCGGCAGAAACTTTGATTAAATACAGCTCTCAGGGACTTGTTATGCCTGACCAGTGTGTCGCAGCATATTGCACAAACACCATGGCGAAAGGTTTTAGCCTTTTCAAGTCCATGTCTCCATGTTCTCACCGCTCACAGGAACACATAAAATGTCAACCCCAAATAATATGTTCACAATAATCTTGAAATGGTCAAGGAACTTATGTAGTAAACACGGCGCCGGCACATAAACACAGCGCTGGCACGTTCACTGTTGTTTTCGGCGATCTTTTTCGAAACTTTCGCCATTTATTTCCTATTCTTTTGTGAAAATAACGTAACTAATCACGGATGAATGCAATGCCTGGCACTCGAAAACGGCAAAAACCCGAAAGTAATGACGGTGGTCCGCAAGTAATAGCTACACTATCACAGGTCCGGAACAATAACAAAGGCGGTAAACAGACGCCCGAATCGAAAATGCTATACAGTAATTAGAGTGTTATAAACAGCAGCAACAAAAATCAAAGCCTCCCTTACCATTCCATATTCTGCAGCCTTTCAAAATCCATCGGAATTGGCACGTCTCTTGCCTCTGCTTCGGCTCCGCCATAAACACCGTCAGCATTATTTTTGCTGCCAGAATGCTCCTGGTTTGAATGTTCGTCCGAAAGATACGGCTCCAATCTGTAGGGTCAAATCACTGCTGCAACAATCTCAGGATCCGAGTCAGAAATAATCCACACTTGAAGAGGAGTCAGAAAAGTTCTTGATCTTGTCACTGTCCATGCTGAGGTCCATCTGTTCCTGTTGTTGATCGAACAGACAAAGACGGGACTCTCCATTCTGTGATGTCACGGCATCACGTGACCGCTGAAGGAGCGCTGCAAGCGTGCTTTCCAATAAACACACTTTTGAGAAGCTGTACAAACTTTATTTTTCAGTGATAATGAATAAAAACACTTTCAACTTACTATACTGTATGTATATTTTGCTATTTATATCAGTTTTTCCCTAATTTTTGAAGTGTCATCTCCACTTTAAAGAATGAAACAACTCCAAATCAGTAAAAAAGCTATATTTTTGTCCAATCAAATTCAAGTTGAAACTTGAAATTTGGGACTTCACTCAAATGGTGCATGATTTATAGAACACTTTGAATGACTCAGCCACATGGTGTGTGCAGCCACAACACTGTATCGGTCCCAAGCCCAGATAAATGAGTAAGGTTGCGTCAAGAAGGATCGATCTAGGCCAGGGTTACCAATGACCCCCACCGGTGCCGTTGACCAACAAGGTGCTGGGGGAAATTGGGCTACTGTTGGGCGAAGAAGAAGAAGAGGAGGAAAATGTGTCCAGAGACAGCAGGAGAAGAGGAAAACTGGAAGGGTGGAAGTGAGAGTCAGAACTTTGAATGTTGGCAGTGTGACTGGTAAAGGGAGAGAGCTGGCTGATATGATGAAGAGGAGAAAGGTAGACATCATTCTGTGCAAGAGACCAAGTGGAAGGGAAGTAAGAGCAGGAGCATAGGTGGTGGATTCAAGTTGTTGTTTCATGGTGGGGATAGGAAGAGAAATTGTGTTGGGGTCATTTTAAGGGAAGAGAATGTTAAAAGTGTGTTGGAGGTTAAGCGAGTGTCTGACAGGGTGATGAGTGTGAAGTTGGAAATTGAAGGGGTGATGGTGAATGTCATCAGTGCATATGCCCCACAGGTAGGTTGTGAGATGAAGGAGAAAGAATATTTCTGGAGTGAGTTAGATGAGGTGGTGGAGAGTGTGCCCAAGCATGAAAGGGTGGTGATAGGAGCGGACTTCAGTGGGCATGTTGGCGAAGGGAACAGATGTGATGACGACGTAATGGGTAGATATGGTATCAAGGACAGGAATGTGGAAGGGCAGATGGTAGCTGATTTTGCAAAATCAGAATCAGAACAGCCTTTAATCGCCAAGTATCTACAAGAATACAAGGAATTTGACTCTGATTTGAACTACATTCTCTCTGTACGAGCATGTATAAATACACACTAAACACTAAATAATTCACAGTAAAAATGTGCAGATAAATTGTGATAATTGTGAAAGTGTAACTTCTCCACACCTGCGAGGAGAACTGGGGACCGCGATCCGAAACGATGTCCATTGGTATCCCATGCAGCCGGACAACATGGTGGACGAGGAGATCCGCCGTCTCCTGGGCCGACGGGAGCTTCGGGAGGGCCACGAAGTGGGCCGCCTTGGAGAAACGGTCCACTATCGTGAGTATGGTGGTGTGTCCTCGGGACGGCGGGAGGCCCGTGACAAAATCCAGACCGATGTGGGACCAGGGGCGGTGAGGCACAGGAAGTGGCTGTAGAAGTCCCTGTGCCTTCTGGTGGTCAGCCTTGCCCCTGGCGCAGGTGGTGCAGGCCTGGATGTAAGCCCGGACATCAGTCTCCAGGGACGCCCACCAGAAGCGCTGCCGGACTACTTCCACGGTCCTACGCACCCCTGGGTGGCAGGAGAGTTTGGACCCGTGACAGAAGTCCAGGACAGCAGCCCTGGCCTCTGGTGGGACGTATAGTCTGTTCTTCGGTCCTGTTCCGGGATCCGGGCTCCGTGCCAGGGCCTCCCGGACGGTCTTCTCCACGTCCCAGGTCAGAGCAGCCACGATAGTGGATTCCGGGAGAATGGATTCCGGTGGATCCGACAGCTCGGTCTTGACTTCCTGTTAATGCACCCGGGACAGGGCATCCGATCTTTGGTTTTTGGTCCCGGGGCGGTAGGTGATCCGGAAGTCAAAACGGCCGAAAAACAGTGACCAGCGGGCTTGCCTGGGGTTCAGTCGCTTGGCGGTCCTGATATACTCCAGGTTCCGGTGGTCAGTGAAAACCGTGAAAGGCACTGACGCTCCCTCCAGCAGGTGTCTCCACTCCTCAAGGGCCTCTTTCACCGCAAGGAGCTCTCGATTGCCCATGTCATAGTTCCGCTCTGCTGGGGTCAACCTGCGGGAAAAATAGGCACACGGGTGAAGAACCTTATCGGTTTCTCCGCTCTGGGACAGCACGGCTCCTATCCCTGAGTCAGAGGCGTCCACTTCAGCCACGAACTGGCGACCAGGATCGGGCTGCACCAAGACCGGTGCAGTCGAGAACCGGCGTTTCAACTCCCTAAACGCGGCTTCGCACCGATCCGACCAGGTGAAGGGAACTTTTGGTGAGGTCAGGGCCGTCAGGGGACTAACAACCTGACTATACCCCTTAATGAACCTCCTGTAGAAATTTGCGAAGCCGAGGAACTGTTGCAGCTTCCTACGGCTTGTCGGTTGGGACCAGTCTCTCACCGCTGCGACCTTGGCCGGATCCGGGGTGACGGAGTTGGAGGAGATGATAAACCCCAGGAAGGACAAAGAAGTGCGGTGAAACTCACACTTCTCGCCCTTCACAAACAACCGGTTCTCCAACAACCGCTGCAGGACCTGACGTACATGCCGTACATGGGTCTCAGGGTTCGGAGAAAAGATGAGTATATCATCCAGATATACGAAGACGAATCGGTGCAGGAAGTCCCGCAAGACGTCATTAACCAAAGCTTGGAACGTCGCGGGGGCGTTAGTGAGGCCGAACGGCATGACCAGATACTCAAAATGACCTAACAGGGTGTTAAATGCCGTCTTCCATTCGTCTCCCTTCCGGATCCGAACTAGGTGGTATGCGTTCCTAAGATCCAACTTTGTGAAGATTTTGGCTCCATGCAGGGGGGTGAACACTGAATCCAACAAAGGCAACGGGTATCGGTTGCGAACCGTGATCTCGTTCAGCCCCCGATAATCAATGCATGGACGAAGAGCGGCATCTTTTTTTCCCACAAAAAGAAACCCGCTCCCATCGGAGAGGTGGAGTTACGGATCAGCCCGGCAGCTAAGGAGTCCCGGATGTAGGTCTCCATCGATTCGCGCTCAGGTCGGGAGAGGTTGTAGAGCCTGCTGGACGGGAACTCCACGACTGGCAACAAATCGATGGCACAATCATATGGACAGTGCGGGGGAAGAGTGAGTGCCCGATCCTTGCTAAAAACGTCAGCAAGATCGTGGTACTCAACCGGCACCGCCGACAGATTGGGGGGTACTTGGACCTGCTCCTTCGCCTGGGAACCGGGAGGAACCGAGGATCCCAAACACCTCCGATGGCAGGTTTTGCTCCACTGTACCACCACCCCGGACGGCCAATCAATCCGGGGATTGTGTTTCAACATCCAGGGGAACCCCAGAATCACACGGGAGGTAGAAGGAGTCACAAAAAACTCAATCTCCTCCCTATGATTCCCTGACACTACCAGAGTTACTGGTGGTGTCTTGTGTGTGAGTAAAGGGAGTAGGGTGCCATCTAGTGCTCGCACCTGCAATGGTGTAGGTAGCGCCACCAGAGGGAGCCCTACCTCCCTGGCCCATCTGCTGTCTAACAGATTCCCTTCTGACCCTGTGTCTACCAGTGCTGGGGCCTGAAGGGTTAAATCCCCACTAAGGATTGTAACTGGGAGTCGTGCGGCAATATGTGTGTGTCCCACGTGAAGTTTTTGGCCCACCCTAAGCCCAGTCTCTAGGGGCGGGCGTTGGTGTTTAACCGTTCGGGGCAATCGCTCAATTGATGCTCCATTGAGCCACAAACAAAACACGCCCCGCGTGGAAACCTCCTCTGTCTATTAGGTGGTCTAAATGTGGCCCTGCTCGTGTCCATAGCTTCGTCAGCAGGGGGAGCTGTCGCCCCATGGGACGTAGAGGCCAGGGAGCGTGGGAAGGGCGGACCTTTCTCGGACCCGGAAGGAAGAGGGACGGCGCGTGCCCGGCCACGTCCTTCGTCTCGTTCCCGACGGCGTTCCTCCAACCGATTGTCTAACCGTATAACGAGATCAATAAGCCCATCTAAGTCCCGCGGTTCATCCTTGGCCACTAGGTGCTCCTTTAGGACTGACGACAGTCCGTTTACAAAGGCGGCGCGGAGCGCAGTGTTATTCCAGCCGGACCTCGCAGCCGCGATGCGGAAGTCGACTGCATAAGCGGCTGCGCTCCGGCGTCCCTGTCTCATCGACAGCAGCACGGTTGAAGCGGTCTCTCCCCTGTTAGGGTGATCAAACACAGTTCTGAACTCCCTCACAAACCCAGTGTATGTGTGAAGGAGCCGTGAATTTTGCTCCCAAAGCGCCGTAGCCCAAGCGCGTGCCTCTCCCCGAAGCAAAGTGATCACATAAGCTATTTTGCTTGCGTCTGACGCGTACATGACGGGACGTTGTGCGAAGACGAGCGAACACTGCATAAGAAAGTCCGCGCACGTCTCCACACAACCTCCGTACGACTCAGGAGGGCTTATGTATGCTTCAGGGGATGGTGGGAGGGGTTGTTGGACCACCACTGGAACATTAATATCTAGCACAGGATCGACAGGAGGAGGAGCTGCAGCAGCACCCTGAGCGCTCGCCGCCACTTGCGCGGAGAGAGCCTCCACCCTGCGGTTCAGGAGGATGTTTTGCTCAGCTATTTGATCCATTCGAGCCGTAAAGGCGGTGAGAATATGCTGTAGCTCACCAATCACGCCTGCTGCAGATGCCTGCGCTCCCTGCTCTCCCATTGGTTGTTCAACAGCCTGGTGACGCCCCTCGGAGTCCATGACGCTGGCCAAGATATCCTGTTGTGAAAGTGTAGTGACACGGACCCACAACAGGGGGCGTAAATGAACGGACAATGGAAGGAGTCAAATTATAACACTTTACTGGTGTGAATGTCACAACCAAACACAGCAGAATCAGAATGTGCAACAGTCAATTAATAAAGGTGTCGCGTGGGCAGGCTCGACGATAGGAGACGCCCGTCTGGAAACGAACCGGAACCACACGATTTCCACCGCCACCTGAACCCGAGGAATACTGGAGCCGCCAAGTTCCGGAGTCCCCAGGTGGCCACTTTCCCGGAGTGTCGGATCTGGTACTGCTGGCAGAAAGCAAAAGACAGTCAAAGGGTGGGTGTGTGAACACCCAGTAACAATGGTGGGAATGCCACCTCCACCTCTCACTCAATACGTGTTAAGCAGTGATCCTTCAGAGGAAAAGAGTGCCGTCTGCACTCACTCAGCCTCCACAAACTAAGGACCGGTACTCCTGCAAACACTCACAATAGATAGATTAGTAATTTACCACACAGGCTGAGGATATTACCTCCAGATGAAGATGATATCTCGGCAGTTTGGTGGAGGTGTCTTCCTGCTTTTATACCAGATGTGTTGATTAGTGACAGCTGTCACGGATGATGGGTGACAGCTGTCACCACGGCTTGTTCCTGAGGCGGCAGCGCCCTCTCGTGCCTGAAGCCCGCACTTCAGGCAGGGCGTCTTTTGGTGGTGGGCCAGCAGTACCTCCTCTTCTGGCAGCCCACACAACAAAATTGTGCAACAAAAATATGTGCAAAGGAGAAACAAACAGATTGAAGTTGTAAATGAGGTCCGTAGGTATATGAATTAGTGAGTTTTTTGGCAGGTTAAATTGTTCATCAGTGTGATGTGGAAAGAAATGAGCGTGGAGGAAGGTGCACACAAATGAACTACATTCTTTGTAGGAGATGCAAGCAAAAAAATTGGAGACTGTAAGGTGGTGGCAGGAGAGAACGTAGCGAGACAGCAGCGGATCGTGGTTTGTAGGATGACTTTAGAGCTGAAGAAGAGGAAGGGAGTCAGAGCTCAACTAAGGATCACATAGTGGAAGCTGAAGGAGGAAGTCTGTGTGAAAGAGACGTGTATCTGCAGTATGTCTATTTGGTGCTGGTTGGCTGAGCTGAATTTGGAGCTACAGGGACGCTAGCTTGATATCCTTTTAAGATCATGATCACAAAAGCCTGGTTAAAAAATCATGGAAAGATTATAGTTTATTTTTTATTATTATTATTTATGGTGTTTTTTGCCAGTGTTCTTTGTTTTGCTCATTTATCTCATTTGCTTGCCTTTGATTTAGTCATCTTATGTTCAAAACAATACTTCAAAACAATACTTAGACTCAGTTCTGCTTCTGCAGCTGAAAAGGGTCCAAATATTCCAATCTGCTTGATTTTAAATGTTTTGCACAAAACAAACTCAGTGACACAGTCAACACAGCCAGATAATTTTTTTGTCTGCTTTTGTAATGAATGGATCTCTTTCTCTGTCAGACGTCCACAGTGAGGCGGTCCAGGCGGTGTTGGCACGCCATGTGGAACGGAAAGTAGCAGTGCCTATGCCTTCTAAAAGGCGCTCACTGGTGGTGCAGACTTCCATGGATGCATACACACCTCCAGGTGATAACAGACACACACACACACAAACAGACACACCTGCAGTCCTCCTCCTCAAATCTTACTGTCTCCTCAAGTTTGTCAACCTCCTGCCATGTCCAAAAAAAAAATCACAGAATTCACTTGTGCCGTGAACTGAGACCATTGCACTCTTTACTAAAGCTATATTTGGAATACGAAAGGATGCCAGACTCAGTCAGTAGAGTTTGGGGCTTCTTGCACCTTATCAGACATTTTTTAAAAAGTTATGTATATGGTATAAAATATAAATGCAACACTTTTGTTACATATTGCACAAAGGACAGAAAGTTTGCTCAGAGGGTATTTTACAGTGAAATCGGGAATATATAGGCTCGTGTGACATGTGATAGAAGTCTAAATTATGTTGTTTCAGGCTTAAATATATATAGCAGAGAAAGTCCTCCAAAAACAGTTATAAAATTATTTTACTTTGGGATGTTTAACATAAAATGCCAACCATAGTTTGGTCAAAAGAAGAAAGGAGGTGAACATTCCATCTGCCTCCTACAGGCCGAATAAATTAGGGGTGTACAATTCAGGAATGATACTTCTTATTATGCAATGATTTGATCTGATGTGATTCAGTTTTGTGTGATACTCTGGAATCCAATACATTTCTTTGTTTAAAGTAGAGATTCGTTTTTCAATTAACCTAAGGCAAAAGTGGTACTGTTTACGTTTCAGTACATATTTTATGAAAAATCAGTTATAATCTTCAGGTTTTTACTACTGTGGGTTCACTGAGAATTGTGTTAAATTATTCGCATATTTGCTAGTCACCGGTTCTTCTATATTTGATGCTGTAATTATTCTAACATATTAGACCCTAAAATAGCTTGGTTGGTTGAGGATTAACATGAAACCATGTCCATATTTAACTGCAAAAGGTAGAACAAATGTCTTGTGCACAGTGTATCTCCTTTAAGTAAATTCAGCAGCAGATTTTGCTTCACTGGCCTGAATTGGGATCTCAGTCTTCACAAATATCCATGTATCCATGGAATGTCTGTGGGGTTGTTTGCTCACTGGGCTACCACAGAAAAGGAATTTTAGAATACACATAAAATAATATATACACTCAACAAAAATATAAACGCAACGCTTTTGGTTTTGCTCCCATTTTGTATGAGATGAACTCAAAGATCTAAAACTTTTTCCACATACACAATATCACCATTTCCCTCAAATATTGTTCACAAACCAGTTTAAATCTGTGATAGTGAGCACTTCTCCTTTGCTGAGATAATCCATCCCACCTCACAGGTGTGCCATACCAAGATGCTGATTAGACACCATGATTAGTGCACAGGTGTGCCTTAGACTGTCCACAATAAAAGGCCACTCTGAAAGCTGCAGTTTTATCATACAGCACTTTGCCACAGATGTCGCAAGATTTGAGGGAGCGTGCAATTGGCATGTTGACAGCAGGAATGTCAACCAGAGCTGTTGCTCGTGTATTGAATGTTCATGTCTCTACCATAAGCCATCTCCAAAGGCGTTTCAGAGAATTTGGCAGTACATCCAACCAGCCTCACAACCGCAGACCACATGTAACCACACCAGCCCAGGACCTCCACATCCAGCATGTTCACCTCCAAGATCGTCTGAGACCAGCCACTCGGACAGCTGCTGAACCAATCGGTTTGCATAACCAAAGAATTTTTGCACAAACTGTCAGAAACCGTCTCAGGGAAGCTCATCTGCATGCTCGTCGTCCTCATCGGGGTCTCGACCTGACTCCAGTTCGTCGTCGTAACCGACTTGAGTGGGCAAATGCTCACATTCACTGGCGTTTGTCACGTTGGAGAGGTGTTCTCTTCACGGATGATGCGAAGGAGATGTGTTGCACTGCATGAGGCAAATGGTGGTCACACCAGATACTGACTGGTATCCCTCCCCAATAAAAAAAAACTGCACCTTTCAGAGTGGCCTTTTATTGTGGACAGTCTAAGGCACACCTGTGCACTAATCATGGTGTCTAATCAGCATCTTGATATGGCACACCTGTGAGGTGGGATGGATTATCTCAGCAAAGGAGAAGTGCTCACTATCACAGATTTAGACTGGTTTGTGAACAATATTTGAGGGAAATGGTGATATTATGTATGTGGAAAAAGTTTTAGATCTTTGAGTTCATCTCATACAAAATGGGAGCAAAACCAAAAGTGTTGCGTTTATATTTTTGTTGAGTGTAAATTCATGAAACTGAGAAAATGTGCCCAAGTGACTGGTTGAGGAATATATAGTATTGTTAGTTCAGCTTCCTTGATTTGGCAGAACAGATGTCAGCAGAATAATAAAGACTAAATAGTCTTAAATAGGCTTAAAATGGTTGTGTAAGATAAAGGTATGAAAGGTAGGCAGGGGAGCAACCAAGGGCCCTCGCCACGTTGCATGCGGCGAATGAATGCATGATGTGGTGAGCTAAGCTTGCCTGTGAATCACCACTGTGATAAAAAAAAAAAAACTTAAAAATTTAGGCAGTACTTCTGATAGAATCTAACATTTCTGTCCTTTGTTGTTTAATGGTCAAAGTCCTTTTGTGGTTTGTGCTGCGCTTTGCATGGTCGCTGTGCGCAGCAGCGTCGACAGCAGCCTTATACAACCCCTGGCAAAAATTATGGAATCACCGGCCTCGGAGGATGTTCATTCAGTTGTTTAATTTTGTAGAAAAAAAGCAGATCACAGACATGACACAAAACTAAAGTCATTTCAAATGGCAACTTTCTGGCTTTAAGAAACACTATGAGAAATCAGGAAAAAAATAGTGGCAGTCAGTAACGGTTACTTTTTTAGACCAAGCAGAGGGAAAAAAATATGGAATCACTCCATCCTGCTAGTTTTGTTTGTTTTGTTTTGTTGTTTTTTGGTCATTTATCCTGTAGATGCGTACCCTTTGTTGTTGCTGTGGCAGGCAACTGTGACATTAATAAAACAAAAACACACAGCAAATTCATGAATAAATGAAATAAAGAGAAAGGGTGTCTCAGGTTGGTGGGTCAGGAGGCAGGAATTAATGCTGATCTGACCTGAACTCCGGCCAGCATGCCGGTTGTCGACACACTGAAGTCCAGATAAGCCAATCCGTCAGGGTTGGTGGGCTTAAACAGTGCCGGAGGCTTCTTCTTTGGCAGGTCATCTGCAGTGCAAACACACATTTGTTTTATTACATTATCAGTGCAGACCTTTGACTTACATTCTTTTCACAGTCACCGATCTCAAGCTGAACCCCTAGTGCTGCTCGAATAGCTGTTATGAACATACAAAATGCAGAAATTAAACTGTTTTTAATGATAGAGTGGAAATGACAAGAATCCAAATGTGTTAATAAGCCTTCACTACAGTAAAAAAAAAAAAAAAAAAAAAAAAACACTTTGATGAGTAACAAAGCATCTGGCCCAGTCACACGGCACTTAATGAAGGGCAACGAAGCCCAAACGAGACAAGAAATCTGGAATTACATTGGTATTGTTTAACCTTCGCGCAGTTTCGTTCCTGCAGCTGGCGCTTCGTCAGGAATTTTAAACTGTTGAAAAATTTGAATGAATGCCACCGAAAACCTCAATTCGTCCGTATTTCGTTTTGCAGTTGTTCTTGACGGTTTCTTATCATTTGCTTAGTTTTTGTAACATTAGTGTTTAGTTTGACTTTGTTCGACCAGCTGAATGTTTTCATACAGTGCACAAGCCGTTTCTGAGTGCTGCTGTGTTCATGTACTGTCAGAAATTACAGGGCAAACTCAGCCTGCTTGCTTGGATTTTTTTTTTTTTTTTTAGCTGGGTGGGGGGTCAGCTTCACTGGGCTCAGGAACTTTATACAGGCCATAATTAATATTTTGTGTGGATACAATTAATTATTTTGCCACAAGCAACTGCTGAATTTGAAACAGCATAAAAGTTGTGTAATTTCCGACGGTACTTGAATGCAGCAGCAGCTCCTGCATGCACTTATTATTTTTTATTAAATATAACAATATGTGTAGGAATGACAATCCAGCCCTTCTGTACATGTGGCAACAGGTAGATGATTCAGACGATTATATAAAGAGCTGTTCTGGAAGGCAGAACTCACGTTGTGGATCAGCTGGTGGAAATAACATGAGTCAATGCATGGCGTTCACACGGACTGATCAGTTTACCGCTCTGATATATTCAGTCATCTTTACACTTATATTTATTCCCCCTTTTGACAGTTTTCTGTTATAAATCAATATACAACCCCTGGCAAAAATTATGGAATCACCGGCCTCGGAGGATGTTCATTCAGTTGTTTAATTTTGTAGAAAAAAACGCAGATCACAGACATGACACAAAACTAAAGTCATTTCAAATGGCAACTTTCTGGCTTTAAGAAACACTATAAGAAATCAGGAAAAAAAATTGTGGCAGTCAGTAACGGTTACTTTTTTAGACCAAGTAGAGGGAAAAAAATATGGAATCACTCAATTCTGAGGAAAAAATTATGGAATCATGAAAAACAAAAGAACGCTCCAACACATCACTAGTATTTTGTTGCACCACCTCTGGCTTTTATAACAGCTTGCAGTCTCTGAGGCATGGACTTAATGAGTGACAAACAGTACTCTTCATCAATCTGCCTCCAACTTTCTCTGATTGCTGTTGCCAGATCAGCTTTGCAGGTTGGAGCCTTGTCATGGACCATTTTCTTCAACTTCCACCAAAGATTTTCAACTGGATTAAGATCCGGACTATTTGCAGGCCATGACATTGACCCTATGTGTCTTTTTGCAAGGAATATTTTCACAGTTTTTGCTCTATGGCAAGATGTATTATCATCTTGAAAAATGATTTCATCATCCCCAAACATCCTTTCAATTGATGGGATAAGAAAAGTGTCCAAAATATCAACGTAAACTTGTGCATTTATTGATGATGTAATGACAGCCATCTCCCCAGTGCCTTTACCTGACATGCAGCCCCATATCATCAATGACTGTGGAAATTTACATCTTCTGTTCAGGCAGTCATCTTTATAAATCTCATTGGAACGGCACCAAACAAAAGTTGCAGCATCATCACCTTGCCCAATGCAGATTCGAGATTCATCACTGAATATGACTTTCATCCAGTCATCCACAGTCCACGATTGCTTTTCCTTAGCCCATTGTAACCTTGTTTTTTTCTGTTTAGGAGTTAATGATGGCTTTTGTTTAGCTTTCCTGTATGTAAATCCCATTTCCTTTAGACGGTTTCTTACAGTTCGGTCACAGACATTGACTCCAGTTTCCTCCCATTCGTTCCTCATTTGTTTTGTTGTGCATTTTCGATTTTTGAGACATATTGCTTTAAGTTTTCTGTCTTGACGCTTTGATGTCTTCCTTGGTCTACCAGTATGTTTGCCTTTAACAACCTTCCCATGTTGGTTGTATTTGGTCCAGAGTTTAGACACAGCTGACTGTGAACAACCAACATCTTTTGCAACATTGCGTGATGATTTACCCTCTTTTAAGAGTTTGATAATCCTCTCCTTTGTTTCAATTGACATCTCTCGTGTTGAAGCCATGATTCATGTCAGTCCACTTGGTACAACAGCTCTCCAAGGTGTGATCACTCCTTTTTAGATGCAGACTAATGAGCAGATCTGATTTGATGCAGGTGTTAGTTTTGGGGATGAAAATTTACAGGGTGATTCCATAATTTATTCCTCAGAATTGAGTGAGTCCATATTTTTTTCCCTTTGCTTGGTCTAAAAAAGTAACCATTACTGACTGCCACAATTATTTTTCCTGATTTCTTATAGCGTTTCTTAAAGCCAGAAAGTTGCCATTTGAAATAACTTTAGTTTTGTGTCATGTCTGTGATCTGCTTTTTTTCTACAAAATTAAACAACTGAATGAACATCCTCCGAGGCCAGTGATTCCATAATTATTGCCAGGGGCTGTATATTAAAGAGGCGCCGTCCCCTTCATTCACTGTAAACATGGGGAGGTGATGGTCTAGTGGTTAAGGTGTTGGGCTTGAGACCAGAAGATCCTGGGTTCAAATGTAGTGAGCAGCTTGTATGGCAGCAGCCTGACATCGGGGTGAATGTGAGGCATAATTGTAAAGCGCTTTGAGCGTCTGATGCAGATGGAAATGCAGTCCATTTAAACATCAGGTATATCTAATAATTTAAACACTTTAAGTTGCATTTCTTTTGTTAAGCTGGTTTTGAGGTGTTGAGTGTGAACAGAAAAGAAACCCAACATTAACACAGACACACAAATACACACACAGGTGTGTGTGTGTGTGTGTGTGTGTGTGTGTGTGTAAGCTGTTCTCAGTGCAAGCACACAGCGCTTTACACACAGACAGAACACAGCATAACTGTTTACCAATTTGCTTAAATACCATCATTGGAACAGTTAAATGAGGCTTAGTTATGTGGGTAAAATTGTGCGCAACTGAGCACACGGGCTGTGGATGCGTACAGAGAACACTTTCAGCTGTTGTGTAGCATGTATAACTGTGTAAATAAAATGTTCAGATTAATTCCTCACAAATCTCAGAGCTTTTTAAAATATAAGTGTAAAAACAATTAGATCCCAGCAGTAACCCGAGCCAGGGGCGGATTAAAGCAGAGGTTTGCCTGGGTTGAAGACTAGTGGCCCAAAGTCATATCAGGGCCCAACATTAATGTCCACCAAAATGTTATAGAGAACACAACACAAAATATAATACAGAATAATAAAATACTGTCGCTAACAAATACTAGCTATCACACACATTGTATTAAGGAGGAACATACTTCAGACAGTCTCAGTGAGGCACAGAGGAGCTTCCAGACTGTAGGGCAGCACAGTGTAAAATGGAATCAGAATAGGCATGTCAAAGCTGTAGTACTGTTGAATTTATTTATTTCTTTTTCTTTTTAAATTAGCGGTTAATATTACAGTTTACGGACTGTCTTGAATGATTTTTGCCATTTGCACTGAGCTTTTTTTTTTCCCCTTTTGTATCAGTGTGTAACTAATCAACTTCCCATGTGGCTAATTGAAATTGCCACCAATTAACCACGGGGGCAAACAGTTTTTGAACCCCAGCAAGAACCCTGAGCAACATCAAGCAGTAACAGTTTTCCACACACACAGGATTTGCTGTTTTTGTGCCCAGTTAGAGTTATTTTCTGATTCAATAATACTGCATTTTAGTTTCATCCTTTCATTTCACACACACCCCCCCCCAAAAACCCCCCAAAAAAAAACAAAAACAAAAAGACTGCAGACATGCACATCTTTGGAGGCATGGAGAACCACTGACAGTTTGTCTGTGAAATCCAGTCATAGACTGTTGTAATGTTGCAGACACTGTAAATGTGGTCTGGCATTATTTTTGGTAGAAAGAAGTTTCTGAATGTTTGTAGTCTTCTGGTCACTGCAAAATGTGGCTGGAATGAGACAGCAGCGACTTTTATCTAAAATACTCGTATGAGCTCACAGGATGAACATAGTTGGAGTTAATGACATAATTTTGGTCCTGATTGAATTTGAGCCAAGGAAATGCAATAAGTTTGTTCTGGTAATTTGCTTAACCTTTAAGAATATTGTTTAGCAAACCTGACGTCTCACCAAAGGCTGATGATTTATAGTCCTCATTTGTGCATGTTAGACAACACTCACACCACTAACTGGGCTGTACAGAGCATTCCATCATTAAGTTACTGGCATGGCCAGTTGAGTAAAGCTGGCTTTTCGGGTATTTAATGTAAATTCTCTAATAGAGATGGTATCTACCTTGAAAGAAAGTCTTATTTAGTTTTTTAAGGCTCATATTAGAAACAGACCTTTCTGATGTTCAGCTGCATGTAAATCATTTTTCTTCAGTTACACTTCTATGCTTCCCTGTTTTCTGCTTTATTTGGTATATTCATGTTACATAAATTACTAAATTGTGTATGTGTTTTTGTTTGTTTTGTTTTGTTTGTCTGTATTATTTATCAAATGGCCACAAGTTGTTTTAAAGTGTTAAAACTTCTGTATGTATATAGATTCAAGTTGAGATCAGGTTACTGTTTGTTTTCATCTGTTAGCATGTTCATTGAATTATTATACATACAATATACAGTGCATCCAGAACGTCTTCACAGCGCTTCACTTTTTCCTTCTTTTGTTATGTTACAACCTTATTCCAAAATGGATGAAATGTATTTTCCTCAGAATTCTACACGCAATATTCACAGCCTTTGCCATCAAATGCAAAGTTGAGCTCAGGTACATCCTGTTTCCACTGATCATCTTTGAGATGTTTCTGCAGCTTAACTGGACTCCACTTGGGGTAAATTCAGTTGATTGGACATGATTTGGAAAGGCACACACCTGTCTACATGTAAGGTCCCACAATTGACAGTGCATGTCAGAGCACAAACCAACCATGAAGTCAAAGGAATTGTCTGTAGACCTCTGAGACAGGATTGTCTCAAGGCACAAATCTGGGGAAGGGTACAGAAACATTTCTGCTGCTTTGAAGGTTCCAATGAGCACAGTGGCCTCCATCATCTGTAAATGGAAGAAGTTCGGATTCACCAGGACTCTTCCCAGAGCTGGCCGCTCGTTTAAACTGAGCGATTGGGGAAAAGGGCGTTTGTCAGGGAGGTGACCAAGAACTTGATCGTCACTCTGTCAGAGCTCCAGAATTCCTCTGTGGAGATCCACCAATCAGGCCTGTATGGTAGAGTGGCCAGTCAGAAGCCACTCCTTAGTAAAAGGCACATCGTAGCTTACCTGGAGTTTTCCAAAAGGCACCTGAAGGACTCGAAGGTCATGAAAAACACAGTTCTCTGGTCTGATGAGACAAATATTGAACTCTTTGGCATGAGATCTGAAAATGGCTGTGCATCCACGCTTCCCACCCAACCTGATGGAGCTTGAGAGGTGCTGCAAAGAGAAATGGGCAAAAGCTTGTGGCATCATATTCAAGAAGACCTGAGGTTGTAATTGCTGCCAAAGGTGGATCATCAGAGTACTGAGCAAACGGTGCGAATACTTATGTACATGTGATTGGCAATGTTTTATTTTAATAAATTTGCAAAAAAACAAAACAAAAAAAAAACATAAAAAACCCTAACCTTTTCATGGAGTGTTGTGGGTAGAATCTTGTGGGAAAAATTGATTTGCTGGAAGGAGACGAGTGAGGGAAGCCACCAAAAGAAATTATAGGCTTCTGTGGATGTAATTGGAGAAAATGGGAATGTTGCATCCCCATTCACAGCTCCATGCTGGAGTGGAGTCGAGAAGGATTATAAAACAGTAAAACAGATCAAATCTAGGCTCAGGTTTCCCATGTGCCTTCTGGCAAACTGCAGCTTAAATTTTGCGTGTTCTTTTTAAGAAAATATTCTATACCACTTCAACAAAGCTGTATAAGTGGTGATGCAACAGACAAAAGTTGCACTGTGCACAGTTTATCAAACCACAAACCCCTGACTTGTCTCAAGAAAACTGACTGTAAAAATGACGATTTAGTCCTTATATTTAGAATAAATTGCCCTGTCATAACAGCTTTTGGAATGTGTTGCAGGGCTAAAATGCAAAAATGGGTATCCAGTACATTAACAAATTAAATTAAGTTGACCACTGAAAACATGAAACATCTTGGGTTCATATTCTCTGCAGTGAAAGAGAAGTCAAAGTAAATTTATGGGTAACTGTTTTTTTGTTGTTGTTGTTTTTTTATTTTTTATTTGGATTTTCCATACCATCGCAACTTTTTCTGATTTGAAGTTGTTCTTGTGTGATTGTTAATGATCTTGACTCTGACAATGTACGTAATCAGTTTATGTTGTGTTAAACTTTTTGGAATGGTTTCACCTAACAAATAACGGTGGTCACTGACTCTCACTAGGCCTGTCGCCCCTGTGCTCAGACTCGTCGTCGGGCTCAGATGAGGAGGCGGGGCCAGGTGACGACATGTCGGCATTGGAACACTGGATGAGCCGCCCTTCCCAGCTAGGCCCCGCCCACCTCGGCTCCACCTCTTCATCGTCCTCGTCCACACAGAGTGGAGGCAGTGGTAATGCCGGACGACTGGCGGACTCGCTGGCGCATGCACACATCACGCACTCGCACCTGGCCCATGCCCATCTAGGGCACACGCACCTGGGCCAGTCGCTTCATCAACAGAGCCATCTGTCACAGTCACACCATGGTAAGACAGCACTGTGTGTCCTTTGGTTGGTCTGATGTCTGAGTTTTGTTTTGTTTTGTTTTGTTATTTTTTGTTTGTTTGTACTCTTAGATTAGGATCTAAATTTTAAACCACTGTAGTATTTCATTTTCCGTTTCCACAGTGCCCCTTTTTTCCTGTCTTAACACTGTGAGCATTTTCCTTTAACAATTTGTTCACCCACTCAAAATAAAATTGTTGACCTTTGACTAAATTGACCTTCACCTTTGCTGTAATGACTGAGCATTGGCAAATTTAACTGATCAGGGCAATTTCATAACCCGCCGTACATATGTGTGCCAAGTTTGATGGAAACGCACGTGTGCGAGCGCGCATACACACACAATAATAATAATCACCATCATCAGTGTTTTGACCTGTGACAAATTTGACCTCAACTGGGTAATTACAGAGCCCGCCTGCATTAGTGTGCCATTTTAAGTGATGCAGACCAGGTAGCTCAGTGGGATGGGAGTTGGTGTACCAATTTGCAGGCCTGTGTTGGATTCCTTGTCACACTACTTGTTTGTGCCCTTGGGCAAGACACTTCATCTGCATTGTTCCAGCCCATCCTGCTATAAGTGGGTACCAGCCTTGGCTGGGAAATAACTTACAATGGACTACCATGCCATCTAGGGGGAGGCATCTCAACCATTTCATGCTATGGTATCCAGGGATTAAGCATGGGCACCAATGGGCCTCAGGGCCTACACGGGATTTACCTCTTCTACCACAATGACCTTTACATTTGTCAAAACAAAATATTTCAGCATAGTTCTGGATTTGGTCTTCATTCAACGATTCCATTCTTGCATCACAGGAAGAGAATTTTTGATTTATTTATTTTTGCATCTTTGTACAAACAATGTGTCACTGTAGTGCACCTTTCTGTACACATCAAGGTATTGGCCACCTGTCTTTGAAGAGGAAGGGAGCTCTGAGTGTAGCAGAGAATGGAGGATCTCTGCGGCGATCCTGTGAGTTTGGATCCGACATGCTGTGGCCTCCACCACTAGAGTCAGATGGTATGTCCACTTCGTCAATAGCTTTCAACAGCTGATTATTAAAATGGTTTTAAACACACAGGGACTGTCATGCACCACTTTAAATTTTTGGAATCTTTGGTCTCAATTGCAATGTGATCATTGAGGTGCAGTACGTGTCTTAAAGCAGCTGATTGACTTTTATTCAGAAACATGTAATGTTATTGCAATTATTGAAAAAAGAAGCAGAAAATCTTTGTGATGACTCTGTACATTAAACAGCACTGTAATCTCAGTACAATGACTTTGATTTCAGGGGAATTAAAAAAATTCATAAAGATGTGTTTTTATTAGTTTTTAAACAGACCAACAAATAACTAGCAGACACTCAGTCAGTCTGTCAGCAGAATATCTCTAAATGTCATCTAACCATCAAACGACTAAGTGGGGTCATTTATTGTTTTTTTACTTTATTTTTATTAAATTTTTCAGCTTTACACAAAAAAACAACAAATAAATCTAATTTTAATTGGAAAAAGTTTGCTACCATGAATTTGTCAATCTATTTGTCTTGCATTTGTTCATAGAATTTTGCAAGAATCAGCTGATCCATGTGGCAAGTATAATCCAAACTTGTGCAGGGTGATTTATGGCCCCGGAACGATCTATGACATTTTTGACATTATAGCTTTAGATGGTATTGTAATTTGCCAACTCTAATCATCATATTTTACTGTTTTGCAAGGAAGCATGGCCAACAGAACTAGAATAGCAAGATTTACAGCTGCACAAGCATTGAGACTGGTTCTTGATGCTCAGAGTGAGGATGAAAAGGATGATGGACAAATATATTAGAGAGTGAAATAAATATGAAGAACCGTAAAACAATCATTTATATAAAAGTATTTCATATAAAGTCAATGCGGTGATAAATAACCCCTCTCGGTCATATTAGTCATTAAAATAGCTTGGTCACTTGAGGGTTTAAAAAAAGGAGTCAGAATACTGTTGAAGAATTTGAAAAAATATTTGAAAAATACGCTTTCTTGCAGTGATACTGATACGTGAGGTGGCATGTGTTCTTTTTAATAGAATTCACTGATGTGACCAAAAAGTCTGAAACAATAAGACCTTTAAACACGACACTGGTGAAAATGAACAGTGTTTTCTGTCTGCTCCTTCTTCTATGTCTCCTTCCAGAGAATCATTCAGCCCCACCGGATGTGACCGGTTACTCATCAGACACATCCCACACCCACACTGAACGTCACCACATGTCCAACATGGGAACTATTGCCAGGAACACACAGAAGTATGGCAATGCAGAGCGCATGGAGACGGGAGATGGTAAGACTCATCACCTGCACACCATGAAGTCATGTCCCACCTTTAGTCTGCGTCCAACCCGAGTCTCTGTCTGAAGAGTCTGCACATTATCAGGTAAAAATAGCAACTCTCTAATCAGATGTGTTCAAATTGGACCACTGCCGCAGGGAATTGACCGTGTGTCTGTTGATGTCACTCCCCTGGATTAGCAGATTTTACTCTTTTTTCCCCCCCCATTATCTTTCAGTGAAAAGCTGACAGAGCATGCTTTTTCTTGCAGCATCACAATTTTGCAGGCACAGTGAGAAAATGATCCCCCCCCAAAACCCCTTCCACTGTATACCACTTAACAGATCTACTGGAGCAGCTGAAAATGAAATGCCCTGTTAACTAACCGAAGAGTTTGGCTTTCAAGAGCAGACTGAAACCATAAAATTACAATTTGAAGGAAAAGCTTCCCCCTGTGTTTATTTTTTCATTTTCTTTTCTTTTTTCTTCCAGGTGTCCCAGTCAGCAGTCGTGTGTCGGCTAAGATCCAGCAGCTTGTTAACACGCTTAAGCAACCTCGAAGACCTCCACTACGAGAGTTCTTTGTTGATGATTTTGATGAGTTACTTGAAGGTTAGGACAATTACATTCTGTTCTCTTTAGGTCTGTTGCTCTGTATTTCCACTTTGAAGCTTTATTTTTGGTTCATTTTCTTAAGATCCAGTAGGAGCAGTTGGGAATATTAAGGTTCGTTATGAGATAATTAAGTCATTGAGGTATTTGCAGTTTCTTGATGTCATCATTTGATATCATTGTTGTCTGAGGTCTAATAAATTTGTTTGCACTTAGAGAGATCCAAAATCTGAGATATGGTCATTAATGTATTTTAGACGATGACCTCTGATTTGATCTTAATCTAAGACCTATGGCCTTGACATGACCTGTGTCTCAAGTGGACAGCCTAGTGAGTCAATCCACCAAGATTGACTGAAATTGCTCTTTGTGTTTTGAAGATACGTACCTCTTTGTAAATTCAGCTCTGGGGACCTTTGGCCTTTGACATGATCTGTGTTGTTCAAGTACAGTCCCCTGACTTTATCTGCCAACTTTGATCGAAATATATCTTTGCATTTTGAAGATGCTTGACCTTAATATTTTACCTTGAAATATGACTGATGATCTTGACATGATGTATGTTGTTAGAGGATAGTCCAGAGTGTTTATACACCAAATAGGATTGAAATTGCTCTTGCATTTTGAGACAGGCATGGCCATTGCAGTCACCCCTGTCAGTCACCTGAAAAGGCATCTTGGAACTCTTTTCCCTCACAACAGGCACTGTGTACTAGACATGAGGAAGTGCTTAAGTGCAAATAACTGCATTTTCTGGAGTATAAGTCGCACCGGAGTGTAAATTGCACGTCTTTTCTGTATTATCAGTTCTTTAATTTGGGATTTTTGTGCATTGTTGTATACTTTTAATTATCGGCATTTATTCTTTTATTATTAGAGTTTAGTGCTTTGATTCCTCTGAAAGCCTATATAAGACATTCTAATTATTATTAATACCAAATGTGTGATTTTTTGGTATTAAGTTGCACCAGAGTATAAGTCGCAGGACCTCCCATAGTAGTTAAAGAAAGGTACTTATACTCCGGAAAATATGGTAACTGGATTTGCAGAACAGTGATTTTGAATCATGGACCACATGCACTTCCTCCTGTATTTGCTACAACTCCCGAGACACGGTTTATGACCATGTTTGACGGATGAATCCTGACAAATCCTTTTGTATTCCCTCAGTGCTGCCTCCCTCTCATATGTCTCCACTAGATACTGAAGGCAGTTAGCTTTCAAGGCTTTTTGTTTACTTTTACAGCTTTTACACATTCACACGTTGCATTTGTGTTGTAGACATATACACCTAATTAGTTACAACTAATTATCAGTGTTTCTGAAATGATGACAGCTCTCTGGCTTGCTAGCTGATTTACCCATAGCTGTCTGACTGCCAGTTGCTCTAGATACATGTTGTCATTTGTTGTTTTCACAATCACACAAGCAAAATAGGAAAATTAAAGTATTGTGAGCTGCACAGTAATGACATTAATTGTCCCTCCACCTCCAGTTCAGCAGCCTGACCCCAATCAGCCACGGCCGGAGGGTGCCGAGATGATGCCGGTGCGGGGCGAGCCGCTGGGCGTGGTCACCAACTGGCCTCCCTCCCTGGAAGCTGCACTACAGCGTTGGGGAACAATCTCCCCTAAAGCCCCGTGCCTCACCAGCCTGGACACCGCAGGGAAGCCCCTCTATGTACTCACATACGGTAAGCACCCACACATGATGGTTGCTTCAAATGGTAAATGGACTGCATTTATATAGCGCTTTTACATCTGCATCAGATGCTCAAAGCACTTTACAGTTATGCCTCACATTCACCCATTCACAGAAACATACAAACACACTCACACACCGATGTCAGGGTGCTGCCATGCAAGGCGCTCACAATTCGGGGATTAAGGACCTTGCCGAAGGGCCCTTAGTGATTTTCTGCTCAGGTTGGGGTTTGAACTGAGGATCCTCTGGTCTGAAGCCCAACGCTTGCCCACTAGAAATCATTGGAGGTGTGCGTCTCTCACTAAAAAAAATGATACGTATACAGATATGTGGACTACAGTACGATTCAGTAGCAATCCTTTTCATTGTGGAAGGATTTGATTTGGTGGGCTGCAAGTCAAACAGATACAATTCTTTCTTTAGTGTAGACATAAATTTTCCATGATAAATGAGCACAAACTAATAGTGTCCATGCTTACCTTCAAATATGTACAGTATTGTTTGAAAAACAAGGGACCTTATTCAGGTTTTTGCTGCAGCATATTGGTGCTGCGTCTGCTTGCCTTTTTGTTCACCACTGGGAGCAGCACCCAGATCCCAGAAGAAGAAGAATAGAATAGATGTTTATTGTCATTGCATTTCTGCGATAAAATTCTGGTGGCACTTTCCAAACAGATATTCACAAAAAAGCAACACAACAGCAGCTTTAAAAAAACAAGGAACAGCTTCACAGGAAGGCAAGACCTTCTTAAAATAGCAAAAAAAAGATACATAATACTTTATTAAGGTTTACACTATTAAGTCTTAGTTAGGTAGGGTAGTTTTAGATTCGTAAACAGACTGCATTATTTATTGCACATGTTGATATTGTTACTGAATGTGTGTGTGTGTGTGTGCGTGGGTGGGATGGAGGCTGAAGCTCTGGGAAAAAAGCTGTTCCTTAGCCTGTTAGTCTGTGTCCTTATAATGCCTCTTCCCTGACTGAAGAGGTGCAAACAGGGAATGTACCGGGTAAGCTCTTGTTAGCATAGCATAAATATCACTGCATAACTTTGCCATTTTGACCTGGTATTTTAAGAGAATGTGAACAGAACATAGTTTAAACAGGTACATTTGTCTGTTTATACAGTCTCCACTACTGGACATGTTCATTTTGTTTTGACTTTGCAAAGTTAACATCACTAGTCTTACAAGAGCCTCACATCGACCTTTGAACTTGTGTGAGAGTTTCAAGACTAAAGTAGCAGTAAAACAAGATTAATTCAGCAAAGTATCGATATTAAAATCGAGCCACTGACCAGTTCTTCATCGATTTTGATTTATTCAGGGGGTCTATGTATTGATGTAGTCATATCTAGTAATTTAAAATCCATTTTTGATTTGTATTGGTTAATCATTGCACCCCTAAAAATTACATAATTTATTTGTTAATCTTATGCCACTGTTGCAGTCCTTCTAAATTTAAGTCAGTTTTAAATACAAAGTCCACAGGGATTGCTGAGGAAGTTTGAGGGAGGGTAAATTGAGTGGTGTCATCAGTCCTGTGGAAATTCATTTGTGGAAAGTAGTGTTGGCAGGCAGCAGAGAAGGGCTCATGATCATTGAGTCCGAGCACCCAATAATATTTGACAAACACCAAGATAATTAAATGAATATTAATGATGAATTAAACTCTCTGCCAGGTGCATATGAAATCTGAGTATAAAGAAGAGATGCTGTCTCGTGTGTGTGTGTGTGTGTGTGTGTGTGTGTGTGTGTGTGTGTGTGTGTGTGTGTGTGTGTGTGTGTGTGTGTGTGTGTGTGTGTGTGTGTAGCGACTTGAAGGCTGTGTTTTATGTTCCTCTCTTCCTCTGTATTGCCACCTTGTCTACAGTAGCAGTGCACCAGGATAAACACACATTCCCACTGTGGAATACACTCTACAGAGCCATATACAGTACAGAGGTTTTTCTCTGCTACAGTCTAGGATGGTACAAATCTGCACTGCAGCCAGTGTGAAAGTTTTGCAGTGCAGGAAAGCATGCAGATAAACTGCATAAAAAAAGACCTCCTTGCCACACTGATGTGAATCAGTCAAAATTAAAGTAGTGCTTTGCCACAATCATATTGACTGTTTTTCTGCACATTAACACACACACACACACACACACACACACTCATACATTCACTCATGTCCTTTGTTCTGCTTCCGGCAGGGAAACTGTGGTCTCGCAGCATCAAGCTTGCCTATAACATCCTCCACAAATTGGGCAGCAAACAGGAGCCCATGGTGCGACCAGGCGATCGAGTGAGTCACAATCATTCGCACGCACAGATGCAGGCGCACTTTTTTTGGGCTCTTGTCTCCATGCTTATCTGACTGAAGCATTTATTATTAGCTTGTTTGACCAATAGCGTTGCTATGTCTCACCAAGTCGGCAGTAATGAATCAGCGATGCATGATTATCCTTTGTATAACTAGGTTGCTTGCTGCAAGATATTTTTTTTGAAGAAAAGTCTTTTACTCATGACATCAAAAAGTAATTGCAAACCTGAATCTTGCCTGGTTGCACTGAAGGTAAGAGAGCTAATGCAATTCCATGGATTGATAAAAATGAAGAGTTGATTCCCAGCAGAATTTCAACAGAAATGTCAGAAATGATCTACTGGTTGAATACAAAACGAAAACACTCATTATTTACAGCCCTCTTCTCATCGTAGTTTTTGGTGAACTGACATTTGAGCACTTTCAGACCTCGAGAATAGGAAATTTACAGTAATCAACACAAGAATGTTTTATGCAGTGGGTTCAAAGGTCAAAGTGGCTCCATTTTGGTGTGCATCACATCAGTTTCAAAAGAAGTATCCACACACCAAGTGTGGTATATATGGAAGTCTTACACTATACACTAAAGGAGATATAGCATGGATGAGCATGTTTGAAGGGATGGACAGATGGAATGGATATAACGATGGAAGGATGAAGAAAGTGCAAAAGCATACTTTGCACCTTTTATAATAAGGGATCAATAATAATAATAATAACAATAGTTATGCTCCAATATTTATCTCTTGGTGGAGTGGCAACTGTGCAAGGTGTGCCTTAGGGCCCCTTCACACATAGTGCATATTTGGTCAATTTGCCCAGAAAGTGCGCATGAAGCAGGAATCGTGTGCAAAATGTGTAATTTCGTAGCTGCCTCCAACCTGTTGCTACAACTATTTGCGCACACCCGTGGCTGAAAGACAGAGTGTGCGCTGTGGGGGCCATCGAACCCCCTTGCGGCAGGTGTCGGCCAAATTCCAGCTGACATGCACAAGTACCTAACACCGCTTGCATGGCACTTAGAAAATGTGTGGCCATTCGCACTATCACCATGAAAACAGTCTGCAGACAATCACTGTCAAGCTGGATGTGAAATTTGTCTAAGTGCCCCACGACTGTGAAATTGCCAAGTGTACATGTGGCGTGCCAGAGTGTCAGCCCCCCCCACAACACGTGGGGGGGGGCTCCATTACATTACATGTGTTTCGCGCGTTCCCCCCCTACAACACATCTGTGCGTCTTGTTCGTCACACCCCCCCACCCCCGCAGGCAACACATCTCACAGAGTGACATCTTAGTCTGTGCACTGACAGGACAACGGGTGTGACTGGCTGCCCACAGCTGTTGGGACATCACGGTTTTGGACATCACAGCTGCAGCACACGTTCAGTGTTTTGACAGACACGCGCACGTGTGTGTGCTTGTCTGGAAATACATAAAAACATATATCGCTTTTGCGATGGAAGGAGAAACGGGCTGTCAGTTCATGTGGACATGCAGCAGGCGATCTGAATGTCACATCTGACAGGACACGCGTGTTGGGCTGTGAGTGGCGCACCGCCTGACAAGGATAGCCCAACAGTATGACAAATGCGCCACTTTCAGTCACATATCAGCAGAAATACGCCGTACCAAACAATGTTTCGTGAGTTATCACAGCGCTTTTTTTTTTTTTTGGAAATACGTTTATCTGCTAGTTGATTTTACCCATTTCACGCTCCTGTTACCAGACAGTGATTGTAGCACAGTGGTGTGGGTTTGAATCCCAGGCATTTTTTTTCTTTTTATTTAACCAGGGTTATTTAACGGCCCCTTCATGACTGTATGTCTGTGACATGGGTCATCTACAGAGGAACAGACGGATCATATTTGTATTGCCCACTTGATAAATGCGGTGTTTTTACTCTCCTTCCTCATATCAGGCAGATTCTTGCAACTTCCACAGGACTGCGATCGTAGCTCAGTGGTAAAGTTTCTGACTGCCAATTGGTGCTTTTGGAAGGTCTGGGTTCGAGTCCCGTGGGTGTCATGTAATTCTTATTTAAATTTTTTTTTTTTCAGCAGCTGCGCGATGTGGTTACACATTGCGCAGCTGCTTTAAAAAGCTGCTGTGTTCCCGCGTGCACAAAACTGTCGCAGCATGTATTGTTTTTTTTCTTTACAGCTGCTGGCAGTGTGTTCCCGCGTGCATGAACCGTCGCACCGGCATCGTGCATGCCTGCCCGTCGGCGCAATGTTTCGTGGTTCGATCATACGAGCTGTTTCGCTGTGAGTCGCCCTGGAGTTGTACATATTTGCACTATGTGTGAAGGGGCCCTTACCTTTTGACCAGTGCATGCAGGGGTTAGCTCCCATCACCTTTTGATCCTCAATCAGAATAAATGATTTTGGATATGTGGCTTCTGTAATATTTTACTTCACATTTTATTTGTTTTACTTTTTTAAAGCCTAGTTTTCATCTATTTTCCTCTCTTTTCTTGCATTTGTTGTTTTAAAAGTAAGATGCTGCAGTCTTTTTACACTTGAATTGTTTGTAAAAATCAATGACACATTTTCTAGGTTTCTGAAAGTTTCTTTATTTTAGAGTGAAAAGATAAGAGGTACTCATTTGTAATCCAACAAAAACTCACACATATTTTTTATTCAAGGTGAAGGCTGCTGCTATTAATGACTTTGTTTGGCTGTCGTGTGTTCTCCCTCCACCAGGTGGCATTAGTGTTTCCAAACAATGACCCAGTGGCTTTCATGGTGGCCTTCTACGGCTGTCTGCTGGCGGAGGTTGTTCCTGTTCCCATAGAGGTGCCCCTAAGTCGCAAGGTACCGTCACGTCAGATCAAATGCTCTGTGACTCGTTACCTCCGCCAATGAAGTTGGAAGAGGTTATCGACCCTGTTTGTTTGTCTGTTTATCTGTTTGTTTGTTTGTTGTGAACAGCGTGGAGCCCATTTTGTTATGACATTTTTGCTGAACATTCATATCCTGATAGGCAAGAAATGATTCAATTTTAAATATCATAGGTCAAAAGGCAAAGTCAGGAAAAATTTTGGAAAATTGGAAAATCCCTATCTTCAGCTTTGAACAAATTTTTCAAAAGCCATAACCCTGTGAAGATCAGATTTATTTCATATTTGAGATTGTTATGTAGGATTGTATCCTTTATCGTCTGACAAAGTTTGATCTGGATCTGGTGTGGATTACAGATTTAGTATCCATTTAAACTTAACATTGAAAACCCCTTTTGATGTATATTTTACATTATATCTTAATCAAACATGCTCCAGTCACTCTCATATTTGAAAGTGAGGTGCAGACTGGCACTGACTATCGCCTGACAAAGTTTGAGCCAGATCTGGTCCAGATTGTGGATTTTGTCGACATTTGAATTAAATATTGAAAAGCCCATTTGGTGTACATTTTGCATTACATCTCAGTCAAAAGTGCCTCAATCACTCTAATTTGTGACAGTGAGGTGCAAACTGGCACTCTCAATGAATAGAGTAAAGCTACGTTCACACCGGGTGCGACGTGAGCGACAGCAGCAACAGGTTGCCATGTAATCCCTATGGAAGGACGCGTTGTGGCGCGACGCGAATGAAGCGAAGCGAGTGAAACAATTTTGAGCGATTGGGGCATTTGTGGCGCGATATTGCGTCGCATCACGTCGTGTTGCCCTCCTCCCCAAGTTGAAAAATCTGAAATTTTTCGTCTTGTCGCGCCGCGATGACCAATCGGGGACTGGATATGTAGTGACGTGGAGATGTCTGGAGTGTGACTGAGTTGGATGTGAACATGTCCTGTCTCTTGTAGGCAGCTTGTGAGCAGGACTTATGTCCCTTTTGTCCTTCATTTCACAATTATGACAGAGTTTGGGGGAAGAGCGAGGAGCAGCCCCGCAGCAGGGGGAGCGGAGTTTTTTTTATTTTACGTGCGCACGCGAGCGAATCGTCCATGAAGATTATTTTATTTATTAACTACACAGATGTATAATAAAACAAATGGTGACTGGTTTATAAACACAATTATGACAGAGTTTTTGGGGGAAGAGCGAGAAGCTAGCAGCCCCACAGCAGGGGCAGCTGAGTTTTGTTTTTTTATGTGTGTGCGCGAGTAAATCGTCCGTGAAGATTATTTTATTTATTAACTACACAAATGTATTCAAAGGATTCAAGGATTCAAAAGAATTTTATTGTCATATGCACAAAGGAACATGTTCCCTGCACAATGAAATGTGATTACTGCATTTAACCCATCCTAATTGCCAGTTAGGAGCAGAAGTCGCCTTGAGGCGCCCAGGGACCAGCTCCAGATGTATGTCCTGCCTTAGGTCAACAGCAGGGCTGAGCAAACCAAGACCGGCCTCATGACGACAAACGACACACACAACAATATACATAAGCCAGCCCGGTACATGAACACATATAAACAGCACACACAAGGTAAGACTTGGGAAAGAAAAACCTTCATTGCTGCTGCATTGAATCATGCAGCAGCAATGCAGGAAAAAACCCATCAGCACAATGAACAATGATCACACATAACAACAGGACGAGAGACGACGACCGAGATTTGTAAGAGTCCAGTTATCAGACAGAACACCCAGAGGCCGCCTTTAGGCGCCATCAACGGCCTTGCTCGTCCGTTCTGGAGGGAGGAAGGGCCCAGCCCTAAACAGTCCACTGTCCACAGTCAACGTCAGAGCTGCAGAAGCTGAGGGCGGGGGAAGACCAGGGGGGGTGAGGCATGAGCGTTGTTCTTCTCCAGGAGGTTTTTATCACAGCGACCTTGAAGTGCAGCTGTGTTTTGGGAAGCCAAATGTTGTGAAAGTGTCGTGACACGGACCCACAGCAGGGGGCGTTAATGAACGGACAATGCATAAGCCAAAAAGTAACAATTTAATGTTGTGAATCGCACAACGAAGTACAGACAATAACAATATGGTGGAATGTCAGTTATACACAAGGTAACGTGTGGGCAGGCTCGACGATAGAAGACGTCTGGCTAGAGAAGAGCCGGATCCCACACAGCTTCCACCACCAACGGATCTGAAGAACACCGGACCCGCCAAGCCCTGCACCCCAGGTGGCCACTGTCTTCAGCAGTCAGACCCGGTACTGCTGGCAGAGAACAGAGACAGTACTGATGAGTGTGAGTTCGCACACTCAGTAATCCCACAGTCAGTGTTTAGTTAGGAGGGAGCACCTCCACCTCCAATCACACACTCGTGCAGCTCCTGTTTAACCACTTATCTGGTTTGGGTGTGAGGCGAAGCCGTCGCTGATCACACCAAACGCCAGTCCCACAGATAAGGACACACCACAGGAAAACGGCTGCAAAGAAGTTCAGATTGTTACTTTGTAAGTCAGCAGAGAAGTTGCCTGATTGGTAGCTGATTTCTCGGCGGGGAGGTGGAGTTGCAGTCCGGCCTTTATGGTGGTGGTGATGTGTAGTGGATGAGTGACAGCTGGTACGGATGATGAGTGACAGCTGTCACTCCCGGTCGCTCCGATGCCCTCTCGTGCTTGAAGCCCGCACTTAAAGCAGGGTGCCATCTTGTGGTGGTGGGCCAGCAGTACCTCCTCTTCAGCGGCCCACACAACACCGAATGAAAATCCAGATTAGCAGACGCCTGAAAGATTCCACAGTCTGAGACAAGTGGCTTCCAATACATCTGAATTAGGAGAGGAGATGTGGTCATTACTGATGATCAATGCGGTTTTCCAGTGCAGCGATCCTACCAGACATGGTTTCCAATGTGCGGTTAACACCCGCCGACTGAGCTGACACTGCCCTTCCAATCAAATCAGTCATGTGGGGCAGCCTGGACGGGCCAGTTATTGCCGCTTCCACTTTCTTAATTTTCCGGTAAACCAGCGCTATGCCCGCTCCACACAGCAGGAACCCGGTCACCTCCATGCCAAATATATACACATCTTCAACATCCTCCACAGACAGCGTGTAAAGGCACATGACCTGCCATTTCCTCCAACTGTCCATCACGTAACCCATCACATGTGTCCCGGCTGGACAGGTCGGGTCCTCCGCTCCCAAATGTCTTGTAGAAAAAATAGTGTCAATTGCGTTCAGAGCAAAGCTGACAGCCTCACAGACAACACGCCACAGAAGCAGGAAAGATAAGGAGGAAGGGAGAAGAGAAAAATGCGACCGTCTCGGCCGAGAGCAAGGAGGCAAAAAAAATATAATAATGAAAGTATAATATATACTAGTATAAGTATAATGAAACAAATGGTGACTGGTTTCGAAACACAATTATGACAGAGGTTTTGGGGGAAGAGCTAGGAGCAGCCCCACAGCAGGAGCAGTGGAGTTATTTTTTCTCCTTTACGTGTGCGCGTGAGCGAATAGTCCGTGAAGATTATTTTATTTATTAACTACACAAATGTATAATAAAACAAATGGTGACTGGTTTCTAAACACAATTATAACAGAGTTTTTGGGGGAAGAGCGAGGAGCAGCCCCACAGCAGCGGAGGAGCAGCGGAGTTTTTTTTTTTCCTGCAATGTGCGCGCGCAAGCGAATCGTCCGTGAAGATTATTTTATTTATGAACTACACAGATGTACGAGGTCTGTTAGAAAAGTGTCCGACCTTTTGCAAAAACCATATGGATTTGAATCACGTGTGATTGCATCAGCCAGGCTTGAACCTTCGTGCGCATGCGTGAGTTTTTTCACGCCTGTCGGTTGCATCATTCGCCTGTGAGCAGGCTTTGAGTGAGCACTGGTCCTCCCCCCTCGTCGGATTTTCATTGTGAGGAAAATGTCTGAATGGCTGGAGCAGCGCTGCATCAAATTTATCCAGAAACTGTGAGAGACAGCCAGGTGGACACCATTTGGAAAATTCAGATGGCTTTCAGGGACGATTTTATGGGCATCACAGAGATTAAGGAGTGTTACAGCCAGTTTAAAGACGGCGCGCAATGGCGGAGGGCTTGCCGCGCAACGAGCGGCGATCGACAGGCTGAAACGACCAGATCATTTACAAACTGAATGCTGTGTTGATCCGGGACGTCGTCTGACTACCAGAGAAATGGCAGAAAAGGTGGACATAGCACTTTACTGGCACATTCCACTGTTAAAGGAGATTTTGTCATGAAAACAGGAGCGGAGGAATTCGCCACGGAGCTGCTAATGGCGCGGAACGAAAGCACCTCCGTGTTGGTCTCACAGGACATGTGACATGCTCAGATCTTCGACAATTTCTCGGATACTCACTCGACTGAAAAGCCACCCAAAGCCGTCTGAATCTTCCGAATGGTGGAAGAGCTGGGCATGTCCCGTGAGACTTCCAACACGGAGGTGCTTTTTGTTCTGCGCCATTACGCGGCTCCGTCCTGACACGCGAATTCTGCTGCACGTCTTTCATTACATAATCTCCTGTAACAGTGTTATGTGCCGAAAAAGTGCTATGTCCACCTCTCTTGCCATTTCTCTGGTAGTCAGATGACGTCCCGGATCAACACAGCCTTCACTTTGGAAATGATCTGGTTGTTTCAGCCTGTCAATGACCGCTCGAAGCGCGGCGCGCCCTCAGCCACTGTGGGCCGTCTTTAATCTGGTTGTAATGCTCCTTAATCTGTTTGATGCCCATAAGATCTTCACCGAAAGCCATCTGAATTTTCCTAATGGTTTCCACCTGGCTGTCTCTCACAGTTTCTGAAAAAATTTTGATGCAGCAAAGCGGCAGTCGCTCTGCCATTTTCCTCACAATGAAAATCCGCTGAGGGGTCTGGACCACTCCTCCCACAAAACGTGCTCACAGGCGAATGATGCAACCGACAGGCGTGAAAAAACTCACGCATACGCACGAAGGTTCAAGCTCACACGTGATTCAAATCCATATGGTTTTTGCAAAAAATAAAAAGGTCGGATAGTTTTCTAACAGACCTCGTATAATAAAATAAATGGTGACTGGTTTCTAAGCAAAATTATGACAGAGTTTTTGGAGGAAGAGCAAGGAGCAGCCCCACAGTAGGGGCAGCGGAGTTTTTTTCGTTTTGTTTTAATTGTTTACATGTGCGCGCGTGAACGGGACAGGAGGTCCTCAAACTGGGTCCTGCAGAGGCGGAAGGACCGCTGAAAGCGGCCATCATCCAGAAGCAGCTCCTGCAGCAAATAATGATACTCCCCGAATTGGGAACGTCTCATGATGTTTGTCAGCTTTCCACAGCAACTCGCTTCGTGTGGTCAAGGTGTGTTAACTTGACTGACAACCGGAGCCGGCGAGCGGAATGGAAGCTCCTCCTATTTGATGATGCACTGGGGCGAATTTTCGCAGCGAAAGCCGAGTGACACACTGGGCGATGGTGGGGCGTCCCTTGCCACGCGACCGACGCAAATGTGTGGCGTCTGGTCGCGTCCAGTGTGAACGCGGCGTAAGTTTGATCTGCATCTGATCCGTATTGTGGATTTAGCAGATATTTGATTCGTTTTAATGCTGAAAAGCCTTTTTGATCTGTATTTTTGTATTATATTTCATCTTATGAAAAGCCACTTCTAACAGGACTTTCACCTTGAAAATTTTTTCCAAGGTAAAAATTTGTGAAATTGGAAACTAGTGTTGGCGGAGGTTTGGGCTCTACAAGCACAGTGCACTAGTTTTTTTATTGTTAACATCTCTGTATCTCTCTGGTCCTTTTTCTATGGTTTTTAGTTTGACACTGAAGTTCTCTGTGACACAATTAGTTCCTCTGTTGAAGGCCTTTGAATTACATAGTTTGTGCAATACTCTGTATTGTTAATCCTTTCTGGTTTGGCCATTTCAATCACCTTTTGCTGCTTTTAATATCGCCTTACTTTCCTGGAGGTTAAAAGTTCCCAGCTGGGAAAGAAATTTTCTGAAAGAAAGTGGTGTATAAAAGACAATGCATCCAGCATTTTATGGCATTTAGGCATTCACTTTAGATATTTTTTGTTGATGTTATGTGTTATGACAGACAGACAGACAGATGCCTGTCTGGAAACCGGAAGAAAATTCACGAACCAAAAATGAAATGGGGAGCCACGAAACATTCCACCTGCTGTCATGACGGACAGGTGTGCACAATACACCGGCAATAGTTTCGTGCATGCTTGTGAGCATGCACAAACACAGTGCACGCGCAGTCTCTGCTGTGGAGCAAAAATAATAAAAACTACACACCATAAAAACAATTTATTGAATCCCTCTAATCGAGCAGACAATACAAGTATGAACCTTCTGTTCCTCTGTAGATGACTCGTGATCATATACGTACAGTCATGACATGACATGAATGAAGCAGTACGCTCCACATCTGCTCGCCCAGCGTGTCCAGCCAGCCGTGTGTGTGTGTCTGGCCTGACACGCGTGTCCTGTGAGCGGCACATCGCAGGACAGACACTGCATCATGTGAAACAGAGCTCACGTGAGTGACATGACATTCAGATTGCCTGCTGTGTGTTCACATGATCTGACGGTCCGTTTCACCTGGGACAGCCTGTCAGTGTGCCTGCTGTGCGCTTGCAGCCTGTCGCAAAGGCGATATATGTTTTTATCTATTTCCACGTGAGGACAGGAAGCACAGTAAGGTCATGTCCTTCAAAACACGGTACATATTCTACAGCTGTGATGTCCATGACCAGAGATTTCAACAGCTGCAGCTGTTTGCAGCCCCAGTCTGTTTCTGTGTTATGCGATTTCTTTTTTTAGTTATTTGTTATGTAATTGTGTATGTAGTTATTGTAGTACTTATTTATATACCTGTCCTGGCTGTGGTCTCTGTGTTTTTAATGTGACATATCGTGTGCACTGCGCTGTCATTTCTAGCTGTCCGTGAGTCTCTGGCCGGTGATTAGCTGAGAGGCGGCTTGCCGTGCTATGTGCGCTCAGATGTGGCTGGCTGGTAACCCCAAGTGTCCAGGTGTACCCCCCCTCCCCGCACACTACATGTGTTGCGGGGGGGTGAGACACACACACGCCACATGTGTTGAAGGGGGAGCTGACACTCTGGCACGCCACATGTGTATCGCTTGGCAATGCCACAGTCATGTGGGCACTTAGACAAATTTCACAGCCAGCTCAAAAGTGGTTGCCTGCTCACTATTTTCGTGCTGACTGCGTGAATGGCTCCACATTTCCTAAGTGCTCCGCGAGTGGTATTGGATGTTCTTGTGTGGTACCTGGAATTTGGCCGACACCTGCCAAGAGAGGGATTCATTGGGCTCTCACAGGGCACTATGTTTTTCGGCCGCTGGTTTGTGCAAATGGTTATGGACACAGCTGTACGAGGCGTTAGAGGCGGCTCTGATTTTTCACGAATGGCATGCAATTCCTCATTCGTTCGCTAGTCGGCTTCATTCGTGTTATGTGTGAAGGGGCCCTTAAGAATGGCTTGTTTGGGTAGATTTTTACACTTAGTTGATGAGCTTTTGTGAATGATTTAGGTCAAATTTTGAAACCTTGACATTTTGCCGGTAGTTTCCAAAACAGTTTTGCACAGTTTTACACAGGATGCAGTGCAGCTGTTGCTCTGCTTCCATCATCTGTTGGTTCTTTTGTCTATACCAAAATTTTAAAGAGATATTTTCAGCTATTCTTCACCACAGTATTGTCCTTGTTTCTGCTCCCTGCACGGCTTCTGTGACACATGGCTGCTAGTCTGTGCACCACCATGACAATGGTAGCGCCAACATGATTCACACATTAGCATTTGAGCCCAAAGTCGGAGATTAAAAAAAACAAAACCAAAGCTTCAGAGATGACTCAGACTCATGATTAGTGATGTCTGGACAATTTGAATCTTTGTAGTCTCAAACAAAGCCATTGTATTTTCATCGTTTTTACAAGCCTTGTTAATTCCTCAATGCATTACACATCATCTACCAGCTGCTGGTGTACACACACGGCAACCTGTGCTGGTCACATTCCAGCTTCAACAACAAGAGCCAAAGAAACCATCACAGGCCAGCAGCGATTTCAAAATGTAAAGAATATGGGAAAAGCTAAAAGAAAAGACACTAGATTGCATTTAAGTCAAAACATATACGTACTGTATTGTCATGTTAGTTAACTTAAAGCTTTCGTTGTTGCTTGAGACGTGAGCTGTCAGAGGTTCATTTATGCGCATCAGTATTAACTTTTTTAAGTGTTCACTTTTCTGATATATGCCCCCCCTTGTCCGCTCATCTGTTCATGAATCTTGTAAGTGCAACTCCTCTGAAACCACTGGATTTTAATGAAACTTCACACAGTGGTAACACACCATATTAAGACATGCATAAAGGAAAATAATTCTGGTCTGATATTGTTAAAGGGGGGAAAATTGGAATTTTGGTTGGGTGGAATTCTTGAGTTTGAGTTTCGTACAGTACAGTAGTGTTCAGAATAATAGTAGTGCTATGTGACTAAAAAGATTAATCCAGGTTTTGAGTACATTTCTTATTGTTACATGGGAAACAAGGTACCAGTAGATTCAGTAGAGTCTCACAAATCCAACAAGACCAAGTATTCATGATATGCGCACTCTTAAGGCTATGAAATTGGGCTATTAGTGAAAAAAAGGAGAAAAGGGGGTGTTCACAATAATAGTAGTGTGGCATTCAGTCAGTGAGTTCGTCAATTTTGTGGAACAAACAGGTGTGAATCAGGTGTCCCCTATTTAAAGATGAAGCCAGCACCTGTTGAACAAAAAAACCAGAGATGCGTGGAAGAAAACGGAAAACAACCATCAAAATGGATAGAAGAATAACCAGAATGGCAAAGGCACACCCATTGATCAGCTCCAGGATGATCAAAGACAGTCTGGAGTTACCTGTAAGTGTTGTGACAGTTAGAAGACGCCTGTGTGAAGCTAATTTATTTGCAAGAATCCCCCGCAAAGTCCCTCTGTTAAATAAAAGACGTGCAGAAGAGGTTCCAATTTGCCAAAGAACACATCAATTGGCCAGCTAAATACTAGTTTAGTGATTCACAGGATTGCTAAAAAAGCAGTTTGAACATAATAGTTTTGAGTTTGTAGCGTCAACAGCAGATGCTACTATTATTGTGAACACCCCCTTTTCTACTTTTTTTTACTAATAGCCCAATTTCATAGCCTTAAGAGTGTGCATATCATGAATGCTTGGTCTTGTTGGATTTGTGAGCATCTACTGAATCTACTGGTACCTTGTTTCCCATGTAACAATAAGAAATATACTCAAAACCTGGATTAATTTTTTTAGTCACATAGCACTACTATTATTCTGAACACTACTGTATTACTTAGTGCAACTCTGACCTAAACCGTTCAGTGGATTTCATTGAAGCTTCACACTATAGTAGTACACCATGAGAAGATGTGTGGTGGAAAGGGGGTATAGATTGTTGTTATTGTTCTTACGTTTTTTAATAGATCATATTCATCAATTACATGAACAGATGTTGACCACTTTGGTAATTCAGATATTTCCTAACAAAAGATTTACTACCACTATCTGCTTTCTTGAGTTTATTTACATTTAAGTATAATGTTTACAACATATTATTTTTGTGATTGCAAATACTTTATACCCTCAATATTAATTTAGTGGAGAAGAGTTCAGAGAGAATTTTTTTTTTTGTATGTTCTCTAATGAAGGTTTTCATTGGTCACAGTTAAAAGCTTAATGTCTAACTCAGATATTTGCAACTTGACTTTGACTTGTATCTCTGGGATACACCGAGTGATTACTGATGGGTTTGTTTCTCTTCTACATGCCGTCTGTCGTGCTTAAATCCCTTCCCCCATTCTAGATCTGTGGTGCAGGATTTTCCATAAAGTTTCTCAGCTGGAGAAACGGTGCTGCAGCTGCTCAGCCAGTGCCTCTATTACATCAACAGGAGCTTCACTGTGTGTACATGTAATTTTTATTTGCTTGTAGATCTGAAAGAAAAGGTGCACGGTGTTCAGTGGAACGCAGGGTGAACAGTGACTCACTTTGTCATTGCAGTGCTTCCTTTAGTTTTTGCACGTATTGTTGATGGCGACGTGAACATGAAGGAGAAGTTCTGTTCTTCCATCCCTGTCTTGTCCAATAGGATGCTGGCAGCCAGCAGATTGGATTCCTATTGGGTAGCTGTGGTGTTACTGTGGCGCTCACCAGCGATGCCTGCCATAAGGGTCTGCCCAAGAGCGCAACAGGAGAAATCCCGCAGTTCAAAGGTGAGCGTGACAATCATCAATCACTGCACATTTGTGCGGGCTTGATGCTTTTAGCGTGGGGGAGGACCAGACTAGAGAACTCCACTGACTCCATTTACATTCAAAATATAATACTGGCAGGTTTAATGATGTGAAACATCTGATTACAAATGATTCCGTTTGGGGACAATTTTGTTGAATTTCTTTGGCGTGAACATTGGTGTGAAATAGGCTGAAACTGATGATTGTTTTCCTTATCACTAATTCTGCTTTTCTGATCAATCATGTAGACATTTAATGTCAGAAAAATACTTTTAAAAAGTCACCTTTGTTTTTCCTAAAGCAAAGGGAAACGTCAACTTATTATTTTATCTCACCACTGAGAAAGAAAAACAGTTTAAAAGATAATCAGTTCAGGATGATAACTGTGCAAAGGTTGCAGGCACATTTAGTGTGCCCACAGTAGATGCTGGCTACACAAGTCGATATTCTTTGTAACGGCGCATTCATCATTTAAATACACTGAAATCGAATGTATACGAGTAGCAAATTAACCATATGAATTTGAGTTATAACTGTATTTGGGAATATTCACTTTAATTTTCTCTCTTGCTCTTTATCTCTTTATCTCTCTCACATATTACTCATTCCTGTAGAATATTGAAATGAGTTATGAAAAAAATCTTCCTAGGGGAGCAAAAGCAGGGTGAAACAGTATAGTTTCTTATTATCTCGCACACGATTGGAACAAAGTTGCTGAAAATGTGAGACTGCACAAACTTGTGATGAACATCACACTAATGATTTCAGCACCTGTGGTTATATTTTTGTATCAAGGTCATGTTATGCCAGGTTGAGACAAAGTGCTTTGCTGACAATGGAAAGTGAAAAGTGCCAGCTGGTTAACTCACCCCACCCCCCACCCCCACCCCATCCGGTTTGACTATTCATGTTGTTTATTAACCTGAACTTCTCACTTCAGATTTTTTCGGTTCTTATCTTGAAACCCCTCCTCTCTGTCTCTGTCTTTACTCACGCCTTTGCATGCTGCAGGTTGGCCCAAATTGCTGTGGTTTGTAACAGAGTCGAAGCACCTGTCCAAGCCTCCCAGAGACTGGTTTCCTCACATCAAAGATGCAAACAATGACACTGCTTACATCGAGGTCAGCTAACAGTCAGACAGACATCACAAAGTACTGAAGGGGAACAAACTGTGTACTCTTGTTCTTCATTTTTGGTTCCTTTAAACCATCATATTTACAAAATTGTTATGCACAGTTGGAGGATTGCAGGAGGCATGTAGTATAACATTTATCAAGTGTAACATGCACAAAATCTTAATTTTAAACAACAAAGGAGATATTTTAAAACTCAACAAATTTCACATTTGAGCTACTCTATTATTCATTTTCATTCATTGTGCTTTCATTTGCTTTGATGAATGGATATTGTTGTATCTGTTCAACTGAACAAGTAGCACCCATTTCAAAAGTTCAAAAACGTGCATACAGGCTTGTGAGTTGTGCTTGAATGCAAAATCTGTTTTTTAACTTTATGACAGGCAACAGAAAACAGGATGGTCTGGTTTTTATTATCCATCTGTCATCTTTTTCGGGGTTCCAGCCTGAATGGACTGGAAACAGCAGTTGCAAAGCACTGCAACTTCCAGTTTGACAATCTTGTGAAGTTCTTACGCAAAATGCATGATTGTTGAAATTGGGTGTGGCCTATTGGCTTTTTGATTGGAGAAGTGGATGTGGCTCACACGCTCAACTTATCAAGCCAAAATTTTTTGAGAAGATACAGACCAGCTCAAGGTAGAGCCTTATCAAATCTGACATTTTTTTTTTTGCCTACAGCTGGCACTATAATAAAGGAAAATGTGTTTTTCACCAAAACTCCAGCACTGTACATTGTAAAATCAACAATCATAGACAGATTCTTTGGAGTGTGACAAATCTTTTGTTATAGGCCACACCCATTTCTGTTTTTCCATTTACACAGTATTGCAAAATATGTAAAGCCTTAAAAATCTGTCACCCCAGTCCGTCACTTTGATCAATACCACTTTTTGCAAGTGCTACCTAGAGACGAATTAAAGCTTAAGTTATTAAAAGGCGCATGATAGCTCAAAAGATGCCAACTTTATAAAGGAGAGCATACTGCACGGAGCAGTCAAAACCGAAAGTGTTACATATCTTTGCATCACTACCTCATATAAACATGAAACTTGCCACAAGGACACAGAAGAACAAGCATAGGCTGTGTAACAAATTTGTTAAAAATATGTCAAAAGACGGCACTATAAAAGCAAAAAGAATAATCAAAAAAATGTGCACGGAATTGCACAAAATTTGCATGGTATGATCGGAGATGCTGTCTGAATTGAACACTACAATCTGATGATGATTGCTTAAAGTGGGCATGCCTCATTATGCAAATGACACTCAAATACTTCCTCCACCCTCAAATTAAAAAAAAATCACCAAAAATCACCTGTTTGTCCTACAGAGCTGCAACATTTGCAGTATATCCAGTGAATAAAGACCAGACCTTCCTACACTAATACTTATGGTCTATTGTGCAGTCCGTCATTCTATATTTTTCAGAATATGAAAAATCTTATTAAAATTAGTATATTTTCATATATTATATCACATACCACCAAAGTTGACAAAAACATTCTCTTTCGTGTAGAAATGAAGTGTGTAATTTATTTTTACATTTGGTTCAACTTTACTATTTTTGTTTTCAAACTAAGACTTATGATATGAAAGGGGGTATGGCCCACACCATACAACTTAGTATTCTCACATTTTTATTGATAATAAAGGTCTGTTCATGTTACTCATATACCAATAATTGCATTTATTCGCCTGCAGGTGGCACTATAATAAAATGCATTTTGGCTTTCAACTCTCACATTGTGCATCAGCCAAGAATTAAACAGTCAGTCAAAATGAATCTGTTCCCCCATTCTGTTAGGTGCAGTGAATCTTCAACAATGGAAGATGCCCATTTCTACCTTTGCATTTTTGTGCAAAATTGCATCAAATATAAAACCAAAGCAAAGACTTAAAAAGTGTCCAACCTGTGCTTTGGTGATGAGTGTAATCTGCACCACAGCCTACATATACATTCAACGGACACTCATGTTTTTATGTTATTAAGATGATTAAGTCCAATAAACATGAAACATGGTCCAGTGACACAGAAAAAAATAACAGAAAGCTGCCTGACAAATTTTGTAGTAGTTGGTGTCACAAGTGGGGAAGGGAAATAATAATCTGAAATTAGATGCATATAAAAGCCTGAAATTCATATCTTAACAACTTATCCATCAAAGACCAGCAATGTTCAAAGAAGAATTTTCCATAATTGTCAGTATGAGTAGTCTTAAATTACTCAGACTGAGCACTGCAGATGCAATATTTTCTCTGAAAGTGCTCATGTAAGTGTAGAGAAGGGCAGATGTTGCATTGTTTGTTTTTTGACTTAAAAAAAGCATATGACAACATGCCAAGAGAAAATATGTTGTATTGTATGAGGAAATCTGGTGTGCCAGAGAAGTGCATATATGAGGGAGGTGTAGGATATGTGCAAGGATGGTCACCTGACTGAGTCTGGTGTGCTTGAGGTTCCTTGCTCTAATCAAAATTCCTGAGGAAGTATTTTTTAACACTATTCCCAGTGTGCTTGCTCAGGGTATGGGTCAGTTTAAACTTTATTCAGAAGAACCACCTTTAAGTGACTGATATTGTGATTGTCACATTTTAAAAAATAATCAACGCAGTCCATTGCCCACTCACCTCTGACCTTTATGTGTACCACAAAGAGAATGTTTCTAACAGTGTTGTTGCTATTTGGTAGAACACTTGGTTGAACAGATATGATGGTAAGTTAGATTTTGAATATTGATAAATATAGACTGACAGACTGCATTACAGCATAGTTAGTTACCTGGATGCACAACACTTCGGACACATGACATGAGCAAAGGCTGTGATTCAGTGTACATACGGGAAAAGTATGGAACTCAGTTAAATTAAGTCCTCTTAACGGTAAAGTTGGCATTGCCCACGTGGCTCTGCGGGTCAGGCCCACAACTTACAGCTGCATTGCTATGAGTCACATGGTCCTCGTGGGGGCTCGGGAGGCTGTCCACGTACTGTGCTTGGACACAGTGTACAGTGGTCCCTCGTTTATCGTGGGAGTTGCGTTCTAAAATAACCCGCAATAGGCGAAATCCGCGAAGTAGTCAGCGTTATTTTTTACAATTATGGACGTTTTAAGGCTGTAAAACCCCTCACTACACACTTTATACACTTTTCTCAAACAGGCATTAACATTTTCTCACTTTCCTCTCCTGTGTAAGCACTCTCAAAGTTCAAACCTTAGTAGAAAAATAAGACCAACCTGTTTTCAGGCCCAAACATTTGTTTGAGAAATAAAAATACAACGTTTTCCTATAAATAATTATGATGGCTTTTAGAACTAACGAATTTCATTTTAACGATCATCCTACGAGGTTGGACGCATAAGAAATTATTAATAGTGACTGACCAGTATTTCACAGTTCCTCTAATCGCGCCTCTTCGTCCTGGCGCCGCTCTGCTATCGTGTCTTTTTTCCACTGAGTGACACCTCGGTGCAGGTGTCTTTTTCCGAGTAAAGAACACAGTTATGAGTAGTTGTTGGTGCTTTTTTTCTTCTGGGCCAGAAAATTCTTATAAACAGACACGCAAAACGGCCTGCTTGATGAGGACGCAGAACACAATGCACTGTAAAAAAAAAAAAAAGCATGCAAAATTGGACTAAAAAAATCCGCGAAACTGCAAGGCTGCGAAAGGTGAACCGCGTTATAGCGAGGGACCACTGTATACCTGCTGGCGTGTCTAGTTTTTTTTTTTTTTTTTTTTCACAGTATAAAACCTGTAAGGACGGCAGTGTGCTGGGAGTCACAGTGACAAGGATCGCTCTGCTTACACACTGCCAAGCTCTCACCCAGTCCTGCAGCTACACAGAGGGTATGCACATGCACACGCACAACATACACTACCAGTCAAAAGTTTGACTGGTAGTGCATCTGAAAGTCGGTATATAACACTTTTCTCTCTTTCTCTGCCTGCAGCTGAGACCATTGTCAACGTTTTAGACTTTAAGAAGGACGTGGGGCTCTGGCATGGTATCCTGACGGTAAGACCCACTTGCTCGAAGTTAGAGGTCCAGCTTTTGGTTTTTAAATCTCTCCCGTAAACACGAACAATGTTAAGCAGCTTGTCAATATTTTTAAAGTCCTTTTTTGCATAGTCGTATTTCTGTTTTATGTTTAGAATTTTTAAGTGTTTTTTGAATTGCAAACACATTTAAGGTACAAGGAGAGTTTCATACTGAATGTCTTCAGGATATGATAAAATCTTATGTTTTGCCAATAATTTGATTCAGTCTGATTCGTTACCTCTGCCACTGACTGAGATTACTGTCATGAAGGTCATGTGCTCTTGAGGCTCATCTTGCTTTAATTACTTTTGGGACTTCAAAAAGTGCAGTTTTCACATTTAGGAGTTTTTGCTAAAAAAGTGAACAGGCAAAAGTGGGTCCAGAGTTCATTTTCCAACTTCAGATGGATGCATCATTTTCCCTCCTCTTAAAACAGATTCTGAATAATTTGATTTTGGAAATAAAATATATGCATGAAATCTTTAGATTACACCTGTTGTGTGCGTATGTGTGTACTGTGCAGAGTGTAATGAACATGATGCACGTGATCAGCGTGCCCTACTCGTTGATGAAGGTCAACCCGCTGTCATGGATCCAGAAAGTCTGCCAGTACAAAGGTCAGACACATCCTGTCAGTCACTTTGCACAGACAATTCATTCCATGTGCCTGTCTGTGAAATAGATTAAATGATCATTTTCTGTGTGTGTGTGTGTGTGTGTGTGTGTGTGTGTGTGTGTGTGTGTGTGTGTGTGTGTGTGTGTGTGTGTGTGTGTGTGTGTGTGTGTGTGTGTGTGTGTGCTGTACTCCCTCTACAGCCAAGGTATCATGTGTGAAGTCCAGAGACATGCACTGGGCTTTAGTGGCCCACAAAGACCAGAAGGACATCAACCTGAGCTCCCTGCATATGCTGCTGGTGGCTGATGGATCAAATCCCTGTAAGATCACACGCGGAGCCTACAGCTCAACTTGTTCTTTAACGGGGAGTTTATTTGAGATAGAAAATGTCAGCAAAATGAATAAATTATCTTGGGAAGCAAGGGAATGTCAAGAAAATGGGTCACTTTACAAGAATAGAGCAGAATGTGTCCAACTGAGCACATTTACTAAAATAAATGGTTTTTAGCAGAACTGGAGTGAAAATCAGATGAAAATACAGCTCTGTGAAACCAGGAGGTAAGATAGTTTTTCTTTTGTAGAAGGACTTTACTTAGTTACCACATTAAAACATGCCCATTTTGATCTTGGTGGAATCAATGGATATACTGATTGTTGCACTTGTGAGTGATTGTTGGACTGTCTAGGTTTCCGATTGTCCTTGATAAAGACTAAAATCAAGGCTATCAATGACTTGCTGGACTTGGCCATCAGAAGGATATCTTTATGCAGTGAAACTGTCAAACTGGTAGAGACATTCAGTTATAGTGCTATTCATGTCTCTGGGTCTGGGGAGGACTTAAGGAGTCATAACGTCCCTGGGCAGAGGGATTTGGCAATGTTTATACTTTTGCAGGATAAAAAAGGTCCAACTCTTAAGGGTACTGATTCATGTTGTCCCACTGTTGCCTGCTTGGGTGGTTGGCATCCAGACACAAGGCGGTTCGGTTTTGCAGTGGATGTGATGACAAGTGGCATAAGCACATGCTCTCTTAGCACTTTTTCTGCTATTACAAGTCACATGACATAAAGAAAGAGTCACATGACATTCTAAATTACATGGTGTGGTACATATTGATGCCAGTGAAATGGCAAAATGTCATGGGACTAAACTTTCCATTACCATGACCGTTGGAATTGCAGTTCTTGGAAGAGCCTCACTAGAATAACTGTTATTACAAAAGGACAAAACTCAGCAGTCACATTCCATCACTCAATGGAAATGCTGTGATTTTCTTTGTTGACATTCTAAAAATGTCACTTTACTTTTATATAAATCTGTAATATAAACCCAGCTAATATGTACAATCTATAACTTTTATTGAATTTTTTTAAATTGAATTTATTAGACACCCATGCAACAAAATTTCACTCATATACAACACAAAACTCAAAGTAGTCAAGGAAAAAAGACAGTAAGAAAAAAATAAACAATGTACATGATGCCTAAAGGCATAGGCAGAAGCAAAGCTTATCAACGCCTACACCCCTCCATGAAGTCAAATCAAACCAGGCATATGTGCCAGTTCATAAACGTTCATTTCTAAACAAAATCTGAGCAACAGCAGCTCATAATTACAATTAAAAGAAAACAAATATTTCCCAACAGCTCCCAACACAAGTTGGTTACCATCTACATATTTCAGTAGAAAAAGGTTCAAGTATAACACGTTCATACAACACAACTCAACCACTTTCCTCTAATCCATATTTTGAGAATACCATTTCTTTGTATAAATATTTGAAGCAGTTGATATCCGGACATCGCTTCAGTTTCTCAGGTAGATTATTCCATTTTTTAGGACCACAAATGGAGACACAGAAGCATTTCCTGGTTGTCCTAGTGCCAGCAATTTTAAAATGATACAAACCCCTTAAATTATACAATCCTTCTCTTTGCATAAAATATTCTTGAATTCTAACTGGTAATTGCTTATTTTTCACTTTATACATCAGTTGAGCAGTCTTGAATGAAATCATATCATAAAGTTCCAATAGCTTTGATTTAATGAACATTGGATTGGTATAGTCCTGATACCCTGCATTGTGAATTATTCTTAATGCTCTTTTTTGAAGGATAAATAATGGTTGCACTGTAGTTTTATAGTTATTGCTCCAGACTTCAGCACAGTACGTCAAGTAAGGTGTAATCAATGCACAGTACAGAGTGTGTAGTGATTTGCCATCAAAAATGTGCTTTGTCTTATTTAATACTGCAATACTTTTGGATGTTTTCTTTTGAATATGTTGAATATGAGCTTTCCAGTTAATTCTGTCGTCAATAATCACACCTAACAACTTATTCTCTTTGACACATGCTAGTTTACCCCAAGTATATTTAACTGTATATATGTACATCCTTTTTGTAATTTCCAAATAACATCATTTTAGTTTTAGACCAATTTAGTGACAGTTTGTTAATATCAAACCAACTCCTCAACTTTATCATTTCAGTTCTTAAATCAAATAATAATTGTTGCAAATTCTCTCCTGAAACAAAAAAGTTTGTGTCATCAGCAAAGAGAACTGCTTTAAACACATCCGAAACTTTACATAAATCCTTGATATATAAAATAAATCATTTTGGTCCCAACACAGAGCCCTGGGGAACCCCGCAAACGATGTCCAGATACGTAGAACAGCAGTGCCCAAATTCAACAAACTACTTCCGGTTTTGTAAATAGCTTTTAATACAATTCAGAGCCACTCCTCTAATCCCATAGAGTTCCATCTTTTGAAATAATATGTTGTGATCAACTGTGTCGAAAGCCTTTCTTAGATGAATAAATAAACCAATTACTAATTCCCTTTGGTTCACAGTAAATATAGTAAATATTTAGAATAGTAAATTTAGTAAATATTAAATGTAAAATATTAGAGAGAAACTGTTAAGGTGAGCCCAAAAACTGACTCCAGAAACAACTCTAGAAACACGTTAGACTTACACACACATGCGCAAACGCACATGAAACATGAAAAGAGGCAGTACTCACTTAGGAAACCCTTCACACAAAAATCAAGAAGACCCAAGATCACCTTTGATGAGAACTATTAATCAGTGACATTTTCCAAAATGGACTTGCTACACCACAGTGTTGCAAATATAATTAAATCATTACAAATTGACAAAACTGATAAAACGCATAGTGTGGTGGAATAGTACTTGGATCTCCACAGTGTAATAAATGTATTATCAAAGTAATGGTTGATTTGATTATCGACAATGTAATTTCGTGTCTTACTGTAACCTGTCACACAGGAAGCCTACTGTATATGCTTACCCAACTTTTAGAAAACTTGTTCAAATGTTTTTCATTTCCAGGCTGGGAACAGAACAGGTGATCTAACACGTTGTCACTATTTTTCTGTCAGGGTCCATCTCATCTTGTGATGCCTTCCTCAACGTTTTTCAGACAAAAGGGCTGAGAGGTGAGGTCATCTGTCCCTGTGCCAGCTCACCTGAGGCCCTCACAGTGGCCATCAGAAGGTATACACACACTACAACATCTCGATGGACTTCATTCATATTGTAAACTGTAATTTTCTAGGGGTCAGAAATGTCATTTAAAATGTTTGTAGGGAAGAATAAAGATCGCACATCCCATGACTATTGTGTGCAGCTGGTTGGTCTCTGCATCACTGCTTCTTTTTAGCCTTCATGCTCTTGTCAATGGTAGAGGTCAGAGAAGAGAGGCCAGATTGGTTCTAGCAGATACACGCAACAAAAATATAAACGCAACACTTTTGGTTTTGCTCCCATTTTGTATGGGATGAACTCAAAAATCTAAAACTTTTTCCACATACACAATATCACCATTTCCCTCAAATATTGTTCACAAACCAGTCTAAATCTGTGATAGTGAGCACTTCTCCATTGCTGAGATAATCCATCCCACCTCACAGGTGTGCCATATCAAGATGCTGATTAGACACCATGATTAGTGCACAGGTGTGCCTTAGACTGTCCACAATAAAAGGCCACTCTGAAAGGTGCAGTTTTGTTTTATTGGGGGGGGGGGGATACCAGTCAGTATCTGGTGTGACCACCATTTGCCTCATGCAGTGCAACACATCGCCTTCGCATAGAGTTGATCAGGTTGTCAGTTGTTGCCTGTGGAATGTTGGTCCACTCCTCTTCAGTGGCTGTGCGAAGTTGCTGGATATTGGCAGGACCTGGTACACGCTGTCATATATGCCGGTCCAGAGCATCCCAAACATGCTCAATGGGTGACATGTCCGGTGAGTATGCCGGCCATGCAAGAACTGGGACATTTTCAGCTTCCAAGAATTGTGTACAGATCCTTGCAACATGGGGCCGTGCATTATCCTGCTGCAACATGAGGTGATGTTCTTGGATGTATGGCACAACAATGGGCCTCAGGATCTCGTCACGGTATCTCTGTGCATTCAAAATGCCATCAATAAAATGCACCTGTGTTCTTCGTCCATAACAGACGCCTGCCCATACCATAACCCCACTGCCACCATGGGCCACTCGATCCACAACATTGACATCAGAAAACTGCTCACCCACACGACGCCACACACGCTGTCTGCCATCTGCCCTGGACAGTGTGAACCAGGATTCATCCGTGAAGAGAACACCTCTCCAACGTGCCAAACGCCAGCGAATGTGAGCATTTGCCCACTCAAGTCGGTTACGATGACGAACTGGAGTCAGGTCGAGACCCCGATGAGGACGACGAGCATGCAGATGAGCTTCCCTGAGACGGTTTCTGACAGTTTGTGCAGAAATTCTTTGGTTATGCAAACTGATTGTTTCTGCAGCTGTCCGAGTGGCTGGTCTCAGACGATCTTGGAGGTGAACATGCTGGATATGGAGGTCCTGGGCTGGTGTGGTTACACGTGGTCTGCGGTTGTGAGGCTGGTTGGATGTACTGCCAATTCTCTGAAATGCGTTTGGAGACGGCTTATGGTAGAGAAATGAACATTCAATACACGAGCAACAGCTCTGGTTGACATTCCTGCTGTCAGCATGCCAATTGCACACTCCCTCAAATCTTGCGACATCTGTGGCATTGTGCTGTGTGATAAAACTGCACCTTTCAGAGTGGCCTTTTATTGTGGACAGTCTAAGGCACACCTGTGCACTAATCATGCTGTCTAATCAGCATCTTGGTATGGCACACCTGTGAGGTGGGATGGATTATCTCAGCAAAGGAGAAGTGCTCACTATCACAGATAGACTGGTTTGTGAACAATAATTGAGGGAAATGGTGATATTGTGTATGTGAAAAAAGTTTTAGATCTTTGAGTTCATCTCATACAAAATGGGAGCAAAACCAAAAGTGTTGCGTTTATATTTTTGTTGAGTATAGAAAGGTAACAGTAAACTTAAACAACCACTCATTTAAACCAAGATATGCAGAAGAATGTGTGAATGCAGAACATGTCGAACCTTGTAGCAGATGGGCTGCAGGAGCTGGGTCCCACTTCATGTCAGCAAAGAAGAGGAAAGTGAGGCCGTAGTGGTTATGAGCTCACCCAAATTGGCCAGTAGAAGACTGGAAAAAGGTTCTCTGGTCTCTAGAGTCTCGATTTCCATTGCGCCATTCAGATGGTTGGGCCAGAATTTGGTGAAACAATATGAAATCATGAGTCTGTCCTGCCTTATATCAACAGTTCAGGCAGCTGGTGGTGTAATGGTGTGCCAACTGCATGATATCATAATATTGTGGACCAGAATCGTTCACTGCTGTTTCCAACACCTCGTTGACTCCATACCACAAAGAACGAGGGCAGTTCTGAAGTCAGTAGCACCAGATATGGTCTTGTATTTAACTTAGAAGATACTGCATCATTTTGCGCTGGTCTAAACTGAGCTGTTTGACCAACGTCAGCATTACAATCACAGGTTCCTTGCTTGCTCCAGTTAATAAACTGCTCTAATTAATAAAGACAGTTGTGCTCAGATAATCCAGAGCGAGGAAACACCAGACTTGACTAATCAAAATTTGCTCTTGTAGGTATACATTGAAAACATTCAGGGCAGGTGATCTCCAGGAGCAGGGTTGGTGACCCCTGGTCTGCATGAACCCATATATGTTACAATGAATGCATGCACAGTATGTACAAGACTCTGCGCTAATGTACAGGAGATTCCCTGGTGTGTGTGTGTGTGTGTGTGTGTGTTTAGGCCGGTGGAGGACAGCAGCCAGCCTCCAGGTCGAGGTGTTCTGTCCATGCAGGGCCTGAGCTACGGAGTGGTCCGGGTCGACACTGAAGAACGCCTCTCAGTGCTCACTGTGCAGGATGTGGGCACTGTCACACCAGGAGGTAGGCCGATCAGTGTCTGTGCTTAATTTATCAATTTTCACTGCGCACTGTAGCTGTAAAGTGCTCACATCACTGGTGAACTATGAGTACACATGATTAACTTATGGACTTGATCAGTGTTGAATCACTTGTAGATAGCTTAATTGCAAACTTGTAACTTTTATCAACGTTTGCATTTAGTGTTGCATGCTTCAGTGTTAAGATGTGAAGTGGTAGTGATCACTGTATCACTATCCTGAGAAGCATATTTGTCTCTGCTGAGTATTTTGGGAGTTTTCAAATGTGGAATTTTGCAAAGAAGCAGTTTCTTCAGAGCTTGCTGCTGTTGTCTGTGCGCAAAGAACGGCAAAGTATCCATCGTGTCACGTGTGTATCAGCACCAGCACTGCTGGGGTTTTCTCCTTAAAGCTGAATTTCTATTTTGAGGTATTTTGGGATTTGTCCTTTTATTTAGGGCCAAAATGAATGTAATAGGTGTAGTATTAATTTAGAAAGCAAATACCATCATTACACAGAGCTATCAGGTTTGACAGGCAAGACGGGCTGGACACAAATGCAGGACGCAGGTACACAGCTCAGTGGAGTTAAGGCGTTTACTCGGTAAACAGGCTGGAGTCGATACACAGATAGGCAGTCCAAAAAGAGCAACAGTAACAAAACATCAGGCTTAGGCGTGGTCGAGGTACACAGGCAGGTAGTCAAAAAACACGATGAGGCAAACGAAGCAAGGCAAGGAAATACAAGAAACAGAGCTGGAAAGAGGCACAAGACGCTACAATCTGGCGAGGGAGTAAGGCACAATGGGGAGCTTAAATACACCCAGGTGATGAGGTGCAGATAGAGAACAGGTGTGCGTGGTATACACCAGAAGGAGGGCGTGGCCAGACAGAGGGAAACACCCACCACCAAGAGCCACCAGAGACAGACAGGAAAGACAGACCCAAACAGAAAAATCCCCAGCAAGAGAATAACTGAAAAACACAAAGCCAAGAAATAAAAGCTGGCAAAACCCAAATCCTGACAAGAGGATCCAAATGTAGGATAGTGTGTATTTTTCTCACTAAACATAAAAAAAACTCCAAATTATACAGTAAGTAACTTACTGTTCCTTTGCCTCCGCATCATTCCATGGTGCTGCTCACCACTTGAGTCATTATAGCTCCATTACCACTGAGGGGCAGAAGAACTCTTGACATTCAGTTTGGTCCCCAGTGAAAAGATGAACTCCTAAACAATTAAAACAAGTGTTTTCAACCCTGCTCCTGGAGATGGAAAACACCTGCCCTGCTCCACTTACAGGTAATTAATTCTGTCAACCAGTCAAGAGCTGGAAAACACCTACTTAAAAAAATAGGTGTGACAGGGCAGGTGATCTATAGGAACAAGGTTGGAGACACCAGATCTAAAATAGAGCCCAGGTTGAAAAATGTCAAAGTTACCATTTAAGACTCAGGTTTGATTGTTTCATTTTCAGCAGAGAGAGTGTGATTAATTTCCCTTCTCTCATTGGACTAGTTCAAGTTGAAGGTTTTGTTTCTGGCGCTGCGAAGTTTCCCAGAGGACACTGATTTTGATAACTGGCAGCAGATACCCTCAGATCACATTTACCGATAAAAGCTTTAAAGTAGCTTAATGATGTTTTGAACATGCGTTTTCTCAAAAAGTCACCTTGAGATTTTAATACTTCTCAACTTTTTTAAAAGTGTTGAAAGTGCATAAATTCCAGCCAGTCAGGTCTGGTTTGTTTTCCATTTGTAGAAAAGGAAACCAGGTTCATATTCTGGCATCTTAAAAATGCTAAATTAATTGCATTTATGTTTTGACATAATTTGTTTTATATAGTAAATATATTCACTCATAAGAACATGATTTGAGTTGAAGTTTACCTGCTGGCGGTAAAGCAGTACAGAACAGAAATTTAATTGTTTTATTATTGACAGTAATTACTCACAGTTTATATATATATATGTGTCGGGCATCTTTTCCGGATGCCCCCTGGACGCCTCGCTGGAGAGGTGTTCTGGGCGCGTCCCATTGGGAGGAGGCCCCGGGGAAGACCTAGGACACGCTGGAGGGACTACATCTCGGAGGAGCTGGGGGAGGTGTGTGTGGATCGGGAGGTCTGGGCTGCTTTGCTTGAGCTGCTGCCCCCGCGACCCGACTCCGGATAAAGCGGAAGAAAATGGATGGATGGAGATATATATATACGAGGGCTGTCAATAAGTAACGGTCCTTTTTATTTTTTTCAAAAACTATATGGATTTCATTCATATGTTTTTACGTCAGACATGCTTGAACCCTCGTGCGTATGCGTGAGTTTTTCCACGCCTGTCGGTGACGTCATTTGCCTGTGAGCACTCCTTGTGGAGGAGTCGTCCAGCCCCTCGTCGGAATTCCTTTGTCTGAGAAGTTGCTGAGAGACTGGCGCGTTGTTTGATCAAATGTTTTCTAAACCTGTGAGACACATCGAAGTGGACACGGTTCGAAAAATTAAGCTGGTTTTCAGTGAAAATTTTAACGGCTGATGAGAGGTTTTGAGGTGATTCTGTCGCTTTAAGGACTTCCCACGGTGCGAGACGTCGCTCAGCGCTCTCAGCCACCGTCATCAGCCTGTTCAAGCTGAAACCTCCACATTTCAGGCTCTATTGATCCAGGACGTCGTGAGAGAACAGAGAAGTTTCAGAAGAAGTCGGTTTCAGCATTTTATCCGGATATTCCACTGTTAAAGGAGATTTTTTAAATGAACAGACGTGCGGACGGGGTCCGCGCGTCACGCGGACGCTCCGCCACAGGAAAAACACCTCTGTTGAAAGCCTTAAGGACAAGTTGGAACATGTCCTGCTGTTAAACAATTTCTCATTATACTCACCTCCACTGAAAGCCATCAAAAGCCGCCCTGGATTTACAAATGGTTATCAACACGGAGGTGTTTTTCCTGTGCCGCCGCACCGCGTCGGCTGCGTCCCGACGCGCGGACCCGTCCGCACGTCTTCATTAAAAAATCTCCTTTAACAGTGGAATATCCGGATAAAATGCTGAAACCGACTTCTTCTGAAACTTCTCTGTTCTCTCACGACGTCCGGATCAATAGAGCCTGAATGTGGAGGTTTTCAGCTTGAAAGGCTGACGACGGCGGCTGAGAGCGCTGAGCGATGTCTCGCACCATGGGAAGTCCGTAAAGCGACAGAATCACCTCAAAATCTCTCATCAGCCGTTAAAATTTTCACTGAAAACCAAGCTTAATTTTTCGAACCGTGTCCACTTCGATGTGTCTCACAGGTTTAGAAAAAATTTTGATCAACAACGCGCCAGTCTCTCAGCAACTTCTCAGACAAAGGAATTCCGACGAGGGGCTGGACGACTCCTCCCACAAGGAGTGCTCACAGGCGAATGACGTCACCGACAGGCGTGGAAAAACTCACGCATGCGCACGAGGGTTCAAGCATGTCTGACGTAAAAACATATGAATGAAATCCATATAGTTTTTGAAAAAAATAAAAAGGACCGTTGCTTTATTGACAGACCTCGTATAATATATATATATATATATATAATATATATATATATTAATATATATATATATATATATATATATATATATATATATATATATATATATATAATTACAACCATCAAGTGTGTGACCACTTATGCCTTCTGTGGCTCTTGAGAGTTAAACTCTTGGGCTTCATTGATGTCGGGCAACGAATGACAAAAAATCCTTTAAGTCCATTAAAGTGTAAAATTACTTTAAAGGTATATAAATGTGTGAAATCTACTTTTCATCAATGTCTAATTTTAGGGGCGCGCTCTTCATGATTAAGTGCGTTAAGTGCTTTCTGATTTACATTTTCAAGTGCTTTAACTACCTGTAATAAAAAGGACATGTGAGTTACCACTGTGAATGAAATTCATTCTGATCAGTTTGATTCTGATGGTAAACAGTCGCAAAGTGATCAAGGTAATAAAGACCATAGAAGCTTTAGTATGTAATTCATCATCAATTCAGCTACTGATAAAGGATACATGTGACTTTGTGTTGACTGGCATTCTCTTTAAATCAGTGTCACTGTAATAATACCACTTTGTTATGATTAATGTGTAGTGTACAGGAGATAATTGTATTTACACAGTGACATGGATGGCATTTTCCTCAGGGCCCCTTCACACATAGTGCTAATTTGGTCGAAGTGAATCGTATACAAAATGTGTAAAATGGTAGTTGCCTCCAACGCCTCATACACCTGTTGCTTCAACTATTTATGCACACCAGCGGCTGAAAGACAGAGTGAGAGCCCATCGAACCTTCTCGCGGCAGATGTCGGGCAAATTACAGCTAACACACACGAACATCTATCACCACTTGTTTGGCACTTAGAAATGTGTGGCCATTCGCACTCATCACGAAAACAGTCAGCAGACGATCACTGTCGAGCTGGATGTGAAATTTGTCTAAGTGCCCCCACGACTGTGGAGTTGCAAAAAGCGACACACATTTGGTGCATGTGTCTCGCGTGTGTGTTGTGCTCCCCCTCCCAGCACCCCCCAACACATCTGGCGTGCGGGGGGCACACTTGCATAAATGCTTATATGTATGTACAGATCTGATCACATGGGGGCTGGACAGCGAGGTCTGATCGCACACAGCACAGGAAGGGGCCTGTCAGCTGATCACAGCACACTGCTGGATGGCAGCTCAGTGCACACATTAAAAACACAGAGACCACCGCCAGGACAGTTATGGGTGATTCTTAGACTACTGGCACTTATTATGTCCTTTGATCATATTGTATGAAAAACAGAAAAAAGGGGAAATTTCACTCTTTTATAGTTATCTTTACAATGAAAGTGTGTTAAGAAATTTGTTCTAGTAGTCTATGATGACTTTTCACCTTTTTTCAGCATCATTATATGCAAATATTGCTGTTTTGTGCTTGTCCCACACCCCAGACTTTTGATCTTCAATGATAAAAATGAATGGTAAAGAAACGTTTTTTTCTAATGTTATAAAATATCAGTAAAATAATCAAAACATAATTGGGGTATTCAATGTCATACAACTGTTGTGATTTTTTTAAGCAAAATATAATTGTCCCACACTATTGCCGTAATTTCCACCACAACACTGTAATATCCCTTTAAACAGTTTGTATGAAAGATTGTTTGGGTAGTTTCTATGGAGATAAACAGTAACATCAGAGCACATGTATATAGCACCAAATCATAACAAACTGTTGCCCCAAGGCGCTTATATTGTAAGGCAATGGTGTGGTGGAAATTACATTTACAAGGCCAATAGTGCCCGTAGTTAAAGAATCACCCATATATAAATAATTATGACAATACCTACATAGACAATTACATCACAAGTAGCGAAAATGAAAATGTTGGTCTGGGAGCTGAACGGACAGGGTGCGTGGTCTGCTCACAGCCATGGCTGTAAAGATCTCTGCCCCTGGACGTCCCGCTTGAGAACACATTCTGTGTTTGGAAGGACATGAACTTAGGTACATTCCTTCATGAGGCACATGTCTCTGCCTGCTGTCCTCACATGGAAATATATAAAACATCTTGCGCTTTTGTGCTGGGTTGCAGCGGCCGCACACAGCGCACCTTATCCATGTCTTTGTGATTTCATGCATTTTTTCCGCAACTGATTACAGGCCAGCGATGGTAGCACAGTGGTAATGTTTCCGTCTGGTAATCAGAGCTTATGGGTTGAATCCTGTAAGTGACTTTTTTTAAACCAGGGTTATTTAACTGCGGGGTTCTGTATTGCGTCCCAGTTTATGTATTATGTATATCAACCCATTGATATTCACCAATTTACAGCTGGTTTTATTTCATAGTTCTCCACATCAGCAGTATGATGTGGTGCAGCTGCTCGCACTGTGTTCCTGCTCGAAAGACACCGTCGCGTGCACAAACCATTGCACCGGAATCATGCACTCCTGCCCATCGGCTCGATATTCATGTGGTTCGCCGTGAGTCACCCTGAGTTGTAGTTATTCGTACTATGTGTGACGGGGCCCTCATACCAGCATCCAGTAACAACAACAAAATCAAATCATCCAATAGGACTAATACTGTAGAACCTGTGACATGTACTGTTTAACCCAACTAGTGCTGTCACTTGATTAAAAAAAAATCTAACAAGCGGTGTCAGTCCATAAATTCTGCATAAATGAGGAGAATATCTGTAAAAACACTCATGAAACTGTGGGACATTGGAAATGCTGAACATTAAATATCAAACATGAAAGTGTAAAGATAGATAAAAGTGATTTGGGACAATATGACCCCTTTAATAATTATGTTATTGGATCCAAGAGCATTTCATTTTTAAATCTGTCCATTAAATATTCAAATCTGGATTAAAAACACCATGAATTAAGCATTTTTAGACTGTTTTAAACCTGTAAGAGCTCAGTGTGGCTGTTGATTAACAGTCATTAAAGCCTAATCAGTGTTTCACTGCAAAATGCAAGTTCACGCCCAAATGCCGACATTTAAAATATAAAAATGGTAGTTATTAAAGCAAGTTACTTTGGTATGAAAAGTATTTCACAGCTATTTCACCTCCACATTTTGCTGAACAGGAGGAAACATTAGCTAATCCGTGCACGGTAGATGCCCTGATTGTGTTAGTTTTCCTTTCTCAAGCTTTTCTGTATAAAATGATGTTAGATTTAAGATGCAAGTGCAATGCGGTTATTTCATTCTGCATGTATAAGATGTTACAGGGGAGGTGATGGTCTACTGGTTAAGGCTTGAGACCAGGGGATCCTCAGTTCAAATCCCAGTGTGACCACAAAATCGCTAAGGGCCCTTGGGCAAGGTCCTTAATCCCCTAGATGCTCCCAGTGTGTATGGGCATCTTGCATGGCAGCAGCCTCACATCGGGGTGATTGTGAGGCATTGATGTGTAAAGCGCATTGAGCGTCTGATGCAGATGGAAAAGTGCTATATAAATGCAGTCCATTTATAGTCACATGTAAATTGAAATTGCACGTAATGTTTGGCAGTTATAATAAAAAGGCAGAATCTGCATGCAACAACATGTAACTCTGGGGATCAAACACACCATCACTTCAAATCCATTGAGTTTTCCTGTTTTCAACATCCATTTTCTGTTATTTGTAGTCTTTCTCCACCTGGTGTTCACCACAGGAACTACATCTTCTGTGATGGGAGTCAAAAGCAGGGGGTTGAGTCGTCTATGTCACATTTGCTTCATACAGTAGATTCTCAGCAGAAACAGCACCTACTTTTGTCTTGGTGTGCACGGCTCAGGTCGACTGGCCAGCAGGAGTGGATATTTTAGTTCAAACTGGGGCACAGTCCTGAAAGTGAAATTTAAAACCACAGAAATCTCTGCAGGAAACTGAAATCATTGAACTGGAAGTTAATCTGTACATCATTTAAGGCCCTTTAGTTGATTGCTCTCTGTTGAAGGTCATTAATACCGCAAGCAAAAACACAGTATAATTCAATTTTGTTCTGTTACTGGCAGCTGACATTCTTAATCCTGTTACATGTGCATTCTGGTTTGGGGTCAGTGCATTAGCAATTATAACTACAACCTGCTTTAGCTGAAACTGGGATTTTGTAAAATATTATTTATATACCTGACTTACTCTCATAATAGAAAGGAAAAGGAAAAATAACAGGAAAGAAAAAATATATGTCACCATTTTTGTTGCAAAGGGAAAGGTCAAAGCAAAAGGAGGAATCTCATTTTAAAAAGCATGAAACTTGTTTCTCTCTGACTCTCGACCACCCAGGTCTGGTGTGCATGGTGAGACCAGAAGGTGTTCCTCAGCTCTGTCAGACGGATGAGATTGGCGAGCTCTGTGTTTGCTCCATCGCCACTGGCACCTCTTACTACGGCCTCACCGGCATGACCAAGAACACATTTGAGGTGTGTGAGAGAGAGAGAGAGAGAGAGAGAGAGAGAGAGAGAGATTATCTGCTGACTGTGGTTGTAGCTTCAAATGCAAAGGGTGATTTCTGGTAGACTCAGTGGACTGTCCATCACAACACAGGTCACGTCAAGGTCGAAGGTCAAGGTTGAATCAGTGGCCATTATCTACTGTTTATGGCAAGAATTTCAAAACTCAGAGTGATATTAGTGAAACGTGGTGGATGATCTGGTAAGGACCCCCCCCCCCCCAGGTTTTCAGGCACATCCAGCTGGGAAGAGACCCTGGGGAAGACCCAGGACTAGGTGGAGAGATTATATTTCCACACCGGTCTGGGAACGCCTCGGTATCCCCAGTCAGAGGTGGTTAATATGGCCAGGGAAAAAGAGGTTTGGGGTCCCTTGCTGGAGCTGTTGCCCTCGCAACCCGGTTCCGGATAAGCGGTTGAGGATGAATGATGAGTGAATGGCTGGATAATTTCAGTGAACCGTCCTGTCACCACATGGATCATCTCAAAGTCATAGGACAAAGGTCAAACCAGGTTATTCTCTACTATTTGTAGCAACATCTTCAAAACCCAAAGAGCAATTTAAACCAAACTTGGTTTAAATTGCTCTGCACAGGTGATATCAGTGTGTAAGGTCCAGGTTCAATCATATGTCATTGTCTAAAATACACAAATGACCATAACTCAAAGTAGATGAGATATTGAAACACGGCTTTCTGCGTAGACGTTGGCTCTCATGGAGCTAACAAATGAATCAGACGTCTAATATCAAGCCTGTCATTTGATGATGTCAAGTTGAAAAATAGCCTGTGGTGGTTTATACACTGGGTGCCTTGTTATTTCAGCCTAGGTAACATAGTTTTTTGTAGTTTGTCCTCGACATATACAGGAAACTTGCTAATTGAAAGGACCTCTTACCTTTGCTAAGGCTGAACAATCTTTGTATTGTGATTATTCAAATTACTGGCTGTTTTTTCCCAATGTTTTACAGAATTCTGGTAGTCCATGAGCCAGTCATGAATTTTGACCTAATCTGTACCACTTAAGGGAAAAAAAAAAACGACACTTAGAATCCAGTGTGTCATGGCCTACACAAAAATGTATGATAGCCATCCCAGGGTGGTAGCTGTAGCCAGGTAGGGGTCAATGAAGAATTACACAGAGATCAAACTTTAAAAATGCTCCAATCATGTTTAAAACAATATCACATTATTTGTCTGATCATAACAATTCCAAAAAGGTATAGTTTGGACTATCTATGATGGAATGTTCTGGAGTTATGGGGTAAACACAGCAAAAATGGTGACAAAGGACAATTTCAGTTTGTACAGGTGTCAAAGGTTAAGATGCTCCAATTTCAGCAAAAAATTAAGTAAAAGGATCAATAAATGGAATAGTTTTGAGTGTGTTGAATGCTTTGTTTCCAAGTAAAGGTCAAACAAGGTCGAGATCCAATGAATTCTGTGACATGCGACATATGTTACCCTGTAACATGATAGCTAAGCATGACAGATGGTGCAAACTATTCCTTTTTAGAACCCTATTAACCCAACAATAATTTGCATACAAGCAGAAGTAAGTGACCTGCTAATGTCACGTATCTCAGCACTTCGCCGAGCAACAGTAGAGAAGCTGTTAACATCTGCTTTAGCATCATTTCTGTTACAGAAGGTTGCTAATGTGTTGCTGCAGTTTAACACCACATTGGAACGTCAGTACTTCATTCCCCAAGGCCATGCATGTCTTGAAGGGAGTTTTTCTTGTCTGTGTCTGTCAGTGAGGAAGAACTCTGGTTGATGATTTAACCAGTCGGTGTACTTTAAATACTGCAACATTTACTTACTACAGCTAAAAGTTCCATGAGTGCCTGTTTCTTTTTCCTGAGAGAAGACGCTGGATCAAGCATTTCTTGGGGCCTTCTCAGTGCTTTTTCTGCCAGAAAAAAAAACACTATATGGACACGGTATCTAATATGTTTGACAGGTTTCATCAATGTCACTGTATTAGTTTTTGAAACCTTGATCCAAAATATTGAGACACATGACAGTTCTTGCTGTGTAAAAGTAGAGGACAGAGAACACGTAACCACAACTCGTTCCAGATCCGCACCAAAATATGATAGTGTTTTGGTATGAATCTGAAATGTTATAATGTTTCTTTGTCTGTAAGTCAATTTTTTTTTGTAGTTGCTTAAGAAGTCTGAAAGTGACGAGACATTCTCACCAATGATCAACAACATGGGGGGCGTGTCTACTGGAGTTCGTCAGACACATACGGATGTCGCCCATTAAAATAAGAAAACAGTGCTGAGTTAAAATACAGCAACATTTATCGCTGTCACCCTGCTTTAGTGCTGTTGGTTACCATGGATACCACTTCTAATGGCTTGTGTAATTCCATGTTTACCCAGTGAGTTCCAGCGGGGTGCTGATCAGTGAGTACGCTTTCTGGAGGACAGGCCTGCGGGCTTTATTGGCCCGGCGGCCTGGTCTTCATAACTGGCAAGATGGACGGGCCTGATCATGGTCAGTGGGCGGAGACACAATGCTGATGACATCGTTGCCACAGCACTGGGCAGTGGAGCCCATGAATTTGTCTACAGGGGCAGGCGAGTGTGCATTACTTGGTTGCCGGACTTTGCATGTTTGAATGTCGACATGTTTGAAATGTTGCATACATGTAGACCAGATCAAAACAATAAGCTTTTTTCAAATGAACAGCAAGTGAAAACCACCAAAATGTCCAACGCTGTTATGGTTGATCTATGACTAGAACCCATAATATAAATCTGACAAACCGGTGCAAATTGATGGATGAGTGCAGTAATAGAAATCGAGTGAAGTTTAATTTTGTCTGCAGCCAATGAATAGGATATTCATCTTTTGTCAGACAGCACGGGTTGTTTTGTTTTTTTTTATTTAAAGAGGCACCTGCAGAAACCGTGAAACACTCGTCCTTTGAACATCTTTGGTTTAAAAATGTTGCAATAAAAAAATATAGAAATTGTTTGCAGTCTCCATCCTTCAAATCATCTTAAATCAGAATAACAACTGTACAACTTCATGGCTTTTTCTCATGTCTTAAAATCTTCACAACATTAAAAAAAAAATTGGGCCTGGAAATCAACATTTCCACATTTGTGTGATGTTAGATTAACTTACATGAACATGTCAGTGTTTCTGGCAGACATGCTGAAGGTTTTGAACTTTGCTGAACTGTTTTAGTACATGCTGTAATGTTAGAACAGACTGTCTTGTTCCTGTGTGGCGGTGGTTTCTATTGTTTCTGTGTTTATAGCTTCATGTTTTTATTACTGCCACTGCTCAAGTGCTGTTGACTGGCTGATGATGTGCTGCTGTAAAATCAGCCAAGTGATTGTAGTTGGGTTGTTTGATGTGTAACATCCTTCCTTTCACCTGCATCACTGCGGTTGCATGACTTCAGATGTTTTAAAGTCAACAGTTGTGTTATGAAAGTTGAGTCGAGGTCGACTAACCATTGAAGGTGAAGGAATGATTTGCATCCTCATAAAATTATGAATAATGCTGACAACACTACAAAACCCTTCAACAGAAAGAAGTACAAATAACAAGGTCAAAATGACTCATGCAAGATCCAGTGTTGCTGTGTGTACTAGGTCTGCTTTTTCAAAAGAAACCAAAAGATGACAGAGCATACTGACGTTTTTGTAGCTTGAATGTCCTTCTTTTCCAGTTTGACTTTTCTTTGTTGTTGTTGTGGTTGGATTTGGCAGTGGATGGTAGGGGTTAGTGCTGTGGTTGTGCAGAGCAAAGGCCATCAGAACATTCAATTTTCAATTTATTTCATTTATATAACTAGAGTACTGACGGGACTAGAAGGAGAGAGCATATCTCACCCATATTGGCCTCTCTTCATGGCTTCCTGTTAATTCTAGAATAGAATTGTAAAATTCTTCTTCTACTTATAAGGTTTTGAATAATCAGGGTCCCATCTTATCTTAGGGACCTCGTAGTACCATATCCACCCCAATAGAGCGCTTCGCTCTCAGACTGCAGCTTACTTGTATTCCTAGGGTTTGTAAGAGTAGAATGGGAGGCAGAGCCTTCAGCTTCAGGCTCCTCTCCTGTGGAACCAGCTCCCAATTCAGATCAGGGAGACAGACACCCTCTCTACTTTAAGATTAGGCTTAAACTTTCCTTTTTGCTAAAGATTATAGTTTAGGGCTGGATCAGGTGACCCTGAACCATCCCTTAGTTATGCTGCTATAGACGTAGACTGCTGGGGGGTTCCCATGATGCACTGTTTCTTTCTCTTTTTGCTCTGTATGCACCACTCTGCATTTAATCATTAGTGATCGATCTCTGCTCCCCTCCACAGCATGTCTTTTTCCTGGTTCTCTCCCTCAGCCCCAACCAGTCCCAGCAGAAGACTGCCCCTCCCTGAGCCTGGTTCTGCTGGAGGTTTTTCCTGTTAAAAGGGAGTTTTTCCTTCCCACTGTAGCCAAGTGCTTGCTCACAGGGGGTTTTGACCGTTGGGGTTTTACATAATTATTGTATGGCCTTGCCTTACAATATAAAGCGCCTTGGGGCAACTGTTTGTTGTGATTTGGCGCTATATAAAAAAAAAATTGATTGATTGATTGATTGATATAGTGCCAAATCACAACAAAGTTGCTTCAAGGCGCTTCACACAAGAAAGAAAGGTCTAACTTTACCAACCCCCAGAGCAAACACACAGGCGACAGTGTTAAGGAAAAACTCCCTCTGATGATTTGAGGAAGAAACCTCAAGCAGACCAGACTCAAAGGGGTGACCCTATGCTTGGATCATGCTACCGACACAATTTACAAAACAATTCTCAAAACGAATATACAGGAAATGTTGCTGGTGCACAGGACTGGAGGGTTTCAGGAACAGATACCACCCCCATCTCTGGATGGAGCCACACCTCAAACAGAGAGAAAAAAACAGAATCAGGCATCAGAAAGACAACAAATACAGTATAATTTGTCAGCATTAAGCAACACGAAAAACAGAAGAAATACGAAGTTGATCGCCGGCCACTAACCCTAAGCTTCACTAAAAGACCCAGACTTTAGATAAAGTTGAGGCCGCGGCACGCTCTGTTAACTATTAAAATTAATTTAAAAGGGTAGAAAGCATAGTAACATACTATGCCAGTAGTGACACCTATGTTGTTTGTCACATTAAAAGTCACATTACCTTCTCCTATCCAGACCAGACATTATGGCTTTTTGCACACGCTTCAACATATTTGTGGTGTGATGTGAAATGTTGCATCCTATCAGGTAGTCCCATGTGATGTGGGATTTAAGCCTTTTCCTTGCTGTTGTTAGTCCTTCCAGTCACCATTTTTGCTTTTTAGTATGTTACAGTTTTTGCTTCTTGTTGTTGAATACCATGAGGCATCTCTTTTCACAGGAAATAGGAAGCAGTTCTTGGTCAACACCAGCAGCATAATTGTCCGGCACTTTAGTCTCTGTATCCAAATTGGGGAAGGGAGGTCTTTTTTGAATCTCTGGTGTGTGCTCTCTAGTACAATGATTCTACTCCTTAAACATAAAGTCATTGTAGAGCAGTCATGTCGAGTGATCAACTGAAAGACTGCCCTGTGCAACTCCTGCAAAGTTTTGTTTTGCACCTTCAAGTTCAGTTACTAAGGCACAATCAGTGACGGGTCACACAAACAGATCTAAGGGGACTATGAGTTTGAATTGGAACCTTAATTATCATAGTGGTTGTAAAATAAATTGTCGTATTCACAATTTAACATATGAATATTATGAGATGACATTATTAATTTGATTATCTGTCATCGTTCTTTTCTTACTCTTTGATGTTCCTCTAGCTCTGATCAAACACCAAATGCTAAATCTTCCAGATCTGAAAGATTCACATGTTGAGTTGGAGTTCTCTGTGTCATCACAAACAGTGGCCGATACTTTGAACAAAAGAGCTTTTGTTTTTAAAGCCAACACAAAATGATTATCTCACAGCAAGTACAGACAACTAAAATAAAACAAAATAGAATCTGTGCATGCGGTGTGTCCTCATGCACAATGTGTGCATGTATCAGGATGTGTATACCTCTTGGGCTATAGAAAATGAATGTGTAGTAAAACCGTTTGGCTTGTGATTCCTCATCACAAGTTGCACATCTTTAAATTGTTGACTGAAGGTAGACTGGCCTGAATTTTCTGTCCTCCTTCTTTACAGGATAGCCGTGTTCTCAGTGACGGTGCTGAGGGACGAGAGGATCGTGGTGGTGGCTGAGCAGAGGCCTGACTCCACAGAAGAGGACAGCTTCCAGTGGATGAGCCGTGTCCTGCAGGTAGCTCATCTCTGAGACATTCTACTGCTGTCGATCAGAGATGATCATGGGGATAGTGATGATGAAGCTAAGACAGGCTAAAACCTAACACTTCTTGTCAGCTTGAATCACACATTGAGTCTGTAGCACAAGACGTTGTTACATGTGCAGAACAGGACAGCAGGTCATGAGTGGACAGAACAATAAAAAAAGAAAAGAAGAACAATATTTTTTCATAAAGAGTAAGCACAGCTAAATTAATGAACAACACCGAGGGAGTGTATGTTCTTTAGGATTGAAAATTTTCATACAAAGTGCAAATAGCAGATAAGGTATTCTCAGGAAGCAGATAATCCTATGGTTTTTCTGCTTTTTCTGTCTTCACCTTCCTCTAGGCCATAGACAGCATCCATGGGGTTGGCGTGTTTGTCTGGCCCTGGTCCCAGCCAACACCCTGCCGAAGACTCCACTGGGCGGCATTCACCTTTCAGAAATCAAACAGCTGTATCTGGAGGGGGGGCTGCACCCCTGCAATGTCCTCATGTGCCCTCACACGTGTGTCACCAATCTGCCCAAACCGCGGCAGAAACAGCCAGGTGGAAAAACGGGAAGTGTGTTATTTGTCTACATTTTTGTGAGTTTATTTATGTCCTGGGGCTGTGTGTGCTACAGAGATTGGACCCGCCTCTGTGATGGTTGGAAATCTGGTATCAGGGAAAAGGATTGCTCAGGCCAGTGGGAGAGATTTGGGACAAACTGATGATAATGACCAGGTAGTACACACACCAGAACAGCAATAATGTGAAATAGACCCGTGGTCCCTCATTTATCAACCGTTTGTATTCACAGATTATGTGTGACCCATGCCTACATGCATTTCTTCGCAAAGTGTGGAATTTATCAGCTGCAGATATACTCAGAGTGTATGTGGTAAATATATGCACAGCTCTGACCATGCATACACATAGCATCTTGTGGTTAAAACATGGAAACTGCTAGTAGAATGCATTGCTGTCGTCACAGCATGCAACTGCATCTACATAAGTTCATAGATCATATTCATCAATTACATGAACAGATGTTGACCACTTTGGTAATTCAGATATTTCCTAACAAAAGATTTACTACCACTATCTGCTTTCTTGAGTTTATTTACATTTAAGTATAATGTTTACAACATATTATTTTGTGATTGCAAATACTTTATACCCTCAATATTAATTTAGTGGAGAAGAGTTCAGAGAGAATTTTTTTTTTTGTATGTTCTCTAATGAAGGTTTTCATTGGTCACAGTTAAAAGCTTAATGTCTAACTCAGATATTTGCAACTTGACTTTGACTTGTATCTCTGGGATACACCGAGTGATTACTGATGGGTTTGTTTCTCTTCTACATGCCGTCTGTCGTGCTTAAATCCCTTCCCCCATTCTAGATCTGTGGTGCAGGATTTTCCATAAAGTTTCTCAGCTGGAGAAACGGTGCTGCAGCTGCTCAGCCAGTGCCTCTATTACATCAACAGGAGCTTCACTGTGTGTACATGTAATTTTTATTTGCTTGTAGATCTGAAAGAAAAGGTGCACGGTGTTCAGTGGAACGCAGGGTGAACAGTGACTCACTTTGTCATTGCAGTGCTTCCTTTAGTTTTTGCACGTATTGTTGATGGCGACGTGAACATGAAGGAGAAGTTCTGTTCTTCCATCCCTGTCTTGTCCAATAGGATGCTGGCAGCCAGCAGATTGGATTCCTATTGGGTAGCTGTGGTGTTACTGTGGCGCTCACCAGCGATGCCTGCCATAAGGGTCTGCCCAAGAGCGCAACAGGAGAAATCCCGCAGTTCAAAGGTGAGCGTGACAATCATCAATCACTGCACATTTGTGCGGGCTTGATGCTTTTAGCGTGGGGAGGACCAGACTAGAGAACTCCACTGACTCCATTTACATTCAAAATATAATACTGGCAGGTTTAATGTGAAACATCTGATTACAAATGATTCCGTTTGGGGACAATTTTGTTGAATTTCTTTGGCGTGAACATTGGTGTGAAATAGGCTGAAACTGATGATTGTTTTCCTTATCACTAATTCTGCTTTCTGATCAATCATGTAGACATTTAATGTCAGAAAAATACTTTTAAAAAGTCACCTTTGTTTTTCCTAAAGCAAAGGGAAACGTCAACTTATTATTTTATCTCACCACTGAGAAAGAAAAACAGTTTAAAAGATAATCAGTTCAGGATGATAACTGTGCAAAGGTTGCAGGCACATTTAGTGTGCCCACAGTAGATGCTGCTACACAAGTCGATATTCTTTGTAACGGCGCATTCATCATTTAAATACACTGAAATCGAATGTATACGAGTAGCAAATTAACCATATGAATTTGAGTTATAACTGTATTTGGGAATATTCACTTTAATTTTCTCTCTTGCTCTTTATCTCTTTATCTCTCTCACATATTACTCATTCCTGTAGAATATTGAAATGAGTTATGAAAAAAATCTTCCTAGGGGAGCAAAAGCAGGGTGAAACAGTATAGTTTCTTATTATCTCGCACACGATTGGAACAAAGTTGCTGAAAATGTGAGACTGCACAAACTTGTGATGAACATCACACTAATGATTTCAGCACCTGTGGTTATATTTTGTATCAAGGTCATGTTATGCCAGGTTGAGACAAAGTGCTTTGCTGACAATGGAAAGTGAAAAGTGCCAGCTGGTTAACTCACCCCACCCCCACCCCCACCCCATCCGGTTTGACTATTCATGTTGTTTATTAACCTGAACTTCTCACTTCAGATTTTTTCGGTTCTTATCTTGAAACCCCTCCTCTCTGTCTCTGTCTTTACTCACGCCTTTGCATGCTGCAGGTTGGCCCAAATTGCTGTGGTTTGTAACAGAGTCGAAGCACCTGTCCAAGCCTCCCAGAGACTGGTTTCCTCACATCAAAGATGCAAACAATGACACTGCTTACATCGAGGTCAGCTAACAGTCAGACAGACATCACAAAGTACTGAAGGGGAACAAACTGTGTACTCTTGTTCTTCATTTTTGGTTCCTTTAAACCATATTTACAAAATTGTTATGCACAGTTGGAGGATTGCAGGAGGCATGTAGTATAACATTTATCAAGTGTAACATGCACAAAATCTTAATTTTAAACAACAAAGGAGATATTTTAAAACTCAACAAATTTCACATTTGAGCTACTCTATTATTCATTTTCATTCATTGTGCTTTCATTTGCTTTGATGAATGGATATTGTTGTATCTGTTCAACTGAACAAGTAGCACCCATTTCAAAAGTTCAAAACGTGCATACAGGCTTGTGAGTTGTGCTTGAATGCAAAATCTGTTTTTTAACTTTATGACAGGCAACAGAAAACAGGATGGTCTGGTTTTTATTATCCATCTGTCATCTTTTTCGGGGTTCCAGCCTGAATGGACTGGAAACAGCAGTTGCAAAGCACTGCAACTTCCAGTTTGACAATCTTGTGAAGTTCTTACGCAAAATGCATGATTGTTGAAATTGGGTGTGGCCTATTGGCTTTTTGATTGGAGAAGTGGATGTGGCTCACACGCTCAACTTATCAAGCCAAAATTTTTTGAGAAGATACAGACCAGCTCAAGGTAGAGCCTTATCAAATCTGACATTTTTTTTTTTGCCTACAGCTGGCACTATAATAAAGGAAAATGTGTTTTTCACCAAAACTCCAGCACTGTACATTGTAAAATCAACAATCATAGACAGATTCTTTGGAGTGTGACAAATCTTTTGTTATAGGCCACACCCATTTCTGTTTTTCCATTTACACAGTATTGCAAAATATGTAAAGCCTTAAAAATCTGTCACCCCAGTCCGTCACTTTGATCAATACCACTTTTTGCAAGTGCTACCTAGAGACGAATTAAAGCTTAAGTTATTAAAAGGCGCATGATAGCTCAAAAGATGCCAACTTTATAAAGGAGAGCATACTGCACGGAGCAGTCAAAACCGAAAGTGTTACATATCTTTGCATCACTACCTCATATAAACATGAAACTTGCCACAAGGACACAGAAGAACAAGCATAGGCTGTGTAACAAATTTGTTAAAAATATGTCAAAAGACGGCACTATAAAGCAAAAAGAATAATCAAAAAAATGTGCACGGAATTGCACAAAATTTGCATGGTATGATCGGAGATGCTGTCTGAATTGAACACTACAATCTGATGATGATTGCTTAAAGTGGGCATGCCTCATTATGCAAATGACACTCAAATACTTCCTCCACCCTCAAATTAAAAAAAAATCACCAAAAATCACCTGTTTGTCCTACAGAGCTGCAACATTTGCAGTATATCCAGTGAATAAAGACCAGACCTTCCTACACTAATACTTATGGTCTATTGTGCAGTCCGTCATTCTATATTTTTCAGAATATGAAAAATCTTATTAAAATTAGTATATTTCATATATTATATCACATACCACCAAGTTGACAAAAACATTCTCTTTCGTGTAGAAATGAAGTGTGTAATTTATTTTTACATTTGGTTCAACTTTACTATTTTTGTTTTCAAACTAAGACTTATGATATGAAAGGGGGTATGGCCCACACCATACAACTTAGTATTCTCACATTTTTATTGATAATAAAGGTCTGTTCATGTTACTCATATACCAATAATTGCATTTATTCGCCTGCAGGTGGCACTATAATAAAATGCATTTTGGCTTTCAACTCTCACATTGTGCATCAGCCAAGAATTAAACAGTCAGTCAAAATGAATCTGTTCCCCCATTCTGTTAGGTGCAGTGAATCTTCAACAATGGAAGATGCCCATTTCTACCTTTGCATTTTTGTGCAAAATTGCATCAAATATAAAACCAAAGCAAAGACTTAAAAAGTGTCCAACCTGTGCTTTGGTGATGAGTGTAATCTGCACCACAGCCTACATATACATTCAACGGACACTCATGTTTTTATGTTATTAAGATGATTAAGTCCAATAAACATGAAACATGGTCCAGTGACACAGAAAAAAATAACAGAAAGCTGCCTGACAAATTTTGTAGTAGTTGGTGTCACAAGTGGGGAAGGGAAATAATAATCTGAAATTAGATGCATATAAAAGCCTGAAATTCATATCTTAACAACTTATCCATCAAAGACCAGCATGTTCAAGAAGAATTTTCCATAATTGTCAGTATGAGTAGTCTTAAATTACTCAGACTGAGCACTGCAGATGCAATATTTTCTCTGAAAAGTGCTCATGTAAGTGTAAGAAGGGCAGATGTTGCATTGTTTGTTTTTTGACTTAAAAAAAGCATAGGACAACATGCCAAGAGAAAATATGTTGTATGAGTATGAGGAAATCTGGTGTGCCAGAGAAGTGCATAATGAGGGAGGTTGTAGGATTGTGCAAGGATGGTCACCTGACTGAGTCTGGGTGCTTGAGTTCCTTGCTCTAATCAAAAATTCCTGAGGAAGTATTTTTTAACACAGTCCCAGGTGGCTTGCTCGGTAATGGGTCAGTTTAAACTTTATTCAGAAGAACCACCTTTAAGTGACTGATATTGTGATTGTCACATTTTAAAAAATATCAACGCAGTCCATTGCCCACTCACCTCTGACCTTTTATGTGTACCACAAGAGAATGTTTCTAACAGTGTTGTTTGCTATTTGGTAGAACACTTGGTTGAACAGATATGATGGTAAGTTAATTTTGAATATTGATAAATATAGACTGACAGACTGCATTACGCATAGTAGTTACCTGGATGCACAACACTTCGGACACATGACATGAGCAAAGGCTGTGATTCAGTGTACATACGGAAAAGTATGGAACTCAGTTAAATTAAGTCCTCTTAACGTAAAGTTGGCATTGCCCACGTGGCTCTGCGGGTCAGGCCCCACACTTACAGCTGCATTGCTATGAGTCACATGGTCCTCGTGGGGGCTCGGGAGGCTGTCCCACGTACTGTGCTGGACACAGTGTACAGTGGTCCCTCGTTTATCGTGGGAGTTGCGTTCTAAAATAACCCGCAATAGGCGAAATCCGCGAAGTAGTCAGCGTTATTTTTTACAATTATGGACGTTTTAAAGGCTGTAAAACCCCTCACTACACCTTTATACACTTTTCTCAAACAGGCATTAACATTTTCCTCACTTTCCTCTCCTGTGTAAGCACTCTCAAAGTTCAAACCTTAGTAGAAAAAATAAGACCAACCTGTTTTCAGGCCCAAACATTTGTTTGAGAAATAAAAATACAACGTTTTCCTATAAATAATTATGATGGCTTTTAGAACTAACGAATTTCATTTTAACGATCATCCTACGAGGTTGGACGCATAAGAAATTATTAATAGTGACTGACCAGTATTTCACAGTTCCTCTATCGCGCCTCTTCGTCCTGGCGCCGCTCTGCTATCGTGTCTTTTTCCACTGAGTGACACCTCGGTGCAGGTGTCTTTTTCCGAGTAAAGAACACAGTTATGAGTAGTTGTTGGTGCTTTTTTTTCTTCTGGGCCAGAAAATTCTTATAAACAGACACGCAAAACGGCCTGCTTGATGAGGACGCAGAACACAATGCACTGTAAAAAAAAAAAAAAAAGCATGCAAAATTGGACTAAAAAAATCCGCGAAACTGCAAGGGCTGCGAAAGGTGAACCGCGTTATAGCGAGGGACCACTGTATACCTGCTGCGGTCTAGTTTTTTTTTTTTTTTTTCACAGTATAAAACCTGTAAGGACGGCAGTGTGCTGGGAGTCACAGTGACAAGGATCGCTCTGCTTACACACTGCCAAGCTCTCACCCAGTCCTGCAGCTACACAGAGGGTATGCACATGCACACGCACAACATACACTACCAGTCAAAAGGTTGACTGTAGTGCATCTGAAAGTCGGTATATAACACTTTTCTCTCTTTCTCTGCCTGCAGCTGAGACCATTGTCAACGTTTTAGACTTTAAGAAGGACGTGGGGCTCTGGCATGGTATCCTGACGGTAAGACCCACTTGCTCGAAGTTAGAGGTCCAGCTTTTGGTTTTTAAATCTCTCCCGTAAACACGAACAATGTTAAGCAGCTTGTCAATATTTTAAAGTCCTTTTTTGCATAGTCGTATTTCTGTTTTATGTTTAGAATTTTTAAGTGTTTTTTGAATTGCAAACACATTTAAGGTACAAGGAGAGTTTCATACTGAATGTCTTCAGGATATGATAAAATCTTATGTTTTGCCAATAATTTGATTCAGTCTGATTCGTTACCTCTGCCACTCTGACTGAGATTACTGTCATGAAGGTCATGTGCTCTTGAGGCTCATCTTGCTTTAATTACTTTTGGGACTTCAAAAAGTGCAGTTTTCACATTTAGGAGTTTTTGCTAAAAAAGTGAACAGGCAAAAGTGGGTCCAGAGTTCATTTCCAACTTCAGATGGATGCATCATTTTCCCTCCTCTTAAAACAGATTCTGAATAATTTGATTTTGGAAATAAAATATATGCATGAAATCTTTAGATTACACCTGTTGTGTGCGTATGTGTGTACTGTGCAGAGTGTAATGAACATGATGCACGTGATCAGCGTGCCCTACTCGTTGATGAAGGTCAACCCCGCTGTCATGGATCCAGAAAGTCTGCCAGTACAAAGGTCAGACACATCCTGTCAGTCACTTTGCACAGACAATTCATTCCATGTGCCTGTCTGTGAAATAGATTAAATGATCATTTTCTGTGTGTGTGTGTGTGTGTGTGTGTGGTGTGTGTGTGTGTGGTGTGTGTGTGTGTGTGTGTGTGTGTGTGTGTGTGTGTGTGTGTGTGTGTGTGTGTGTGCTGTACTCCCTCTACAGCCAAGGTATCATGTGTGAAGTCCAGAGACATGCACTGGGCTTTAGTGGCCCACAAAGACCAGAAGGACATCAACCTGAGCTCCCTGCATATGCTGCTGGTGGCTGATGGATCAAATCCCTGTAAGATCACACGCGGAGCCTACAGCTCAACTTGTTCTTTACGGGGAGTTTATTTGAGATAGAAAATGTCAGCAAAATGAATAAATTATCTTGGGAAGGCAAGGGAAATGTCAAGAAAATGGGTCACTTTACAAGAATAGAGCAGAATGTGTCCAACTGAGCCATTTACTAAAATAAATGGTTTTAGCAGAACTGGAGTGAAAATCAGATGAAAATACAGCTCTGTGAAACCAGGAGGTAAGATAGTTTTCTTTTGTAGAAGGACTTTACTTAGTTACCACATAAAACATGCCCATTTTGATCTTGGTGGAATCAATGGATATACTGATTGTTGCACTTGTGAGTGATTGTTGGACTGTCTAGGTTTCCGATTGTCCTTGATAAAGACTAAAATCAAGGCTATCAATGACTTGCTGGACTTGGCCATCAGAAGGATATCTTTATGCAGTGAAACTGTCAAACTGGTAGAGACATTCAGTTATAGTGCTATTCATGTCTCTGGTCTGGGGAGGACTTAAGGAGTCATAACGTCCCTGGGCAGAGGGATTTGGCAATGTTTATACTTTTGCAGGGATAAAAAGGTCCAACTCTTAAGGGTACTGATTCATGTTGTCCCACTGTTGCCTGCTTGGGTGGTTGGCATCCAGACACAAGGCGGTTCGGTTTTGCAGTGGATGTGATGACAAGTGGCATAAGCACATGCTCTCTTAGCACTTTTTCTGCTATTACAAGTCACATGACATAAAGAAAGAGTCACATGACATTCTAAATTACATGGTGTGGTACATATTGATGCCAGTGAAATGGCAAAAATGTCATGGGACTAAACTTTCCATTACCATGACCGTTGGAATTGCAGTTCTTGGAAGAGCCTCACTAGAATAACTGTTATTACAAAAGGACAAAACTCAGCAGTCACATTCCATCACTCAATGGAAATGCTGTGATTTTCTTTGTTGACATTCTAAAAATGTCACTTTACTTTTATATAAATCTGTAATATAAACCCAGCTAATATGTACAATCTATAACTTTTATTGAATTTTTTAAATTGAATTTATTAGACACCCATGCAACAAAATTTCACTCATATACAACACAAAACTCAAAGTAGTCAAGGAAAAAAGACAGTAAGAAAAAAAATAAACAATGTACATGATGCCTAAAGGCATAGGCAGAAGCAAAGCTTATCAACGCCTACACCCCTCCATGAAGTCAAATCAACCAGGCATATGTGCCAGTTCATAAACGTTCATTTCTAAACAAAATCTGAGCAACAGCAGCTCATAATTACAATTAAAAAGAAACAAATAGTTTCCCAACAGCTCCCAACACAAGTTGGTTACCATCTACATATTTCAGTAGAAAAAGGTTCAAGTATAACAACGTTCATACAACACAACTCAACCACTTTCCTCTAATCCATATTTTGAGAATACCATTTCTTTGTATAAATATTTGAAGCAGTTGATATCCGGACATCGCTTCAGTTTCTCAGGTAGATTATTCCATTTTTTAGGACCACAAATGGAGACACAGAAGCATTTCCTGGTTGTCCTAGTGCCAGCAATTTTAAAATGATACAAACCCCTTAAATTATACAATCCTTCTCTTTGCATAAAATATTCTTGAATTCTAACTGGTAATTGCTTATTTTTCACTTTATACATCAGTTGAGCAGTCTTGAATGAAATCATATCATAAAGTTCCAATAGCTTGATTTAATGAACATTGGATTGGTATAGTCCTGATACCCTGCATTGTGAATTATTCTTAATGCTCTTTTTTGAAGGATAAATAATGGTTGCACTGTAGTTTTATAGTTATTGCTCCAGACTTCAGCACAGTACGTCAAGTAAGGTGTAATCATGCACAGTACAGAGTGTGTAGTGATTTGCCATCAAAAATGTGCTTTGTCTTATTTAATACTGCAATACTTTTGGATGTTTTCTTTTGAATATGTTGAATATGAGCTTTCCAGTTAATTCTGTCGTCAATAATCACACCTAACAACTTATTCTCTTTGACACATGCTAGTTTACCCCAAGTATATTTAACTGTATATATGTACATCCTTTTTGTAATTTCCAAATAACATCATTTTAGTTTTAGACCAATTTAGTGACAGTTTGTTAATATCAAACCAACTCCTCAACTTTATCATTTCAGTTCTTAAATCAAATAATAATTGTTGCAAATTCTCTCCTGAACAAAAAAGTTTGTGTCATCAGCAAAGAGAACTGCTTTAAACACATCCGAAACTTTACATAAATCCTTGATATATAAATAAATCATTTTGGTCCCAACACAGAGCCCTGGGGAACCCCGCAAACGATGTCCAGATACGTAGAACAGCAGTGCCCAAATTCAACAAACTACTTCCGGTTTTGTAAATAGCTTTTAATACAATTCAGAGCCACTCCTCTAATCCCATAGAGTTCCATCTTTTGAAATAATATGTTGTGATCAACTGTGTCGAAAGCCTTTCTTAGATGAATAAATAACCCAATTACTAATTCCCTTTGGTTCACAGTAATATAGTAAATATTTAGAATAGTAAATTTAGTAAATATAAATGTAAAATATTAGAGAGAAACTGTTAAGGTGAGCCCAAAAACTGACTCCAGAAACAACTCTAGAAACACGTTAGACTTACACACACATGCGCAAACGCACATGAAACATGAAAAGAGGCAGTACTCACTTAGGAAACCCTTCACACAAAAATCAAGAAGACCCAAGATCACCTTTGATGAGAACTATTATCAGTGACATTTTCCAAAATGGACTTGCTACACCACAGTGTTGCAAATATAATTAAATCATTACAAATTGACAAAACTGATAAAACGCATAGTGTGGTGGAATAGTACTTGGATCTCCACAGTGTAATAAATGTATTATCAAAGTAATGGTTGATTTGATTATCGACAATGTAATTTCGTGTCTTACTGTAACCTGTCACACAGGAAGCCTACTGTATATGCTTACCCAACTTTTAGAAAACTTGTTCAAATGTTTTCATTTCCAGGCTGGGAACAGAACAGGTGATCTAACACGTTGTCACTATTTTCTGTCAGGGTCCATCTCATCTTGTGATGCCTTCCTCAACGTTTTTCAGACAAAAGGGCTGAGAGGTGAGGTCATCTGTCCCTGTGCCAGCTCACCTGAGGCCCTCACAGTGGCCATCAGAAGGTATACACACACTACAACATCTCGATGGACTTCATTCATATTGTAAACTGTAATTTTCTAGGGGTCAGAAATGTCATTTAAAATGTTTGTAGGGAAGAATAAAGATCGCACATCCCATGACTATTGTGTGCAGCTGGTTGGTCTCTGCATCACTGCTTCTTTTAGCCTTCATGCTCTTGTCAATGGTAGAGGTCAGAGAAGAGAGGCCAGATTGGTTCTAGCAGATACACGCAACAAAAATATAAACGCAACACTTTTGGTTTTGCTCCCATTTTGTATGGGATGAACTCAAAAATCTAAAACTTTTTCCACATACACAATATCACCATTTCCCTCAAATATTGTTCACAAACCAGTCTAAATCTGTGATAGTGAGCACTTCTCCATTGCTGAGATAATCCATCCCACCTCACAGGTGTGCCATATCAAGATGCTGATTAGACACCATGATTAGTGCACAGGTGTGCCTTAGACTGTCCACAATAAAAGGCCACTCTGAAAGGTGCAGTTTTGTTTTATTGGGGGGGGGGGGATACCAGTCAGTATCTGGTGTGACCACCATTTGCCTCATGCAGTGCAACACATCGCCTTCGCATAGAGTTGATCAGGTTGTCAGTTGTTGCCTGTGGAATGTTGGTCCACTCCTCTTCAGTGGCTGTGCGAAGTTGCTGGATATTGGCAGGACCTGGTACACGCTGTCATATATGCCGGTCCAGAGCATCCCAAACATGCTCAATGGGTGACATGTCCGGTGAGTATGCCGGCCATGCAAGAACTGGGACATTTTCAGCTTCCAAGAATTGTGTACAGATCCTTGCAACATGGGGCCGTGCATTATCCTGCTGCAACATGAGGTGATGTTCTTGGATGTATGGCACAACAATGGGCCTCAGGATCTCGTCACGGTATCTCTGTGCATTCAAAATGCCATCAATAAAATGCACCTGTGTTCTTCGTCCATAACAGACGCCTGCCCATACCATAACCCCACTGCCACCATGGGCCACTCGATCCACAACATTGACATCAGAAAACTGCTCACCCACACGACGCCACACACGCTGTCTGCCATCTGCCCTGGACAGTGTGAACCAGGATTCATCCGTGAAGAGAACACCTCTCCAACGTGCCAAACGCCAGCGAATGTGAGCATTTGCCCACTCAAGTCGGTTACGATGACGAACTGGAGTCAGGTCGAGACCCCGATGAGGACGACGAGCATGCAGATGAGCTTCCCTGAGACGGTTTCTGACAGTTTGTGCAGAAATTCTTTGGTTATGCAAACTGATTGTTTCTGCAGCTGTCCGAGTGGCTGGTCTCAGACGATCTTGGAGGTGAACATGCTGGATATGGAGGTCCTGGGCTGGTGTGGTTACACGTGGTCTGCGGTTGTGAGGCTGGTTGGATGTACTGCCAAATTCTCTGAAATGCGTTTGGAGACGGCTTATGGTAGAGAAATGAACATTCAATACACGAGCAACAGCTCTGGTTGACATTCCTGCTGTCAGCATGCCAATTGCACACTCCCTCAAATCTTGCGACATCTGTGGCATTGTGCTGTGTGATAAAACTGCACCTTTCAGAGTGGCCTTTTATTGTGGACAGTCTAAGGCACACCTGTGCACTAATCATGCTGTCTAATCAGCATCTTGGTATGGCACACCTGTGAGGTGGGATGGATTATCTCAGCAAAGGAGAAGTGCTCACTATCACAGATAGACTGGTTTGTGAACAATAATTGAGGGAAATGGTGATATTGTGTATGTGAAAAAAGTTTTAGATCTTTGAGTTCATCTCATACAAATGGGAGCAAAACCAAAAGTGTTGCGTTTATATTTTTGTTGAGTATAGAAAGGTAACAGTAAACTTAAACAACCACTCATTTAAACCAAGATATGCAGAAGAATGTGTGAATGCAGAACATGTCGAACCTTGTAGCAGATGGGCTGCAGGAGCTGGGTCCCACTTCATGTCAGCAAAGAAGAGGAAAGTGAGGCCGTAGTGGTTATGAGCTCACCCAAATTGGCCAGTAGAAGACTGGAAAAAGGTTCTCTGGTCTCTAGAGTCTCGATTTCCATTGCGCCATTCAGATGGTTGGGCCAGAATTTGGTGAAACAATATGAAATCATGAGTCTGTCCTGCCTTATATCAACAGTTCAGGCAGCTGGTGGTGTAATGGTGTGCCAACTGCATGATATCATAATATTGTGGACCAGAATCGTTCACTGCTGTTTCCAACACCTCGTTGACTCCATACCACAAAGAACGAGGGCAGTTCTGAAGTCAGTAGCACCAGATATGGTCTTGTATTTAACTTAGAAGATACTGCATCATTTTGCGCTGGTCTAAACTGAGCTGTTTGACCAACGTCAGCATTACAATCACAGGTTCCTTGCTTGCTCCAGTTAATAAACTGCTCTAATTAATAAAGACAGTTGTGCTCAGATAATCCAGAGCGAGGAAACACCAGACTTGACTAATCAAAATTTGCTCTTGTAGGTATACATTGAAAACATTCAGGGCAGGTGATCTCCAGGAGCAGGGTTGGTGACCCCTGGTCTGCATGAACCCATATATGTTACAATGAATGCATGCACAGTATGTACAAGACTCTGCGCTAATGTACAGGAGATTCCCTGGTGTGTGTGTGTGTGTGTGTGTGTGTTTAGGCCGGTGGAGGACAGCAGCCAGCCTCCAGGTCGAGGTGTTCTGTCCATGCAGGGCCTGAGCTACGGAGTGGTCCGGGTCGACACTGAAGAACGCCTCTCAGTGCTCACTGTGCAGGATGTGGGCACTGTCACACCAGGAGGTAGGCCGATCAGTGTCTGTGCTTAATTTATCAATTTTCACTGCGCACTGTAGCTGTAAAGTGCTCACATCACTGGTGAACTATGAGTACACATGATTAACTTATGGACTTGATCAGTGTTGAATCACTTGTAGATAGCTTAATTGCAAACTTGTAACTTTTATCAACGTTTGCATTTAGTGTTGCATGCTTCAGTGTTAAGATGTGAAGTGGTAGTGATCACTGTATCACTATCCTGAGAAGCATATTTGTCTCTGCTGAGTATTTTGGGAGTTTTCAAATGTGGAATTTTGCAAAGAAGCAGTTTCTTCAGAGCTTGCTGCTGTTGTCTGTGCGCAAAGAACGGCAAAGTATCCATCGTGTCACGTGTGTATCAGCACCAGCACTGCTGGGGTTTTCTCCTTAAAGCTGAATTTCTATTTTGAGGTATTTTGGGATTTGTCCTTTTATTTAGGGCCAAAATGAATGTAATAGGTGTAGTATTAATTTAGAAAGCAAATACCATCATTACACAGAGCTATCAGGTTTGACAGGCAAGACGGGCTGGACACAAATGCAGGACGCAGGTACACAGCTCAGTGGAGTTAAGGCGTTTACTCGGTAAACAGGCTGGAGTCGATACACAGATAGGCAGTCCAAAAAGAGCAACAGTAACAAAAACATCAGGCTTAGGCGTGGTCGAGGTACACAGGCAGGTAGTCAAAAAACACGATGAGGCAAACGAAGCAAGGCAAGGAAATACAAGAAACAGAGCTGGAAAGAGGCACAAGACGCTACAATCTGGCGAGGGAGTAAGGCACAATGGGGAGCTTAAATACACCCAGGTGATGAGGTGCAGATAGAGAACAGGTGTGCGTGGTATACACCAGAAGGAGGGCGTGGCCAGACAGAGGGAAACACCCACCACCAAGAGCCACCAGAGACAGACAGGAAAGACAGACCCAAACAGAAAAATCCCCAGCAAGAGAATAACTGAAAAACACAAAGCCAAGAAATAAAAGCTGGCAAAACCCAAATCCTGACAAGAGGATCCAAATGTAGGATAGTGTGTATTTTTCTCACTAAACATAAAAAAACTCCAAATTATACAGTAAGTAACTTACTGTTCCTTTGCCTCCGCATCATTCCATGGTGCTGCTCACCACTTGAGTCATTATAGCTCCATTACCACTGAGGGGCAGAAGAACTCTTGACATTCAGTTTGGTCCCCAGTGAAAAGATGAACTCCTAAACAATTAAAACAAGTGTTTTCAACCCTGCTCCTGGAGATGGAAAACACCTGCCCTGCTCCACTTACAGGTAATTAATTCTGTCAACCAGTCAAGAGCTGGAAAACACCTACTTAAAAAAATAGGTGTGACAGGGCAGGTGATCTATAGGAACAAGGTTGGAGACACCAGATCTAAAAATAGAGCCCAGGTTGAAAAATGTCAAAGTTACCATTTAAGACTCAGGTTTGATTGTTTCATTTTCAGCAGAGAGAGTGTGATTAATTTCCCTTCTCTCATTGGACTAGTTCAAGTTGAAGGTTTTGTTTCTGGCGCTGCGAAGTTTCCCAGAGGACACTGATTTTGATAACTGGCAGCAGATACCCTCAGATCACATTTACCGATAAAAGCTTTAAAGTAGCTTAATGATGTTTTGAACATGCGTTTTCTCAAAAAGTCACCTTGAGATTTTAATACTTCTCAACTTTTTTAAAAGTGTTGAAAGTGCATAAATTCCAGCCAGTCAGGTCTGGTTTTTTTTCCATTTGTAGAAAAGGAAACCAGGTTCATATTCTGGCATCTTAAAAATGCTAAATTAATTGCATTTATGTTTTGACATAATTTGTTTTATATAGTAAATATATTCACTCATCAGAACATGATTTGAGTTGAAGTTTACCTGCTGGCGTAAAGCAGTACAGAACAGAAATTTAATTGTTTTTATTATTGACAGTAATTACTCACAGTTTATATATATATATGTGTCGGGCATCTTTTCCGGATGCCCCCTGGACGCCTCGCTGGAGAGGTGTTCTGGGCGCGTCCCATTGGGAGGAGGCCCCGGGGAAGACCTAGGACACGCTGGAGGGACTACATCTCGGAGGAGCTGGGGGAGGTGTGTGTGGATCGGGAGGTCTGGGCTGCTTTGCTTGAGCTGCTGCCCCCGCGACCCGACTCCGGATAAAGCGGAAGAAAATGGATGGATGGAGATATATATATATACGAGGGCTGTCAATAAAGTAACGGTCCTTTTTATTTTTTTCAAAAACTATATGGATTTCATTCATATGTTTTTACGTCAGACATGCTTGAACCCTCGTGCGTATGCGTGAGTTTTTCCACGCCTGTCGGTGACGTCATTTGCCTGTGAGCACTCCTTGTGGGAGGAGTCGTCCAGCCCCTCGTCGGAATTCCTTTGTCTGAGAAGTTGCTGAGAGACTGGCGCGTTGTTTGATCAAAATGTTTTCTAAACCTGTGAGACACATCGAAGTGGACACGGTTCGAAAAATTAAGCTGGTTTTCAGTGAAAATTTTAACGGCTGATGAGAGGTTTTGAGGTGATTCTGTCGCTTTAAGGACTTCCCACGGTGCGAGACGTCGCTCAGCGCTCTCAGCCACCGTCATCAGCCTGTTCAAGCTGAAAACCTCCACATTTCAGGCTCTATTGATCCAGGACGTCGTGAGAGAACAGAGAAGTTTCAGAAGAAGTCGGTTTCAGCATTTTATCCGGATATTCCACTGTTAAAGGAGATTTTTTTAATGAAAGACGTGCGGACGGGTCCGCGCGTCACGCGACGCTCCGCCACAGGAAAAACACCTCTGTTGAAAGCCTTAAGGACAAGTTGGAACATGTCCTGCTGTTAAACAATTTCTCATATACTCACTCCACTGAAAGCCATCAAAAGCCGCCTGGATTTTACAAATGGTTATCAACACGGAGGTGTTTTTCCTGTGCCGCCGCACCGCGTCGGCTGCGTCCCGACGCGCGGACCCGTCCGCACGTCTTTCATTAAAAAAATCTCCTTTAACAGTGGAATATCCGGATAAAATGCTGAAACCGACTTCTTCTGAAACTTCTCTGTTCTCTCACGACGTCCTGGATCAATAGAGCCTGAAATGTGGAGGTTTTCAGCTTGAACAGGCTGACGACGGCGGCTGAGAGCGCTGAGCGATGTCTCGCACCATGGGAAGTCCGTAAAGCGACAGAATCACCTCAAAATCTCTCATCAGCCGTTAAAATTTTCACTGAAAACCAGCTTAATTTTCGAACCGTGTCCACTTCGATGTGTCTCACAGGTTTAGAAAAAATTTTGATCAAACAACGCGCCAGTCTCTCAGCAACTTCTCAGACAAAGGAATTCCGACGAGGGGCTGGACGACTCCTCCCACAAGGAGTGCTCACAGGCGAATGACGTCACCGACAGGCGTGGAAAAACTCACGCATGCGCACGAGGGTTCAAGCATGTCTGACGTAAAAACATATGAATGAAATCCATATAGTTTTTGAAAAAAATAAAAAGGACCGTTGCTTTATTGACAGACCTCGTATATATATATATATATATATATATATATATATATATATATATATATATATATATATATATATATATATATATATATATATATATATATATATATATATATATATATAATTACAACCATCAAGTGTGTGACCACTTATGCCTTCTGTGGCTCTTGAGAGTTAAACTCTTGGGCTTCATTGATGTCGGGCAACGAATGACAAAAAATCCTTTAAGTCCATTAAAGTGTAAAATTACTTTAAAGGTATATAAATATGTGAAATCTACTTTTCATCAATGTCTAATTTTAGGGGCGCGCTCTTCATGATTAAGTGCGTTAAGTGCTTTCTGATTTACATTTTCAAGTGCTTTAACTACCTGTAATAAAAAGGACATGTGAGTTACCACTGTGAATGAAATTCATTCTGATCAGTTTGATTCTGATGGTAAACAGTCGCAAAGTGATCAAGGTAATAAAGACCATAGAAGCTTTTAGTATGTAATTCATCATCAATTCAGCTACTGATAAAGGATACATGTGACTTTGTGTTGACTGGCATTCTCTTTAAATCAGTGTCACTGTAATAATACCACTTTGTTATGATTAATGTGTTAGTGTACAGGAGATAATTGTATTTACACAGTGACATGGATGGCATTTTCTCAGGGCCCCTTCACACATAGTGCTAATTTGGTCGAAGTGAATCGTATACAAAATGTGTAAAATGGTAGTTGCCTCCAACGCCTCATACACCTGTTGCTTCAACTATTTATGCACACCAGCGGCTGAAAGACAGAGTGAGAGCCCATCGAACCTTCTCGCGGCAGATGTCGGGCAAATTACAGCTAACACACACGAACATCTATCACCACTTGTTTGGCACTTAGAAAATGTGTGGCCATTCGCACTCATCACGAAAACAGTCAGCAGACGATCACTGTCGAGCTGGATGTGAAATTTGTCTAAGTGCCCCCACGACTGTGGAGTTGCAAAAAGCGACACACATTTGGTGCATGTGTCTCGCGTGTGTGTTGTGCTCCCCCTCCCAGCACCCCCCAACACATCTGGCGTGCCGGGGGGGCACACTTGCATAAAATGCTTATATGTATGTACAGATCTGATCACATGGGGGCTGGACAGCGAGGTCTGATCGCACACAGCACAGGAAGGGGCCTGTCAGCTGATCACAGCACACTGCTGGATGGCAGCTCAGTGCACACATTAAAAACACAGAGACCACCGCCAGGACAGTTATGGGTGATTCTTAGACTACTGGCACTTATTATGTCCTTTGATCATATTGTATGAAAAACAGAAAAAAGGGGAAATTTCACTCTTTTATAGTTATCTTTACAATGAAAGTGTGTTAAGAAATTTGTTCTAGTAGTCTATGATGACTTTTCACCTTTTTTCAGCATCATTATATGCAAATATTGCTGTTTTGTGCTTGTCCCACACCCAGACTTTTGATCTTCAATGATAAAAATGAATGGTAAAGAAACGTTTTTTCTAATGTTATAAAATATCAGTAAAATAATCAAAACATAATTGGGGTATTCAATGTCATACAACTGTTGTGATTTTTTTAAGCAAAATATAATTGTCCCACACTATTGCCGTAATTTCCACCACAACACTGTAATATCCCTTTAAACAGTTTGTATGAAAGATTGTTTGGGTAGTTTCTATGGAGATAAACAGTAACATCAGAGCACATGTATATAGCACCAAATCATAACAAACTGTTGCCCCAAGGCGCTTTATATTGTAAGGCAATGGTGTGGTGGAAATTACATTTACAAGGCCAATAGTGCCCGTAGTTAAAGAATCACCCATATATAAATAATTATGACAATACCTACATAGACAATTACATCACAAGTAGCGAAAATGAAAATGTTGGTCTGGGAGCTGAACGGACAGGGGTGCGTGTCTGCTCACAGCCATGGCTGTAAAGATCTCTGCCCCTGGACGTCCCAGCTTGAGAACACATTCTGTGTTTGGAAGGACATGAACTTAGGACATTCCTTCATGAGGCACATGTCTCTGCCTGCTGTCCTCACATGGAAATATATAAAACATCTTGCGCTTTTGTGCTGGGTTGCAGCGGCCGCACACAGCGCACCTTATCCATGTCTTTGTTGATTTCATGCATTTTTTCCGCACTGATTACAGGCCAGCGATGGTAGCACAGTGGTAATGTTTCCGTCTGGTAATCAGAGCTTATGGGTTTGAATCCTGTAAGTGACTTTTTTTAACCAGGGTTATTTAACTGCGGGGTTCTGTATTGCGTCCCAGTTTATGTATTATGTATATCAACCCATTGATATTCACCAATTTTACAGCTGGTTTTTATTTCATAGTTCTCCACATCAGCAGTATGATGTGGTGCAGCTGCTCGCACTGTGTTCCTGCTCGAAAGACACCGTCGCGTGCACAAACCATTGCACCGGAATCATGCACTCCTGCCCATCGGCTCGATATTCATGTGGTTCGCCGTGAGTCACCCTGAGTTGTAGTTATTCGTACTATGTGTGACGGGGCCCTCAATACAGCATCCAGTTAACAACAACAAAATCAAAATCATCCAATAGGACTAATACTGTAGAACCTGTGACATGTACTGTTTAACCAAACTAGTGCTGTCACTTGATTAAAAAAAAATCTAACAAGCTGTGTCAGTCCATAAATTCTGCATAAATGAGGAGAATATCTGTAAAAACACTCATGAAACTGTGGGACATTGGAAATGCTGAACATTAAATATCAAACATGAAAGTGTAAAAGATAGATAAAAGTGATTTGGGACAATATGACCCCTTTAATAATTATGTTATTGGATCCAAGAGCATTTCATTTTTAAATCTGTCCATTAAATATTCAAATCTGGATTAAAAACACCATGAATTAAGCATTTTTAGACTGTTTTAAACCTGTAAGAGCTCAGTGTGGCTGTTGATTAACAGTCATTAAAGCCTAATCAGTGTTTCACTGCAAAATGCAAGTTCACGCCCAAATGCCGACATTTAAAATATAAAAATGGTAGTTATTAAAGCAAGTTACTTTGGTATGAAAAGTATTTCACAGCTATTTCACCTCCACATTTTGCTGAACAGGAGGAAACATTAGCTAATCCGTGCACGGTAGATGCCCTGATTGTGTTAGTTTTCCTTTCTCAAGCTTTTCTGTATAAATGATGTTAGATTTAAGATGCAAGTGCAATGCGGTTATTTCATTCTGCATGTATAAGATGTTACAGGGGAGGTGATGGTCTACTGGTTAAGGCTTGAGACCAGGGGATCCTCAGTTCAAATCCCAGTGTGACCACAAAATCGCTAAGGGCCCTTGGGCAAGGTCCTTAATCCCCTAGATGCTCCCAGTGTGTAGTGGGCATCTTGCATGGCAGCAGCCTCACATCGGGGTGATTGTGAGGCATTGATGTGTAAAGCGCATTGAGCGTCTGATGCAGATGGAAAAGTGCTATATAAATGCAGTCCATTTATAGTCACATGTAAATTGAAATTGCACGTAATGTTTGGCAGTTATAATAAAAAGGCAGAATCTGCATGCAACAACATGTAAACTCTGGGGATCAAAACACACCATCACTTCAAATCCATTGAGTTTTCCTGTTTTCAACATCCATTTTCTGTTATTTGTAGTCTTTCTCCACCTGGTGTTCACCACAGGAACTACATCTTCTGTGATGGGAGTCAAAAGCAGGGGGGTTGAGTCGTCTATGTCACATTTTGCTTCATACAGTAGATTCTCAGCAGAAACAGCACCTACTTTTGTCTTGGTGTGCACGGCTCAGGTCGACTGGCCAGCAGGAGTGGATATTTTAGTTCAAACTGGGGCACAGTCCTGAAAGTGAAATTTAAAACCACAGAAATCTCTGCAGGAAACTGAAATCATTGAACTGGAAGTTAATCTGTACATCATTTAAGGCCCTTTAGTTGATTGCTCTCTGTTGAAGGTCATTAATACCGCAAGCAAAAAACACAGTATAATTCAATTTTGTTCTGTTACTGGCAGCTGACATTCTTAATCCTGTTACATGTGCATTCTGGTTTGGGGTCAGTGCATTAGCAATTATAACTACAACCTGCTTTAGCTGAAACTGGGATTTTGTAAAATATTATTTATATACCTGACTTACTCTCATAATAGAAAGGAAAAGGAAAAATAACAGGAAAGAAAAAATATATGTCACCATTTTTGTTGCAAAGGGAAAGGTCAAAGCAAAAGGAGGAATCTCATTTTAAAAAGCATGAAACTTGTTTCTCTCTGACTCTCGACCACCCAGGTCTGGTGTGCATGGTGAGACCAGAAGGTGTTCCTCAGCTCTGTCAGACGGATGAGATTGGCGAGCTCTGTGTTTGCTCCATCGCCACTGGCACCTCTTACTACGGCCTCACCGGCATGACCAAGAACACATTTGAGGTGTGTGAGAGAGAGAGAGAGAGAGAGAGAGAGAGAGAGAGAGAGATTATCTGCTGACTGTGGTTGTAGCTTCAAATGCAAAGGGTGATTTCTGGTAGACTCAGTGGACTGTCCCATCACAACACAGGTCACGTCAAGGTCGAAGGTCAAGGTTGAATCAGTGGCCATTATCTACTGTTTATGGCAAGAATTTCAAAACTCAGAGTGATATTAGTGAAACGTGGTGGATGATCTGGTAAGGACCCCCCCCCCCCCAGGTGTTTCAGGCACATCCAGCTGGGAAGAGACCCTGGGGAAGACCCAGGACTAGGTGGAGAGATTATATTTCCACACCGGTCTGGGAACGCCTCGGTATCCCCAGTCAGAGGTGGTTAATATGGCCAGGGAAAAAGAGGTTTGGGGTCCCTTGCTGGAGCTGTTGCCCTCGCAACCCGGTTCCGGATAAGCGGTTGAGGATGAATGATGAGTGAATGGCTGGATAATTTCAGTGAACCGTCCTGTCACCACATGGATCATCTCAAAGTCATAGGACAAAGGTCAAACCAGGTTATTCTCTACTATTTGTAGCAACATCTTCAAAACCCAAAGAGCAATTTAAACCAAACTTGGTTTAAATTGCTCTGCACAGGTGATATCAGTGTGTAAGGTCCAGGTTCAATCATATGTCATTGTCTAAAATACACAAATGACCATAACTCAAAGTAGATGAGATATTGAAACACGGCTTTCTGCGTAGACGTTGGCTCTCATGGAGCTAACAAATGAATCAGACGTCTAATATCAAGCCTGTCATTTGATGATGTCAAGTTGAAAAATAGCCTGTTGGTGGTTATACACTGGGTGCCTTGTTATTTCAGCCTAGGTAAACATAGTTTTTTGTAGTTTGTCCTCGACATATACAGGAAACTTTGCTAATTGAAAGGACATCTTACCTTTGCTAAGGCTGAACAATCTTTGTATTGTGATTATTCAAATTACTGGCTGTTTTTTCCCAATGTTTTACAGAATTCTGGTAGTCCATGAGCCAGTCATGAATTTTGACCTAATCTGTACCACTTAAGGGAAAAAAAAAACGACACTTAGAATCCAGTGTGTCATGGCCTACACAAAAATGTATGATAGCCATCCCAGGGTGGTAGCTGTAGCCAGGTAGGGGTCAATGAAGAATTACACAGAGATCAAACTTTAAAAATGCTCCAATCATGTTTAAAACAATATCACATTATTTGTCTGATCATAACAATTCCAAAAAGGTATAGTTTGGACTATCTATGATGGAATGTTCTGGAGTTATGGGGTAAACACAGCAAAAATGGTGACAAAGGACAATTTCAGTTTGTACAGGTGTCAAAGGTTAAAGATGCTCCAATTTCAGCAAAAAATTAAGTAAAAGGATCAATAAATGGAATAGTTTTGAGTGTGTTGAATGCTTTGTTTCCAAAGTAAAGGTCAAACAAGGTCGAGATCCAATGAATTCTGTGACATGCGACATATGTTACCCTGTAACATGATAGCTAAGCATGACAGATGGTGCAAACTATTCCTTTTTAGAACCCTATTAACCCAAACAATAATTTGCATACAAGCAGAAGTAAGTGACCTGCTAATGTCACGTATCTCAGCACTTCGCCGAGCAACAGTAGAGAAGCTGTTAACATCTGCTTTAGCATCATTTCTGTTACAGAAGGTTGCTAATGTGTTGCTGCAGTTTAACACCACATTGGAACGTCAGTACTTCATTCCCCAAGGCCATGCATGTCTTTGAAGGGAGTTTTTTCTTGTCTGTGTCTGTCAGTGAGGAAGAACTCTGGTTGATGATTTAACCAGTCGGTGTACTTTAAATACTGCAACATTTACTTACTACAGCTAAAAGTTCCATGAGTGCCTGTTTCTTTTTCCTGAGAGAAGACGCTGGATCAAGCATTTCTTGGGGCCTTCTCAGTGCTTTTTCTGCCAGAAAAAAAAACACTATATGGACACGGTATCTAATATGTTTGACAGGTTTCATCAATGTCACTGTATTAGTTTTTGAAACCTTGATCCAAAATATTGAGACACATGACAGTTCTTGCTGTGTAAAAGTAGAGGACAGAGAACACGTAACCCACAACTCGTTCCAGATCCGCACCAAAATATGATAGTGTTTTGGTATGAATCTGAAATGTTATAAATGTTTCTTTGTCTGTAAGTCAATTTTTTTTTGTAGTTGCTTAAGAAGTCTGAAAGTGACGAGACATTCTCACCAATGATCAACAACATGGGGGCGTGTCTACTGGAGTTCGTCAGACACATACGGATGTCGCCCCATTAAAATAAGAAAACAGTGCTGAGTTAAAAATACAGCAACATTTTATCGCTGTCACCCTGCTTTAGTGCTGTTGGTTACCATGGATACCACTTCTAATGGCTTGTGTAATTCCAGGTTTACCCAGTGAGTTCCAGCGGGGTGCTGATCAGTGAGTACGCTTTCGTGAGGACCGGCCTGCTGGGCTTTATTGGCCCCGGCGGCCTGGTCTTCATAACTGGCAAGATGGACGGCCTGATCATGGTCAGTGGGCGGAGACACAATGCTGATGACATCGTTGCCACAGCACTGGCAGTGGAGCCCATGAAATTTGTCTACAGGGGCAGGCGAGTGTGCATTACTTGGTTTGCCTGACTTTGCATGTTTGAATGTCGACATGTTTGAAATGTTGCATACATGTAGACCAGATCAAAACAATAAAGCTTTTTTCAAATGAACAGCAAGTGAAAACCACCAAAATGTCCAACGCTGTTATGTTGATCTATGACTAGAACCCATAATTATAAATCTGACAAACCGGTGCAAATTATGGATGAGTGCAGTAATAGCAATCGAGTGAAGTTTAATTTTGTCTGCAGCCAATGAAGAGGATATTCATCTTTTGTCAGACAGCACGGGTTGTTTTGTTTTTTTTTATTTTAAAGAGGCCACCTGCAGAAACCGTGAAACACTCGTCCTTTGAACATCTTTGGTTTAAAAATGTTGCAATAAAAAAATATAGAAATTGTTTGCAGTCTCCATCCTTCAAATCATCTTAAATCAGAATAACAACTGTACAACTTCATGGCTTTTTCTCATGTCTTAAAATCTTCACAACATTAAAAAAAAAATTGGGCCTGGAAAATCAAACATTTCCACATTTGTTGATGTTAGATTAACTTACATGAACATGTCAGTGTTTCTGGCAGACATGCTGAAGGTTTTGAACTTTGCTGAACTGTTTTAGTACATGCTGTAATGTTTAGAACAGACTGTCTTGTTCCTGTGTGGCGGTGGTTTCTATTGTTTCTGTGTTTATAGCTTCATGTTTTATTACTGCCACTGCTCAAGTGCTGTTGACTGGCTGATGATGTGCTGCTGTAAAATCAGCCAAGTGATTGTAGTTGGGTTGTTTGATGTGTAACATCCTTCCTTTCACCTGCACACTGCGGTTGCATGACTTCAGATTTTTTTAAAGTCAACAGTTGTGTTATGAAAGTTGAGTCGAGGTCGACTAACCATTGAAGGTGAAGGAATGATTTGCATCCTCATAAAATTAATGAATAATGCTGACAACACATACAAAACCCTTCAACAGAAAGAAGTACAAATAACAAGGTCAAAATGACTCATGCAAGATCCAGTTTGCTGTGTGTACTAAGGTCTGCTTTTTCAAAAGAAACCAAAAGATGACAGAGCATACTGAAGTTTTTGTAGCTTGAAATGTCCTTCTTTTCCAGTTTGACTTTTCTTTGTTGTTGTTGTGGTTGGATTTGGCAGTGGATGGTAGGGGTTAGTGCTGGTGGTTGTGCAGAGCAAAAGGCCATCAGAACATTCAATTTCAATTTATTTCATTTATATAACTAGAGTACTGACGGGGACTAGAAGGAGAGAGCATATCTCACCCATATTGGCCTCTCTTCATTGGCTTCCTGTTAATTCTAGAATAGAATTTAAAATTCTTCTTCTTACTTATAAGGTTTTGAATAATCAGGTCCCATCTTATCTTAGGGACCTCGTAGTACCATATCACCCCAATAGAGCGCTTCGCTCTCAGACTGCAGGCTTACTTGTAGTTCCTAGGGTTTGTAAGAGTAGAATGGGAGGCAGAGCCTTCAGCTTTCAGGCTCCTCTCCTGTGGAACCAGCTCCCAATTCAGATCAGGGAGACAGACACCCTCTCTACTTTTAAGATTAGGCTTAAAACTTTCCTTTTTGCTAAAGCTTATAGTTAGGGCTGGATCAGGTGACCCTGAACCATCCCTTAGTTATGCTGCTATAGACGTAGACTGCTGGGGGGTTCCCATGATGCACTGTTTCTTTCTCTTTTTGCTCTGTATGCACCACTCTGCATTTAATCATTAGTGATCGATCTCTGCTCCCCTCCACAGCATGTCTTTTTCCTGGTTCTCTCCCTCAGCCCCAACCAGTCCCAGCAGAAGACTGCCCCTCCCTGAGCCTGGTTCTGCTGGAGGTTTCTTCCTGTTAAAAGGGAGTTTTTCCTTCCCACTGTAGCCAAGTGCTTGCTCACAGGGGGTCGTTTTGACCGTTGGGGTTTTACATAATTATTGTATGGCCTTGCCTTACAATATAAAGCGCCTTGGGGCAACTGTTTGTTGTGATTTGGCGCTATATAAAAAAAAAATTGATTGATTGATTGATTGATATAGTGCCAAATCACAACAAAGTTGCTTCAAGGCGCTTCACACAAGAAAGAAAGGTCTAACTTTACCAACCCCCAGAGCAAACACACAGGCGACAGTGTTAAGGAAAAACTCCCTCTGATGATTTGAGGAAGAAACCTCAAGCAGACCAGACTCAAAGGGGTGACCCTATGCTTGGATCATGCTACCGACACAATTTACAAAACAATTCTCAAAACGAATATACAGGAAATGTTGCTGGTGCACAGGACTGGAGGGTTTCAGGAACAGATACCACCCCCATCTCTGGATGGAGCCACACCTCAAACAGAGAGAAAAAAACAGAATCAGGCATCAGAAAGACAACAAATACAGTATAATTTGTCAGCATTAAGCAACACGAAAAACAGAAGAAATACGAAGTTGATCGCCGGCCACTAACCCTAAGCTTCACTAAAAGACCCAGACTTTAGATAAAGTTGAGGCCGCGGCACGCTCTGTTAACTATTAAAATTAATTTAAAAGGGTAGAAAGCATAGTAACATACTATGCCAGTAGTGACACCTATGTTGTTTGTCACATTAAAAGTCACATTACCTTCTCCTATCCAGACCAGACATTATGGCTTTTTGCACACGCTTCAACATATTTGTGGTGTGATGTGAAATGTTGCATCCTATCAGGTAGTCCCATGTGATGTGGGATTTAAGCCTTTTCCTTGCTGTTGTAGTCCTTCCAGTCACCATTTTTGCTTTTTAGTATGTTACAGTTTTTGCTTCTTGTTGTTGAATACCATGAGGCATCTCTTTTCACAGGAAATAGGAAGCAGTTCTTGGTCAACACCAGCAGCATAATTGTCCGGCACTTTAGTCTCTGTATCCAAATTGGGGAAGGGAGGTCTTTTTTGAATCTCTGGTGGTGTCCAATGCTTCTCTCTACCTCTAGTGAGGCAATGTAATCAGTGACTACTCAACATTAAACATAAAGTCATTGTAGAGCAGTCATGTCGAGTGATCAACTGAAAGACTGCCCTGTGCAACTCCTGCAAAGTTTTGTTTTGCACCTTCAAGTTCAGTTACTAAGGCACAATCAGTGACGGGTATCTGGTGTCACACAAACAGATCTGCACCAAGTATGGGACTATGAGTTTGAATTGGAACCTTAATTATCATAGTGGTTGTAAAATAAATTGTCGTATTCACAATTTAACATATGAATATTATGAGATGACATTATTAATTTGATTATCTGTCATCGTTCTTTTCTTACTCTTTGATGTTCCTCTAGCTCTGATCAAACACCAAATGCTAAATCTTCCAGATCTGAAAGATTCACATGTTGAGTTGGAGTTCTCTGTGTCATCACAAACAGTGGCCGATACTTTGAACAAAAGAGCTTTTGTTTTTAAAGCCAACACAAAATGATTATCTCACAGCAAGTACAGACAACTAAAATAAAACAAAATAGAATCTGTGCATGCGGTGTGTCCTCATGCACAATGTGTGCATGTATCAGGATGTGTATACCTCTTGGGCTATAGAAAATGAATGTGTAGTAAAACCGTTTGGCTTGTGATTCCTCATCACAAGTTGCACATCTTTAAATTGTTGACTGAAGGTAGACTGTGCCTGAATTTTCTGTCCTCCTTCTTTACAGGATAGCCGTGTTCTCAGTGACGGTGCTGAGGGACGAGAGGATCGTGGTGGTGGCTGAGCAGAGGCCTGACTCCACAGAAGAGGACAGCTTCCAGTGGATGAGCCGTGTCCTGCAGGTAGCTCATCTCTGAGACATTCTACTGCTGTCGATCAGAGATGATCATGGGGATAGTGATGATGAAGCTAAGACAGGCTAAAACCTAACACTTCTTGTCAGCTTGAATCACACATTGAGTCTGTAGCACAAGACGTTGTTACATGTGCAGAACAGGACAGCAGGTCATGAGTGGACAGAACAATAAAAAAAGAAAAGAAGAACAATATTTTTTTCATAAAGAGTAAGCACAGCTAAATTAATGAACAACACCGAGGGAGTGTTATGTTCTTTAGGATTGAAAATTTTCATACAAAGTGCAAATAGCAGATAAGGTATTCTCAGGAAGCAGATAATCCTATGGGTTTTTCTGCTTTTTCTGTCTTCACCTTCCTCTAGGCCATAGACAGCATCCATGGGGTTGGCGTGTTTTGTCTGGCCCTGGTCCCAGCCAACACCCTGCCGAAGACTCCACTGGGCGGCATTCACCTTTCAGAAATCAAACAGCTGTATCTGGAGGGGGGGCTGCACCCCTGCAATGTCCTCATGTGCCCTCACACGTGTGTCACCAATCTGCCCAAACCGCGGCAGAAACAGCCAGGTGGAAAAACGGGAAGTGTGTTATTTGTCTACATTTTTGTGAGTTTATTTATGTCCTGGGGCTGTGTGTGCTACAGAGATTGGACCCGCCTCTGTGATGGTTGGAAATCTGGTATCAGGGAAAAGGATTGCTCAGGCCAGTGGGAGAGATTTGGGACAAACTGATGATAATGACCAGGTAGTACACACACCAGAACAGCAATAATGTGATAAATAGACCCGTGGTCCCTCATTTATCAACCGTTTGTATTCACAGATTTATGTGTGACCCATGCCTACATGCATTTCTTCGCAAAGTGTGGAATTTATCAGCTTGCAGATATACCTCAGAGTGTATGTGTGTAAATATATGCACAGCTCTGACCATGCATACACATAGCATCTTGTGGTAAAACATGGAAACTGCTAGTAGAATGCATTGCTGTCGTCACAGCATGCAACTGCATCTACATAAGTTCATTATTTCCTCAAATTAATAAGGATAAAAGAGTAATTATGTCTAGAAACAGCCACATTAGTGTCAAGACGTACGCAAGACATCTGTGTGAAATGAACAGCAGCTTTTTGTCTTCAACCACAGCAACAAGCATCTTGATCTCTACCTCCTACTTCAAGTAATGAAGCAAAGTTTCGATCTTGCAATGTTATGTTAAAAATGGACCTACCTTTTTTCGCTTCTCAAATTTCATGAGGAGAGATTTTGTGTTAATAAAGATAGAGGTGCGGTGACATCACAGGACCACAAAGATTGTGGGACAGCGGTAATAATCCTCTACTTATTCTGTTGATTGGAAAGTTTCATGCTGGTTCTTGTGGTGAGCTTGTTGAAGCTTATTAAAGTTTTCTCTGTAAGTGAATATTTGTTATAAATGTTTGGGTTCAAAACTACTTGTGGACTCGTCACCACCTGCTTAGTTTGGCCACTCGCTGCATTTATTTTTGTCATCCTACTGCCAGGCCCACACGCAAGCACCTTATTGTGTTTCAAAACACGTTTTTTTTTTGTTGTTGTTGTTTTTTTGCTGTTTCTATCATTATTCTGGTGACAAATACAAGCAACATGTAGTTTTTAAACAGATACCTTGTTACCATATATGGTTAATTGAGGGTGTATGTAAATGACCATCAACAGGTGCAGGCACGTTGGCTTATGTTATATTTATCAACAGCTGATAGTTACTGATGTGTGTACCGCTTATTTGCACCCGTTTGCTAAATTTCGTACTTACACAATTTTGTTCATACAACAAAATTTAGAGTCACACTATTTGATAATGTGGGGGAGGTGATGGTCTAGTGGTTAAGTGTTGGGCTTGAGACCAAGAGGATCCTCGGTTCAAATACCAGCCTGACCGGAAAAAGCCCTTGGGCAAGGTTCTTAATCCCCTAGTTGGTCCCAGTGTGTAGTTGACGCTATGCATGGCAACAGCCTAACATCGGGATGAATGTGAGGCATTGATGTGTATTGTGCTTTGAGCGTCTGATGCAGATGGAAATATATATATATATATATATATATATATTTGGTATATATTAAAAAAAAATGATATGGTAATGGTATATATGAAAAACAAAAAACTACAAAAGTCCAGAGCTAATAAATAACTGCAGACACTTGAAGTATTTTGCTGCTCCTCTGCACATTGTTGTTAAATTTCTGCCTTCATTAAGGTAAGCCCTGTTTTACTTTGTTGCTGATTGGAAATTTGACATTTTGGAGAAACAGAGCTGTACACTGCTGACTTTTAAAAGGTGCCACTCAGCTATATAAATCTATCAGGCTCAACAGTCTGATCAAGATAACATTTGATTTGCTGGATCAGTGAACTGCTCGTAAATTTATTCTTCAAAGTCAGTCTGCTGTATTATTGAGAAGTCATTTCTGATCTGCATTGAAATCTCAGTCTGATATTGATCAAATGTAATGCACTGGATAGAAGAGCAGAGTCTTCAGCGCTGAAGCAAAGAAAATTTATGCACCACTAACAGTGAGCCTGACACCCAGTTAATTATTAAAATGATAGCTAAAAGTAAAGATTTATTTACACACCAATAAGCCAGTTAATCTGTGTAGTACCATCACATCGGACAAAGCGCTATAGTGGAATTTAACGACGTGCTTTCTGAGTGTTTATGGGGCTTCTCCCCTATGAATGTCAATGGTTTATTAGGAAATGTCAAGGAAAGATGAATGTTGGAAGGATGGGTGCTGAGAGGGCTACACCACTCCTGCTGAGAAGTGGGTGTACCTACACGACAAAAAAGCTTATGAAACAAATCAATTAGAAAACTTTAATTGTCTACTATTTCTGTTGTAACATAGTGGTAACCTCACAATATTTGATTTCGTTTTACCGTGCATCTGAAAAATATTCACAGCGCTTCCCTTTTTCCACATTTTGTCATGTTGCAGCCTTATTCCAAAATGGAGAAAATAATTTTTTCCCCTAAAAGTTCTACTCACAACACCCCATAATGACAACATGAAACAAGTTTTTTGTTTTGTTTTTTTGCAAATTTATTAAAAATAAAATATGAAGAAATCACATGTACATACATGTGATTGGAGAAATTGTGCACAGTGCAAGCTTTGCATTTTGTATCACCAGATATACAGCTCCATGATGAAGTGGTATAGAGGAGGATTTTCTTAAAACGAAGACCTGAAGGTTTAGCTACAAATTGCCAGAAGGCACATCAGAGATGCAAGCCTAGATTTGATCTGCATTGGTGGAAGAAAATCTTCTCTGCTCTAGTCCACTATTAAGTTAAGAGTGGTGATGCAAATTTAGATTTTAGTTTTAGTAGGAAATCCACACAAGTATTTGTACATGAGTCTCCTGATGGATCTGAACTTCTCCCATTTATGTATGATGGAGGCTACTGTGCTCATTGGGACCTTCAAAGCAGCAGAAACATTTCTTTTCTACCCTTCCCCAGATTTGTGCCTCGAGACAACCCTGTCTCAGAGGTCTACAGACTATTCCTTTGACTTCATGCTTGGTTTGTGCTCTGACATCCGCTGTCAACTGTGGGACCTCATATGTAGACAGGTGTGTGCCTTTCCATATCATGTCCAATCAACTGAATTTACCCCTTTTGGACTCCAATTAAGCTGTGGAAACATCTCAAGGATGATCAGTGGAAACAGGAAGCACCTAAACTCAGTTTTGGGCTAAGGTGCAGCCTTTACCTTCAATGGCAAAGGCTGTGAAAGCCTATGTACATGTGATTTCTTAGTTTTTTATTATTATTATTTCAATAAATTTGCAAAAGTCTCATAAAGTATTTTTTCACATTGTCATTATGGGGTATTGTGTGTAGAATTTTGAGGACAACCCCAATTCCAATGAAGCTGGGACATTTTGTAACATAAATAAAAACAGAATACAATGATTTGCAAATCCTCTTCAACTTATATTCAATTGAATACACACAAAGACAAGATATTTAATGTTCAAACTGATAAACGTTGTTGTTTTTGTCCAAATATTTGCTTATTTTGAAATGGATGCCTGCAACACGTTTCAAAAAAGTTGGGACGGGACAACAAAAGGCTGGGAAAGTTGATGAATGCTCAAAGAACACTTAATTGGAAACAGGTGAGTGTCACAATTGGGTATAAAAGGAGCATCCCCAAAAGGCTCAGCCATTCACAAGCAAAGATGGGGTGATGATCACCACTTTGTGAGCAACTGCATGAAAAAATAGTCCAACAGTTTAAGAACAATATTTCTCAACATTCAGTTGCAAGGAATTTAGGGATTCCATCATCTACAGTCCATTATATAATCAGAAGATTCAGAGAATCTGGAGAACTTTCCTTTTTTTTAAGTGGCAAGGCAGAAAACCAACATTGAATGCCCGTGACCGTCGATCCCTCAGGTGGCACTGTATTAAAAACCAACATTATTGTGTAAAGGATCTTACCGTATGGGCTCAGGAACACTTCAGAAAATCACTGTCATTTAACACAGTTTGTCACTACATCTACAAGTGCAAGTTAAAAGTCTACCATGCAAAGCGAAAGCCATACATCAACAACATCCAGAAACACAGCCGCCTTCTCTGGGCCGAGCTCATTTGAAATGGACAGATGCAAAGTGGAAAAGTGTGCTGTGGTCTGATGAGTCCACATTTCAAATTGTTTTTGGAAATCATGGACGTTGTGTCCTCCGAAAAAAGAGGAAAAAGACCATCCAGATTATTACCAGTGCAAAGTTCAAAAGCCAGCATCTGTAATGGCATGAGGCTGTGTTAGTGCCCATGGCATGGGCAACTTACACATCTGTGATGGCACCAACAATTCTGAAAAGTACATTCATATTCTGTTTTTATTTACATTTTACACAACGTCCCAACTTCATTGGAATTGGGGTTGTAAAAAAAAATGAATTTCATCCAATTTGAAATAAGGCTGTAACATAAAATGTGGAAAACTGAAACGCTGTGAATACTTTAGTACTGCATATACAATGAACTGTGTTTCAGCACAGTCAGAGTACTGTAATAGTATTTATTATTTTTCCATGCTAACAAGCAGATCGTCAGGCTGAACAAAAACACACTTCACCATGATTAAATCCAAATGTTGTGATTACACGCTGTGTGTTGCAGTTCCTGTTCTTGTCAGAGGTTTTACAGTGGAGAGCTCAGACCACACCGGACCACGTTCTCTACACGCTGCTCAGCTCTCGGGTAAGAACACACTGTCAACAATTTGCAGACAGCATTGTGAACTGTACAGCAACAATCCTTTGGGTTTTACTCCCTGAAAACCTGTATTTCTAATTGGCTAAAAGCTGCAGAGAACACTAAGAGATGGAAGATTTTGTTGTGCATATTATCCTGTGAACCCAGAGACACAGAGGACAAAATGTACTATGAAATGCAATACTTCAAATCCTCTTGAATAAAAAAATTGTATTTGTGTGAAAAATTTGTCTTTAGGATTTGAAAAGATGTGTTACGAGCATCATATATTCTGGAGTTCAGGTCACTATTAGACAGTTATTAGTCATTAGTTTCTTAGATTTAATGAATTAGAAACAATCTGAAATCATTGAGTCATTTCATGGTATTTACAGCATGACCAACACGTTTGACAAGTTGCAGCATTTTAAATTTGAGGATTTTGTAACAAACCAAGGCATATCTTATGTGATTACACTGTTTGTTATCTCAGAAAGTGGCTTACGGAGATGTAGGTGGTGATTTCAATCTGCCTCACAATTTTTAATTTCACGTCTTTATTCAGTTTCTTTAATATTGATATTATTCTGTGGCATTCTCACCTTATGACGTTCCCAATTTAGATAAAAGTCAGAATTCTAACTACCATCTTCAGTTAGTTTTTTCTCCAAAGGAGTTATATATTTTCTGAGGTCTGTTTGAACTGTATCACAGTTTTGGAAATGAAACATCAAACTCTGGTGTTTATTTGTAGATGACTTATAGAGAGATTTCCCCTGAAACACGAATGATAGAAAAAAAAAAGTAAATTCTATGGTTTATTTGTTATCTCTATGAGTTGTTACCTCCTCTTCCTGCTTTATCCCCCGTTCCATTCTCGCTTCTTTTTGCATTTCTCCCCTTCCCTCCCGTAGGGGGCGGTGTCCAGTTCCCTAACCTGCCTGCAACTTCATAAAAGAGCAGAGAGAGTGGCGGCCCTGCTGATGGAGAGAGGGGGTCTGCAGGAAGGAGATCATGTGGCGCTGGTCTACCCACCAGGTAACAAAAGAAGAAGAAGAACAATTATTATTTCATTTTATCTCACACAGAAGCTCAGGCTTCACTTCTTGAAGCAGTTATTTGCAGTGAAGCTGAGCTTTGGTGCACTCAGTAGAAGTGTCTCACGTCCTTGTGCACGTGTGTGTGCTGCAGGTATTGACCTGATTGCAGCCTTCTATGGCTGCCTGTACGCCGGCTGTGTTCCCATCACAGTGCGACCGCCTCACCCTCAGAACATCTCCACCACCCTGCCCACCGTCAAGATGATTGTTGAGGTGAGACCCTCCTGCAGAAACACTGTCATCAGTAGACAGATTTTGTTCTGTTACCTGTAATATTTTTACAATTCTTGATAGCCTGCTGTCGTTGATTCTGTTACATATGTCAATCACAATTGTGGCCATCATGGTTCTTATTTCTAAGTTTACCATCTTTCAGACAGAAAACCTGGGTTCAAGGACACTGACTTCAGCAATAAGAATCTGTGCTGATGAAGTACTTGAACTTCATAGTGGCTGCAGCTGTGTATGTGACCTCTGACCTCTCCTTCTAGGTCAGTCACTCAGCCTGTGTTATGACCACAACGGTCATCTGTAAGCTGCTGCGCTCCAAGGAAGCCATGGCCACCGTGGACATCAGGAACTGGCCGCCTGTCCTGGACACTGGTACAGTGCCTGTTAGCCACAGAAAGTTCATTTTGTTTTTTTTGGTTTGGTTTGTTTTTTAATCACCCCCTGAAACTTTTAAAGCTACGCATCAGATCTGGGAGCATGTGTTGCTGCCATGGTAAGTTGGAATGGAACCATCTGGCTCCATTCCAACCTACCAAAAGTAGCTGTGTATCTGTAGCCAGATTGACAGTTTGGCAATCTATAGCACATAATCTGTGGTGCATTTGTGGTATTTATCGCTCCATTTTGCTATCTAGAGAGTGTGTGTTTGTATTCTGAGTGCATTATAGTTACCAGGATGCAAAGGGAGTTGGACTTATTTTCTTAATTTATCATGGGCGTGTTTTGGGTGGAATATGATATAAATCCATCAGTGTTCTCTGTTATCTCCTTTAAGAGCTGGGGTGTGCTATTTAGAAAGCGGTCTCGAGTGAGGGGTTTTTTTCTTGATGACACATCACAGACCGGTTAAGTAAGTGATTGTTTTGTACCTTTCAATTAGTTTTGACATTTATTTAATTTAGTGGTTGTGTTCAGCTCCTTTTTGATGTGTATGCAAGCAGAGTGTACGTTTGTCATGAACTCTGTTATCTAAGGTGCATCTCTGTGTTTTACCATATAAATATTACATTTGTGTGCTATACTTCAGAACATATTTGTGCTGGTCTGTGGCATAGTTTCTTTTTGCTTCCTCACTACAGCAGTACACCTGCAGTAGTCCAGCACACCTGTAGGGAAGCAGATGAGCACAGTTGTATTAGATTTTTTTCATAATGTGGCGGGTGGGTGTGAAAACTGCCTTGACTCTGAACACTGAGGGAGTTTTTCTTTATCACTGTCGCAGCTGTGCTTGTTCATAGGGTGGGTAAGGTCGAGATCTTATTTGTGTATAGTGCTTGAAGTGGCTTATTTTTGGTGCTGTACAAGTAAATTGAATTTAACTGAATGGTGCTTGTGTTACACTGTGCACTGATAGCAGATTGGGTCCTTAATTGCATATCAGCACCCTAACTGTTATGAATCAGTATATAACAATACTGTACACTCGTTGCACGGTTATGCCCCAATAAATTTCCCCTATGCTGTAAAAAAATCCTGGCAAGAACCCTGGTTTATTTGGTTTTGTTGTTTGTTTTTTTTTGTGAAAAGTGTGATGACACTGACCCACAACAGGGGGTGTAAATGAACGGTCAATGGAAATGCAAAAGTAACAATTTAATGTTGTGAAATGTGCACAACGGAATACAGATACAGTTTATACTACAGTCAATCACAAGTTGGTGTCGTGTGGGCAGGCTCGAGGATAGGAGACGCCCGTCCAGAGAAGAGTCGGAACCCACACGATTTCCACCGCCAACGGATCTGGAACACCCCGGAGCCGCCAAGTCCTGAGTCCCCAGGTGGCCACCGTCTCCAGCTGTCAGATCGGGTACTGCTGGCAGGAAACAGAAACAGTTAATAGTGGGTGTGAGTGAACACACCCAGTAAACAGTCAGCAAACGAGTCCTTCTTCGGGAGGAGAAAACACCTCCACCTCCTGTTTTCACAAGTCCTGAGTGTTACCGTGCAGACCCCAATTTCCACTTGTTGAGTACTGGAGTGCAGAGTGGGCACGCCAACTCCAATCAACTCCCTCCGACCCGGCTACAAATGGAAAAGCTGCAAACTCACAAAGTCACTGAACAACAGCTACCAGCTCAGATGCAAAGGTACGTTACAACAAAGCTTAGCTGATATGCATGAAGACGGCTGAGAGTCTACCTGTACGGTTTGACAATTTCTCAGCAGAGGTGTGGTGTCTTCTCCAGGCTTTTATGGGTGAGGCATGATGAGTAGATGAGTGACTGCGCCCTCTGGTGCCTGAAGCCTGCCTTCAGGCAGGGCGCCCTCTGGCGTTGGCCAGCAGTACCTCCTCTTCGGGCGGCCCACATAACAGGACCCCCCCCTCAATGGGCGCCTCCTGGCGCCCGACCAGGCTTGTCGGGATGTCGTTGGTAGAAATCGGCCAGGAGGGGCAGGTCCAGGATGAAGCTCCGCTTCACCCAGGAGCATTCCTCGGGTCCGTACCCCTCCCAGTCCAGCAGATATTGGAATCCCCAGCCCCGTCGACGAACGTACAGAAGCCTGCGGACTGTCCACGCAGGCTCTCCATCGATGATTCGGGCAGGAGGCGGCGCTGGTCCGGGAGTGCAGAGGTTGGAGGAGTGACATGGTTTTATCGGGGACACGTGAAAAACTGGATGTATCCGCAGTGAAGCTGGCAGCCTCAGCTTCACTGGACTGCGGCTGGACTGAGGACTTTGGTGATCGTAAATGGTCTGATGCATCTGTCCTTCAGTTTTTGGGAGTCCACCTGCAGAGGGATGTCCTTAGTTGACAGCCATACCTCCTGCCCGGGCTGGTATGCAGGGGCCGGGGTACGCCGGCGGTCTGCATGGTCGTTAGCCCTTGTCCGGGCTTTCAGAAGGGCAGAGCGGACAGTGCGCCACACCCGACAGAACCTTCTGAGGTGGGCCTGGACCGAGGGGACCTCGACCTCTCCCTCTACGGCTGGGAACAATGGGAGCTGGTACCCCAAACACACCTCGAAGGGGGAGAGGCCGGTCGCTGAGGAGATCTGATTGTTGTGGGCATACTTGATCCAGGCCAGATGTTGACTCCAGGCCGTCAGGTGTGCGGAGGTGACACACCGCAGGGTCTGCTCTAGATCTTGGTTCACCCGCTCTGCCTGTCCATTAGTCTGAGGGTGGTACCTGGACGAGAGGCTCACGGTGGCCCCCAGTTCCCTACAGAAACTCCTCCAGACTTGCGAGGAGAACTGGGGACCACGATCCGAGACTATGTTCGTGGGGATACCATGCAGACGCACGACGTGGTGGACAAGGAGGTCTGCAGTCTCCTGGGAGGGCCACAAAGTGGGCCGCCTTGGAGAACCGGTCCACTATCGTCAGGATGGTAGTCATTCCCTGGGACGCAGGGAGACCCGTGACAAAGTCCAGGCCTATGTGGGACCAGGGGCGACGAGGCACCGGCAGCGGCTGGAGGAGTCCTTGGGCCTTCTTATGTTCTGCCTTGCCCCTGGCACAGGTGGTGCAGGCCTGGACGTACTCCCAGACGTCGGTTTCCATCGACGCCCACCAGAAGCGCTGCCGGAACCCTGCCACGGTTCTTTGCACCCCTGAGTGGCAGGAGAGCTTAGAACCGTGACAGAAGTCCAAGACTGCAGCCCTGGCTTCTGGTGGGACGTATAGTCTGTTCCTAGGTCCATCTCCGGGGTCCGGGTGTCGTGTCAGGGCCTCCCGGACGGTCTTCTCCACGTCCCAGGTGAGGGTTGCGACGACAGTGGACTCGGGGATTATGGTGTCCGGTGGATCCGACAGCTCTGGCTTGACCTCCTCTTCATGCACCTGGGACAGTGCATTGGACCGTTGGTTTTTGGTCCCGGGGCGGTACGTAATTTGGAAGTCAAACCGACCGAAGAACAGTGACCAACGGGCTTGCCTGGGGTTCAGACGCTTAGCGGTCCAGATGTACTCCAGGTTCCGATGGTCCGTGAAAACGGTGAAAGGAACCGTAGCTCCCTCCAGAAGGTGTCTCCACTCCTCCAGAGCCTCTTTCACAGCTAGTAGTTCTCGATTGCCGACGTCATAGTTCCTTTCAGCCGGGGTCAACCTGCGGGAATAGTAGGCACAATGATGGAGAACCTTATCGGACTCCCCGCTCTGGGATAGCACGGCTCCTATCCCTGAGTCAGAGGCATCCGCTTCGACTATAAACTGGCGATCGGGGTCGGGCTGCACCAGAACAGGTGCAGTTGAGAACCGGCGTTTCAACTCCTTAAACGCGGCTTCGCACCGATCCGACCAGGTAAAAGGGACTTTAGTGGAGGTCAGGGCTGTCAGGGGGCTAACAACCTGACTGTAGCCCTTAATGAACCTCCAGTAGAAATTTGCAAAGCCGAGGAACTGTTGCAGTTTCCTACGGCTTGTTGGTTGGGGCCAATCTCTCACCGCCGCAACCTTGGCCGGATCAGGGGCGACGGAGTTGGAGGAGATAATGAACCCCAGGAAAGACAAAGAAGTGCGGTGAAACTCACACTTCTCGCCCTTCACAAACAGTCAGTTCTCCAGTAACCGCTGCAGGACCTGACGTACATGCTTGACATGGGTCTCAGGATCCGGGGAGAAGATGAGAATGTTGTCGAGATATACGAAGACGAACCAATGCAGGAAGTCCCGCAAGACGTCATTAACCAATGCTTGGAACGTCGCGGGGGCGTTTGTGAGGCCGCACGGCATGACCGGACGGTGCGGGGGCAGCGTGAGCGCCAGATCCTTGCTGAAGACGTCAGCAAAGTCATGGTACTCAGCCGGCACCGCCGCGAGATTGGGGGGGACTAGAACCTCCTCTTTAGCTGTTACACCGGGTGGAACCGAGGATCCTAGACACTCCCGGTGGCAGGTTTCGATCCACTGCGTCACTACCCCAGACGGCCAATCAATCTGGGGATTGTGCTTTAGTATCCATGGAAAACCCAAGATCACCCGGGAGGTAGAAGGTGTCACAAAAAAACACAATCTCCTCCCTGTGATTCCCAGACACGACCAATGTCATGGGCTGTGTCTGGTATGTGATTAATGGGAGAAGGGTGCCATCTAGTGCCCGTACCGACAAAGGTGACGGTAAGGCCACCAGAGGGTGCCCCACCTCCCTGGCCCATCTGCTGTCCAGCAGATTCCCCTCCGACCCCGTGTCTACTAGTGCTGGGGCGTGAAGGGTTAGATCCCCACTCAGGATCGTTACTGGGATTCGTGTGGATTTGCGGGATCTCCCCTCGTGAGTGTTATGGCCCACCCTTAGCCCAGTCTCTAAGGGCGGGCGTTGTAGTTTAACCGTTTGGGGCAATTTTTCTGTATGTGCTCACTCAAGCCACAGAACGTGGAACGACCACTGGAATGTCTGTATCTGGCACTCGGGCAGCAGGAGGAGGTGCCGCAGCAGAGCCCTGCGCGTGCGCTTCCACTTGAGCGGTGAGAGCCTCCATCCTCCGATTGAGTACAACATTCTGCTCGGTTACCAAGTCCAACCGAGCAGTGAAGGCGGTTAAGATTTGCTGCAGCTCACCTAATACGCCTCCTGCTGGCCCCTGTGCACCCTGTGTTTCCATTGGTGGTTCACCTGATGGTTGACGCCCCTCGGGATCCATGACGTTGGCCGAGAAATCCTGTTGTGAAAAGTGTGATGACACGAACCCACAACAGGGGCGTAAATGAACGGTCAATGGAAAAGCAAAAGTAACAATTTAATGTTGTGAAATGTGCACAACGGAATACAGATACAATTTATACTACAGTCAATCACAAGTTGGTGTCGTGTGGGCAAGCTCGAGGATAGGAGACGCCCGTCGGCGACTGTGCCCTCTGGCGTTGGCCAGCAGTACCTCCTCTTCGGGCGGCCCACACAACAGTTTTTCAGTGGGATTATATATTTGTGTATTTATTTTAGCATGTTTTGAGTGAAACCTGTTGTTTTTCCTGAACAATATTTGTAAGCACAGAAAATACATCTTTAGAAGGTTAATCGAAAGCAATTGGATTTCTTGTTTAGCCGTATTGGCCCAGTCACACGGCACACGGAAATTCCTGAATGAAGGGAAAAAGTAAAAAGTCACAATTTGTTGAGAAAAGGTGGATGAACAAGCTATCACTGAATAGCCTGCGAAGCAAGAGCGCAAAAGGGACGAAAGAGGAACAAACCAAAGCTAACGTTGATCTTGACGCTTTAAACGCACCTGGAGCCACTGCTGGAGCAGTGTGTGTCTACATTGCTGCATTTCAGGACTCTGCGTTGGGACAGAGCTCATAGTGCCTGAGTCCTGGAGAAACTGCACACAGAAGCTGTGGAGATCTGTGCGCACGTCGGTGAGTCCACCTGCTCTGGTTCCTCATCCAGAACAAAAGAGGGATCATCTCCTCTCCACTGTCTGACAACACGCTGCGCGCTCTGTCTTGCTCCAATTTAAAAAAAAAAAAAACAACAACAACTCTGGTGTGCCGTGGTGGCTGCTGTATCACTGTATTATGTTACTAAGCCATATACAACCCCTGGCAAAAATTATGGAATCACCGGCCTCAGAGGATGTTTATTCAGTTGTTTAATTTTGTAGAAAAAAAGCAGATCACAGACATGACACAAAGCTAAAGTCATTTCAAATGGCAACTTTCTGGCTTTAAGAAACACTATAAGAAATTAAGAAAAACAACTGTGGCAGTTAGTAACAGTTACTTTTTTACACCAAGCAGAGGGAAAAAAATATGGACTCACTCAATTCTGAGGAATAAATTATGGAATCACCCTGTAAATTTTCATCCCGAAAACTAACACCTGCATCATATCAGATCTGCTCGTTAGTCTGCATCTAAAAAGGAGTGATCACACCTTGGAGAGCTGTTGCACCAAGTGGACTGACATGAATCATGGCTCCAACACAAGAGATGTCAATTGAAACAAAGGAGAGGATTATCAAACTCTTAAAAGAGGGTAAATCATCACGCAATGTTGCAAAAGATGTTGGTTGTTCACAGTCAGCTGTGTCTAAACTCTGGACCAAATACAAACAATATGGGAAGGTTGTTAAAGGCAAACATACTGGTAGACCAAGGAAGACATCAAAGCGTCAAGACAGAAAACTTAAAGCAATATGTCTCAAAAATCGAAAATGCACAACAAAACAAATGAGGAACAAATGGGAGGAAACTGGAGTCAATGTCTGTGACCGAACTGTAAGAAACCGCCTAAAGGAAATGGGATTTACATACAGAAAAGATAAACGAAAGCCATCATTAACACCTAAACAGAAAAAAACAAGGTTACAATGGGCTAAGGAAAAGCGATCGTGGACTGTGAATGACTGGATGAAAGTCATATTCAGTGATGAATCTCGAATCTGCATTGGGCAAGGTGATGATGCTGGAACTTTTGTTTGGTGCCGTTCCAATGAGATTTATAAAGATGACTGCCTGAAGAGAACATGTACATTTCCACAGTCATTGATGATATGGGGCTGCATGTCAGGTAAAGGCACTGGGGAGATGGCTGTCATTACATCATCAATAAATGCACAAGTTTACGTTGATATTTTGGACACTTTTCTTATCCCATCAATTGAAAGGATGTTTTGGGATGATGAAATCATTTTTCAAGATGATAATGCATCTTGCCATAGAGCAAAAACTGTGAAAACATTCCTTGCAAAAATACACATAGGGTCAATGTCATGGCCTGCAAATAGTCCGGATCTTAATCCAGTTGAAAATCTTTGGTGGAAGTTGAAGAAAATGGTCCATGACAAGGCTCCAACCTGCAAAGCTGATCTGGCAACAGCAATCAGAGAAAGTTGGAGCCAGATTGATGAAGAGTACTGTTTCATTAAGTCCATGCCTCAGAGACTGCAAGCTGTTATAAAAGCCAGAGGTGGTGCAACAAAATACTAGTGATGTGTTGGAGCGTTCTTTTGTTTTTCATGATTCCATAATTTTTTCCTCAGAATTGAGTGATTCCATATTTTTTTCCCTCTGCTTGGTCTAAAAAAGTAACCGTTACTGACTGCCACAATTTTTTTTTCCTGATTTCTTATAGTGTTTCTTAAAGCCAGAAAGTTGCCATTTGAAATGACTTTAGTTTTGTGTCATATCTGTGATCTGCTTTTTTTTCTACAAAATTAAACAACTGAATGAACATCCTCCGAGGCCGGTGATTCCATAATTTTTGCCAGGGGTTGTATATTGATTTATAACAGAAAACTGCTAAAAGGGGGAATAAATATAAGTGTAAAGATGATTGAATATATCAGAGCGGTAAACTGATCAGTCCGTGTGAACGCCATGCATTGACTATTGACTATTTCCACCAGCTGATTCACAACGTGAGTTCTGCCTTCCAGAACAGCTCTTTATATAATCATCTGAATCATCTACCTGTTGCCACATGTACAGAAGGGCTGGATTGTCATTCCTACACATATTGTTATATTTAATAAAAAATAATAAGTGCATGCAGGAGCTGCTGCTGCATTCAAGTACCGTCGGAAATTACACAACTTTTTTGTTGTTTCAAATTCAGCAGTTGCTTGTGGCAAAATAATTAATTGTATCCACACAATATTAATTCTGGCCTGTATAAAGTTCCTGAGCCCAGTGAAGCTGACCCCCCACCCAGCTAAAAAAAAAAAAAAAATCCAAGCAAGCAGGCTGAGTTTGCCCTGTAATTTCTGACAGTACATGAACACAGCAGCACTCAGAAACGGCTTGTGCACTGTATGAAAACATTCAGCTGGTCGAACAAAGTCAAACTAAACACTAATGTTACAAAAACTAAGCAAATGATAAGAAACCGTCAAGAACAACTGCAAAACGAAATACGGACAAATTGAGGTTTTCGGTGGCATTCGTTCAAATTTTTCAACAGTTTAAAATTCCTGACGAAGCGCCAGCTGCAAGAACGAAACTGCGCAAAGGTTAAACAATACCAATGTAATTCCAGATTTCTTGTCTCGTTTGGTGTTGTGTGGGCCGCTGAAGAGGAGGTACTGCTGGCCCACCACCACCAGAGGGCGCCCTGCCTGGAGTGCGGGCTCCAGGCACCAGAGGGCGCTGCCGCATCATGGGAGTAGCCTGGGTGACAGCTGTCACCCATCACCAGACACAGCTGTTCCACTCAGCACAGAGGTATATCAGGAGGACGGCGTCTCCACCTCAGTGCCGAGATATCGCCTAAGACTAAGATAGTATTCTCTGCATTTATATATATTAACCAGCTAAACCTATTAAACCTTTTCAGGACTGGTGACTACAGATAGCTTCACTGTTTTGGATAAGTACTCACCTTCCTGCTGTTCTTTGACAAGAGGTGGAGGCGGCTTCTCCCCTCTCCGTTACTGGGTGCGGTCATCCACGCCTGTGTGTTGTCGCTCTCTCCTGCCAGCAGTACCGGATCCGACGAGCGGAGGCAGTGGCCACCTGGGAATTCGGGACTTGGCGGTTCCAGTATTTCCAGGGTTCGGTGGCAGAGGAGATCTGGGTGGTTCCGGTTCGACTGAGACGGACGTCTCCTACCTTCGAGCCTGCCCACACGACACCAGCGGATTCGACCCCAAATTGTGTTTGTTATATTAATTGTGCCTGTTTCACAGAAGTAAATCTTGTTATTTACCTTCTCCATTGTCCGTTCATTGCGCCCCCTGTTGTGGGTCCGTGTTCCAACACTTTCACAACAGGATATCTCGGCCAGCGTCATGGACCCCGAGGGGCGTCAACCGGCTGTTGAACGGCCAATGGAAGACCAAGGCGCGGCGGAGGCTCCGGGAGGGGTACTCGGTGAGTTGCAGCGGATCCTCACCGCTTTCACCTCTCGGATCAATTTAATGACCGAGCAGTACGTTCTCCTAAACCGCAGGGTGGAGGCTCTCGCCGCACAAGTGGAGGCGCGCCCTTCGGGCGCCGCTGCGGCTTTCCCTCCCGAGGACCCTGCGCGCGAAAGTGACGTTCCACTGGTCGTTCAACGGTCCCTTCCTCCGTCCCCAGAAGCATACATAAGCCCTCCAGAGCCGTACGGAGGCTGTGTGGAGACGTGCGCGGACTTTCTGATGCAGTGTTCGCTCGTCTTCGCACAGCGTCCCGTGATGTACGCGACTGATGCTAGCAAAGTAGCTTATGTGATAAATCTGCTTCGCGTGGAGGCACGCGCTTGGGCTACAGCGCTCTGGGAGCAGCACTCGCGGCTCCTTCATACATATGATGGGTTTGTACGGGAGCTCAGAACGGTGTTCGATCATCCCAACAGAGGAGAGTCCGCTTCAACCGCACTACTGTCAATAAGACAGGGGCGTCGGAGCGCAGCTGCCTATGCAGTCGCCTTCCGCATCGCGGCGGCGAGATCCGGCTGGAATAGCACTGCCCTCCGCGCTGCCTTTGTAAACGGACTGTCACTGGTCCTAAAAGAGCACCTGGTGGCTAAGGACGAACCGCGGGATTTAGATGGGCTCATCGATCTAGTCATACAACTCGACAACCGGTTAGAAGAACGCCGTCGGGAACGAGGCGAAGGGCGTGGCCAGGCACGCGTCGTCCCTCTCCCTTCCGGGTCCGATCGAGCTCCGCCCTCCCCACGCTCCTCTGTTCCTGCGCTCCGTGGGGTCACAGCTCCCCCTACTGACGAAGCTAGGGACACGAGTAGGGCAACATTTAGGGCACCAGATGCACAGAGGAGATGGACCCACGGAGCGTGTCTTGGTTGTGGTTCAATGGAGCACCATGTGAGAGACTGCCCTGAGCGGTCAAACGCCAACCGCCCGCCCCTAGAGACTGGGCCAGGGGTGGGCCAAAACATTCGCGTGGGACACACCCACATTGCTACACGACTCCCAGTCACGATCCTGTTTGAGGATTCAACCCTGAAGGCCCCAGCACTGGTGGACACGGGCTCTGAGGGGAATCTGCTTGACAGTAGATGGGCCAGGGAGATAGGGCTCCCTCTGGTGGCTCTTACCTCACCTGTGCAGGTTCGGGCGCTAGATGGCTCCCTACTCCCACCAATCACACATAAGACACCTCCAGTAACTCTGGTGGTGTCAGGTAACCACCGGGAGGTGATCGAGTTCTTTGTGACTCAGGCCACCTCCCGTGTGGTTTTGGGGTTTCCATGGATGCTAAAGCACAATCCCCGGATCGATTGGCCGTCCGGGGTAGTGGTTCAGTGGAGCGAAACCTGCCATCGGGAGTGTCTAGGTTCCTCGGTTCCTCCCGGCTCCCAAGCTAAGGAGGAGGTCCGAGTCCCGCCCAATCTGAAGGCGGTGCCGGCGGAGTACCATGACCTCGCTGACGTGTTCAGCAAGGATCTGGCTCTCACGCTTCCTCCCCACCGCCCGTATGATTGTGCCATTGATTTGGTTCCAGGCAGTGAGTTTCCGTCCAGTAGGCTGTACAACCTCTCACGGCCGGAGCGTGAATCAATGGAGACCTACATCCGGGACTCATTAGCTGCCGGGTTGATCCGGAATTCCACCTCTCCGATGGGTGCTGGTTTCTTTTTTGTGGGTAAAAAGGATGGCGGGCTTCGTCCATGCATTGATTATAGGGGGTTGAACGAAATCACGGTTCGCAATCGATACCCGTTGCCCCTGTTGGATTCGGTGTTCACCCCCTTGCATGGAGCCAATATCTTCACCAAACTTGATCTTAGGAATGCGTATCATTTGGTTCGGATCCGGAAGGGAGACGAATGGAAGACGGCATTTAACACCCCGTTGGGCCATTTTGAGTACCTGGTCATGCCGTTCGGTCTCACTAATGCTCCCGCGACCTTCCAAGCGTTGGTAAACGATGTCCTGCGGGACTTCCTGCACCGGTTCGTCTTCGTGTATCTGGACGATATACTCATCTTTTCCCCGGATCCTGAGACTCATGTCCGGCATGTCCGTCAGGTTCTGCAGCGGTTGTTGGAGAACCGCCTGTTTGTGAAGGGCGAGAAGTGTGAGTTCCACCGCACTTCTTTGTCCTTCCTGGGGTTTATAATCGCCTCTAACTCCGTCGCCCCGGATCCGGCCAAGGTTGCGGCGGTGAGAGATTGGCCCCAACCTACAAGCCGTAGGAAGCTGCAACAGTTCCTCGGTTTTGCTAATTTCTACAGGAGGTTCATCAAGGGCTATAGTCAGGTAGTCAGCCCCCTGACAGCCCTGACCTCTCCAAAAGTTCCCTTCACCTGGTCGGATCGGTGCGAGGCCGCGTTCAAGGAGTTGAAACGGCGCTTCTCATCTGCACCAGTTCTGGTGCAGCCCGATCCTAGCCGCCAGTTAGTGGTTGAAGTGGATGCCTCGGACTCAGGGATAGGAGCGGTGCTCTCCCAGAGCGGGAAGACCGATAAGGTCCTTCACCCGTGTGCCTATTTTTCTCGCAGGTTGACCCCCGCTGAACGGAACTATGACGTCGGCAATCGGGAACTCCTTGCTGTGAAAGCGGCCCTCGAAGAGTGGAGACATCTGTTGGAGGGAACAGCCGTGCCATTCACGGTTTTCACTGACCATCGGAACCTGGAGTATATCAGGACCGCCAAGCGGCTGAACCCCAGGCAAGCCCGCTGGTCACTGTTCTTTGGCCGTTTTGACTTCCGGATTACCTACCGTCCCGGGACCAAGAATCAGAGATCGGATGCATTGTCCCGGGTGCACGAAGATGAGGTCAAAACGGAACCGTGGGATCCCCCGGATCCCATCATCCCGGAGTCCGCTATCGTGGCCGCCCTCACCTGGGACGTGGAGAAGACCGTCCGGGAGGCCCTGACCCGTGTCCCGGACCCCGGAAACGGACCAAAGAACAGACTATACGTCCCACCAGAGGCTAGGGCTGCAGTCCTGGACTTCTGTCACGGTTCTAAGCTCTCCTGTCACCCAGGGGTGCGAAGGACCGTGGCAGTCGTCCGGCAACGCTTCTGGTGGGCATCCCTGGAGGCCGACGTCCGGGACTACGTCCAGGCCTGTACCACCTGCGCCAGGGGCAAGGCCGACCACAGGAAGACCTCAGGGCAGCTACAGCCACTGCCCGTGCCTCATCGCCCCTGGTCCCACATCGGCCTGGACTTCGTCACGGGTCTCCCGCCGTCCCAGGGAAACACCGTCATCTTCACGATAGTGGACCGTTTCTCCAAGGCGGCCCACTTCGTGGCCCTCCCGAAGCTCCCAACGGCCCAGGAGACAGCGGACCTCCTGGTCCACCACGTCGTCCGTCTGTATGGCATACCATCAGACATCGTCTCCGATCGCGGTCCCCAGTTCACCTCACACGTCTGGAGGAGTTTCTGCCGGGAACTGGGGGCCACGGTCAGCCTCTCATCTGGGTACCACCCCCAGACCAACGGGCAGGCAGAGCGGGCGAATCAAGAACTGGAGCAGACACTTCGCTGTGTGACAGCCGCGCACCCGACGGCCTGGAGTACCCACCTGGCCTGGATCGAGTACGCCCACAACAGCCAAGTGTCATCAGCCACCGGCCTCTCCCCGTTTGAGGTGTGCTTGGGGTATCAGCCCCCCTTGTTTCCGGTGGTTGAGGGAGAGGTCGGTGTGCCCTCGGTCCAGGCCCACCTACGGAAGTGCCGTCGGGTGTGGCGTGCCGCCCGCTCTGCCTTGTTGCAGGCCCGGACGAGGGCGAAGAAACATGCAGACCGGCGGCGAGCCCCGGCCCCCAAGTATCGTCCTGGGCAGGAGGTCTGGTTGTCCACCAAGGACATTCCTCTACAGGTCGACTCACCAAAACTCCAGGAACGGTACATCGGACCGTATAAGATCCTCAAAGTCGTCAACCCCGCCGCAGTGAGGCTCCAGCTTTCGGCCTCACTGCGGATACATCCAGTTTTTCATGTTTCCCGGATCAAGCCTCTTCACACCTCACCCCTCTGCACCCCGGGTCCGGCGCCGCCTCCTGCCCGGATCATTGATGGGGCGCCGGCTTGGACTGTCCGCCGGCTCCTTGATGTCCGTCGGATGGGCCGGGGTTTTCAGTATCTGGTGGACTGGGAGGGGTACGGACCCGAGGAGCGCTCCTGGGTGAAGAAGGGCTTCATCCTGGACCCGGCCCTCCTGGCCGACTTCTACCGTCGCCATCCGGACAAGCCCGGTCGTGCGCCAGGAGGCGCCCGTTGAGGGGGGGGTCCTGTTGTGTGGGCCGCTGAAGAGGAGGTACTGCTGGCCCACCACCACCAGAGGGCGCCCTGCCTGGAGTGCGGGCTCCAGGCACCAGAGGGCGCTGCCGCATCATGGTAGTAGCCTGGGTGACAGCTGTCACCCATCACCAGACACAGCTGTTCCACTCAGCACAGAGGTATATCAGGAGGACGGCGTCTCCACCTCAGTGCCGAGATATCGCCTAAGACTAAGGTAGTATTCTCTGCATTTATATATATTAACCAGCTAAACCTATTAAACCTTTTCAGGACTGGTGACTACAGATAGCTTCACTGTTTTGGATAAGTACTCACCTTCCTGCTGTTCTTTGACAAGAGGTGGAGGCGGCTTCTCCCCTCTCCGTTACTGGGTGCGGTCATCCACGCCTGTGTGTTGTCGCTCTCTCCTGCCAGCAGTACCGGATCCGACGAGCGGAGGCAGTGGCCACCTGGGAATTCGGGACTTGGCGGTTCCAGTATTTCCAGGGTTCGGTGGCAGAGGAGATCTGGGTGGTTCCGGTTCGACTGAGACGGACGTCTCCTACCTTCGAGCCTGCCCACACGACACCAGCGGATTCGACCCCAAATTGTGTTTGTTATATTAATTGTGCCTGTTTCACAGAAGTAAATCTTGTTATTTACCTTCTCCATTGTCCGTTCATTGCGCCCCCTGTTGTGGGTCCGTGTTCCAACACTTTCACAACATTTGGGCTTTGTTGCCCTTCATTAAGTGCCGTGTGACTGGGCCAGATGCTTTGTTACTCATCAAAGTGTTTTGTTTTGTTTTTTTTACTGTAGTGAAGGCTTATTAAAACATTTGGATTCTTGTCATTTCCACTCTATCATTAAAAACAGTTTAATTTCTGCATTTTGTATGTTCATAACAGCTATTCGAGCAGCACTAGGGGTTCAGCTTGAGATCGGTGACCGTGAAAAGAATGTAAGTCAAAGGTCTGCACTGATAATGTAATAAAACAAATGTGTGTTTGCACTGCAGATGACCTGCCAAAGAAGAAGCCTCCAGCACTGTTTAAGCCCACCAACCCTGACGGATTGGCTTATCTGGACTTCAGTGTGTCGACAACCGGCATGCTGGCCGGAGTTCAGGTCAGCTCAGCATTAATTCCTGCCTCCTGACCCACCAACCTGAGACACCCTTTCTCTTTATTTTATTTATTCATGAATTTGCTGCGTGTTTTTGTTTTATTAATGTCACAGTTGCCTGCCACAGCAAGAACAAAGGGTACGCATCTACAGGATAAATGACCAAAAAACAACAAAACAAACAAAACTAGCAGGATTAAGCTGCCCTCCTTCAGTATACATTAAAGCCAGAAGGTCTGCAGAAGCACACATAAATCTGAACATTTTAAGATCCTCAGTTTGCATAAAGAAGGAAAATGTGTGACAAAGGTTTTAGCAAGATATTTGTTGAAAAACAACCAGGGGAAATAATATTTTCTTATAAATACAGTGCTGACTATAACCTAATAAGCAGCATAAAGTAATTTTATTAATGGTTGATTATTCTATCCTGTTCCTTGTTCGTCTTTGTGTGTTGTTGTCTTTCTTTCTCTTTCCCTGTCTCGTTCTCTCTCTGTCTCATGCTTTATCTCTCCAGATGTCCCATAATGCTGTTGGAGCCTTCTGTCGGTCAGTGAAGCTACAGTGTGAATTGTACCCATCCAGAGAAGTTGCCATCTGCCTGGATCCATACTGTGGACTAGGGTTTGTCCTCTGGTGTCTCTGCAGGTTGGTGAAAACCTGAAATGACACCCATAAATAATGTACTGCTCAAAAAATTAAAGAAGCATTTGTTAATCAGAGTATAGCATCAAGTCAGTTATATTTCTGGGATATTGATCTGGTCAGTTAAGTAGCAAGGGGGGGTGTTAATCAGTTTCAGCTGCTTTGGTATTAATGAAATTAACAACAGGTACACTAGAGGGGCAGCAGTGAGACGACAGTGATATTTTTCCTTCTCATCTTTTCTGACTGTTTTTTCACTAGGTTTACATTTGGCTAGGGTCAGTGTCACTACTGGTAGCACGGTGCGGTGCTTGGACCCTACAGAAGTTGCACAGGTAGTACAAATCCTCCAGGATGGCGCATCAAATACATGCCATTGTCAGAAGGTTTGCTGTGTCTCCCAGCACAATCTGAAGAACATGGAGGAGATGCCAGAAGACAAGCAGTTAATCTAGGAGAGCTGGACAGGATCGTAGAAGGTCCTTAACCCATCAGCAGGACCGGTATCTGCTACTTTGTGCAACAAGGAACAGGATGAGCAATGCCAGAGTCCGACAAAATTACCTCCAGCAGGCCACTGATGTGAATGTCTTTTACCAAACAATCAAAAACAGACTCCCTGAGGTGGGTCCTGTAGTGGGACCTACGCTCACTGGCCAGCACCGTGTACCCAACCTATTGAGGTGAGAGTATGCAGGCAGATCTTGGAAGATGAAGGAATTTATGCCATTCACCGGCCCCTGCACTTACCTGACCTACATCCAATAGAACACCTTTGGGACATTATGTTTTGGTCCATCCAACACTGCCAGGTTGTACCTCAGACTGTTCAGGAGGTAAGTCATGCCCTGGTCCAGATCTGGGAGGAGATCCACCAGGACATCATCCGTCGTCTCATTAGGAGCATGCCCCGACGTTGTCAAGCATGTGGGGGCCATACAAGCTACTGAGTATGATTTTGAGTTACTGCAGTGAAATTTTGGCAGAATGGACAAGTCTGCTGCATTATTTTTTCAGTTTGATTTTCAGGGTGTCTTTGAATTCAGCGCCCTGTGGATTGCCAATTTTCATTTCCATCAACCGATGTGACATCTGTTGATTCCTAACACATTATCCAGTCCATATCAGGAAAGATATCCAGGATGATTTTTCCCCATTGAGATCTAGTGTGTTTTCAAACTGTTCCTTTATTCTTTTTTTCTCTTTTTTTTGAGCAGTGTACATCAGTATTATTAAATGTATTTCTATGTCTGTCTGAAAAATACTGTGAAATTGTAAGTTTCAAATTCTGTGATCTAGAGTTGGTTCTTTCAGGATAGTAGGACTCGGAGGATAGAGGACTCGGGCACATCGAGGGGAAACGTTTGATACAAAGCAACAAAAGCTGACTTCCATCAGACCCATTGATGATGATAAATAGTAACTCTGAATCATCAGAGTTTTGATTTTTGGAAGCCAGTACAGGACACACAAAGGGAACTGCAGTGTCGGGGTTCGCAATTGGCCTGGATCAAGACTAAGATCCAGACCTTCAATTGCATCCTGGATTTGACCATTAGAAGTGAATCTCTGTGTAGTTAAAGTGTTCAATCAATTTGTGGAGACACTTGCTTATCTTAGCAGTGACATTTGTGTCCTTGGAGCCTCTGCCTTTGAGAGGTACCTGAGAGGAGCTTATGGAGGCATGATGATGCTGGAAAGAGTTGTTTGGCAGTGCCAATTTCTGTGGCTGATATCTTTACAGTCCTGATGCCTCCTGTCTTACAGTATGGTTGTTAGTGTTGGACGCTGTAGTGAGACCTTAGAAAATAGTATTTCCAATGACACGTACTAAAGTTATTTTACTAGTCTGGATCAATGAGGCATACCAAGAGGTAGGATACCCCCCCCCCCCCATCTGGATGAGGGGGAGTAGCTGTAGCTGTTCTGTCCAAATCGGCTTGCTGCTTTGGGTGGGGCACTCCGTCTTTATCATTGTTTTCTATTTAATCTACACGGAGTATTTCCCCCACTGCACTTAAAAGGAGAGTAAAGGGGAAGGGGAGGAAAGAGAATAAAAGGGAGAAGAAGGGGAAGGAAAGGAAAAAGAGAAAAAAAGAAGGAAAGAAAAAAGAAACAACCAAGTATTCAATGTTGATATACTTTAAGTTGGTTTTCCACACGCAGTGTGTTTACTCGGTTTGGGTTGTTGTTGTTGTTGTTTTTTTTCTCTGTGTGTGTGTATGTTTTTTCAGTAATTTTTTAATCTTGTGTTGTTAATAATGAAATTCCAATAAAAGTTAGCGGCTGCACTTTGCGTTGTGTTGTTATGACTCCGCCCATTCGCTCCCCTCGGGACGCAAACTCACGATCTCCGGCTTGGGAGTCGGACTCTAACCAGAAGGCTAAAACCCAGGGCTCTGGCCTTGTGACCAGAGAATCCTTTTGAGCTGTTGGGAGTGAGGTTTACTAACTACATCTGCGCAGCGACACCTGCTGGCCTTGTTACACTAGAACGACTTTGGGTGAAACGAACAGTTACTTGGTGAAACTTGATGAGGAGTATAACTTGCATTCTGGGGGAGCACCAGCTATGGCATTTTGGCTATGTGATGTGTTTCCCTGTGCAGTGCTGAGGACCCCAGTGGCTGGAGTAGGCACAGGGGATGCCCACATTTCACCTGGCAATGGTAGAGAGATGGTTGTTTTCAAGAGGTGGGGATAGACCCATTGTTTGCCTGGCTGGTTGTCCTGCTCCCACACTCTGACCCCTGCTGCTCCCAGATAATAATGGGATACTAGTGAGATGACTGCCGCATCTCTCCAGCAAACATGCACAAAAACAGGCTAACCTTCTAAACCAAGTTAAGATGGATGAAATTGAAGAGGTTTCTGGGCTTCCACGGTATCCACAGGCTTGTGGAGAAAATGTGAACCCTTTGGTTTCTTTTGTGTTCATTCAGGAAATTGGTTACAAATACTGAATTAATGAAGTATTTTCATGAAGTGAAAGTTCTTTCTTTTAATTTTAAATGGCCAAAATCTTGCTGTTTGAAAGGAGAACACCAATAGTTAAATTTCTGCCGGTGGAAGTAATGATGAATGTTGAATGAAGGCTAGTGCTAGTAAATGATCTTTTAGGGTCATCTGTCATTGCTGTTGACTACGGATTTATCACAGAACACTCAGTACTTGCCTTTGTGATTTACATCAGAATGTTGGATGGCTTCCTTAAATAACTGGACAGATTTACTGACTGTTTTCTGAGAAATTTGCCTTCTGAAACTTCTCTCATCTCAGCTGCTCTTTGCATTTTGTCGCTGCTGCAGATTGCAGGCCTGGTTGGTCTAAAAGTCTCTCCTCATACATTTTGAGCTTTAGTGAGACCGCTTTCTGGTGCTGAATACTTTTAAATAAAAAAGAGACTGCACATCAGCTTTTTTTGATGAGTAAATCTTTGAAACTTTTGAAGTCAGCTCTTAATGACATGGAAAGTAGATGGCCTACCTGTATTTTATTTTATAAAAAACAATAAGAATGTGGACATTTTATGTAGTGTTTGTCCTTCACGGCTCTGAGAGTCTTCACCTTTTTGCATTTGCAGAGCTTTTAATCTTCATCTACCTGTGTATTCTTGTGAATTATTATTTTCTATGTCCCTTGTCATTGTCCAGATTCCACTGTATTGTCAAGAAAAAATAATGTTTGTGTGATCTTAAGTTTGTTTTTTTGTGTGTGTGTGCGTTTTGTCTGCAGTGTGTACTCAGGCCACCAGTCCATCTTGATCCCCCCTGTGGAGCTGGAGTCGAACCCGGCACTGTGGCTGCTTGCCGTCAGCCAGCTGAGGGTGCGAGACACCTTCTGTTCTTACAGTGTCATGGAGCTCTGTACCAAAGGACTTGGCCTGCAGACTGAAGCACTGAAGGTCAGCAAGAAACTGACAAAAGCAACACAGACAACTCAAGTAAAAAATTGTAACATTTTGTACACATAGAGGTATTTTTGTTTTTAAATGTGATGAACTTGTGAAATCTGTCTTAACTTTGACTCAGTTTCTGGGAAAAAGTGTTTTCCTCCAGCACAGAGTTTTCCTCTCCACATCTCAGGTGCACAATGTTGTCTTGACTTGTGTTTTCAAATTTTTTTTTGTTTGAAGCAGTTTCTGCAATTGATAGTTTATCCTTCCACAATTTTTAGTTTTTTTTTGTTAACTACGCCTATGAAGTTGGAGGAGGTAATGTTTTCACCCCTGCTTGTTTGTCTGTTTGTTTGTGAACAGCCTAGAGTCCACAATTTTTCATATATCATGAAATTTTTTACTGAAGATTCATATCCTGATAGGCAAGAACTGATTAAGTTTTCAAGATCAAAGTCAGGAAAAATCTTGGAAAATTGGAAGAATCTCTACCTTTAACATTGAATGAATTTTCAAAAAATCATAACTCAAATTTCTTTCATATTTGAGAGCATTATGTATGATATCCTTTATCAACTGACAAAGTTGGGTTGACAAAGTTGACAAATTGACCCCAGATTACAGATATTGAAAACCCCATTTAATGTTTATTTTGCATTATCTTAAACAAACATGGCACAGTCACTCTCATATTTGAAAGTGAGGTACAGACTGGAACTCACTATTGCTTGACAAAGTTTGATCTGGATCTGATCCGAATTGTGGATTTTATGGACATTTGAATTTAATATTGAAAAGCCCATTTGATGTACATCTCAATATGTGTATATCTCAATCAAAAGTGCTTCAATCAGTCTCATTTGTGACAGTTGAACAAACTAAGTTTGACCTGCATCTGATCCGTATTGTGGATTTAACAGATATTTGATTTTAACATTGAAAAGCCCTTTTTTTTATCTATATTTTGTATTATATTTTAACTTATGAAAAGTCACTTCTAACAGTTATTTGACCTTGAATTTATTTTTCCAAGGTAACAATTTGTGTAATTGGAAACTAGTGTTGGTGGAGGTTTGTGCTCAACGACTGCGGCCCTCTATTTTTTTGTTTTTTTAAGTTATGATAGGACATGGCTGGATGAAGAGATGCAACTAAAAGATAAACAAGATAATGGCTGAAAAGCTTGACCTTCCTTTCTGTGAAAGGTACAGCAGATCTGAAAAAAATGGGGAATAGTACATTTGCCCACTGTGCTGCTCTGGGTGTAAGGAAGCACGAGCTAAGAAGTGAAACCTGATGTGCTTCACTGATCACTGAAAAGTGCAAGGAGCAGAGGCAGATTGAAGGCAAGGATCAAAGCTAAATTCAGACTGCAGGAAAATCAGATTTATTATTTTTTTTCTGAAATCAGATCTTTTGAGACAGATTGTGTGCATCGTGATCAGATTTGTGTGTCCAAACATCACAGCCTTTGACAGAGAGTATATATGTATACGAGGTCTGTCAATAAAGTATAGGTCCTTTTTATTTTTTTCAAAAACTATATGGATTTCATTCATATGTTTTTACGTCAGACATGCTTGAACCCTCGTGCGCATGCGTGAGTTTTTCCACGCCTGTCTGTGACGTCATTCGCCTGTGAGCACTCCTTGTGGGAGGAGTCGTCCAGCCCCTCTATATATATATATATATATATAAAATCTGGGTTGCTATGGTAATGACATGGCATCAGTAATTATGTATCTGCACTGTTGGTTGCTGCAATGTGACCATGGATTTGCATTGCACAGTGTTACATACATGTTATATTACAGAAATGGTGGTACATGGGTGCACAGGCACCTGCACACACTTTTGCCCTTGAGCAAAATGAGAGCAGATAAAGAGAAAGGCTGCCCAACATGGAAGTTGGGCCGTTTCAAGGTGTGCAGAAAAAAAATTGGATAGAGCTCATAATGGTATTACATACACATGACATATAATGTGTGCTGATAGTTGGAACAATACTGCACAGTGAGAGGTGTGGCATCATCCACAAAGTCCTGACTATGATGGAAAACACACTTTGAAATCTGATTGGAATCACATTTCAAAGCACCTCTGAATTTTGTTTTAATCAGATTTGCAATAATTGGCTTTTGTGTGTGTGTGTGTGTGTGTGTGTGTGTGTGTGTGTGTGTGTGTGTGTGTGTGTGTGAGTGTGTGTTTGTGTGTTTTTTGTTTTGTTTTGTTTTTACTGTTCAGAATTTTACAAATCAGTCTGGATATAATCTGGAATTGTCAGAAATCTGATTTGGACTGACAGTCTGTAGATAGGTTGACGGTGAAAATTTCTGGAATCTACCACACAGTGTGCCAGTTCCATCCTTGATGATTGTATTTTTGTTTTGCAGATGTGTCAAAATGTATTTTTTATGACAACACATTTTTGACTTTAGTTGTAAAATACTGCACTAATTGTTCATTGTTGTATAAATTCCTACATTTTGCTGCACAGATTTGTTCATGAGACTATTCAAAGCATTTTTTTTTGTTAATCATCTTATTATGGTCTTAAAATGAAACATTCTGATTCAACATGGAGCCAAAAACATTCTTCATTCTATTCAGAAGCAGTTTTAGGGGGAAGGTCGGGACACCAACCATGTATTTCTATTATTGGTTTGAAAATGTCATCGCTTTATCATTGATTTCTTTCACTCTTCTATAATTACCTACCCCCACCCCCAAAAAATGTAGCAGGTCTCTTTCTCAGGAAAATGTTTGCAGCACAGGAAGTGAAGTGTTCATACTCACCACACTGTTTGACGGGTGATATTTAATACCACCTTTACTTAGCTTCCAGACAGGGTCTTGTGGGGGAAAGATAGAGCGTGTGATCAATAGACTGATTGGTGCTGCCTCTGAGGACACTGCACTAGGCCATCATGGTGAAGAAAGAGCTGAGCCAGAAGGCCTATCCTATCCTCACCTATGGTCATAAGGTTTGAGTAATAACTGAAAGAACAAGGTTGCAAATACAAGCGGTGGAAATGAGATTCCTGCATCAGGTATCTGGGCTTACACTCAGGGACAAGGTGAGAAACTGAAATATTCAAGAGGGACTCCGTGTAGATTCGCTGTTCCTTCGCGTCAAAAGGAGACAACTAAGTTGGTTCTGGTATCTGGTGAGGATGCCCTTGGTTGTCTCCATAGAGAGGTTTTCCAGGCATGTGCAACTAGAGAAGACCCAGGACACACTACTGTGACCTGGACCCTGATAAGCAACAGGAAATGAAGGAGCGAGATTCCAGCCACTTAAAAACCCTGTCACGGAAACTTGGTTGTCTTATGCTGAGACCTGACAGTCGTATCATCTGCAAATGTTTAACTAGTATTGCCACAATGCATCTGCACAAACAAAGTCCACGTAATTCACTTAGCCAAATGCCAACAGGCGGATAAACCAACAGAGTGTTGATCCATGTGACGCTGTCTAAGTGACTTACCTCCTCCACTGCAGGACACAGCCGTCTTCTGACTCAGTGTTAATTAACTCAGACTCCTCTGTCTCTGTCCGTCTGCTCAGCCCGAGGCTGCACTCCACTGCTGAAGTTCCACAGACAACTCTGATTGGTCCATGGTAGAAGGTGCAGTTAATTTTAGTTATTGTCTGTCTCCAGGTCTCCATGGAAACTGAAAGCTGAACACAGAGTGAAAAGTAGAAGTGATCTTTACAAAATGACATTATTTTTCTTCCCCTTCCAGAATGCACGAATGGCCGTATATGTACTTTTCTACATGTGATGACCATCATCCTTCTTCCACAAATGAACTTCATCCAAAATCGCAAATCTGAATTGTCAAGCAATTCCTCTCTTTGATGCCCAAATGAATTACCCTCAAACTCCCCAAATTTTGTCATCGGTCTCTACCCAAAAATTTATTGCTTTCCAATACATGGTCTCACATACCAGACATGCGCTTACTTTTAAAAATATAACGCAGTGCTAAAATACCCTCGGCCATATGAGCATAAAAATAGGAAGCAGAATGTGACCTTCTGACCTCTTAAAATAGGTGAAGGTTAGCCATCTTTGAACTTATCCAAGGTCTGTTTCCCAAGAATGCTCCCTGTGAGTTTGCAGACCCTGGCAGTAACAGGACTGGACTTATGCTGAGCACAGACAGACGAACGAACAGATGAATGGACGCAAAGTCTTTGCATATTTTTGCATAACATCTTTATTCTTATATTCTCAAACAGTGTTGGATGTTTTTAATTCTGTTAATCTGCAGCAGACCAGGAGCTGAAAAGTTTTGTAGGATGAAGATGAAATTAATGTTTCTTTCATGGTATTTAAGAAATTTAACCACAGAATTTGCATATCTGTGCATTATTTCCCGCTGTCCTTGCCATCCTTTCTTGGTATCTGCTTTTCTTTAACTTTGCTCTGTCTAATTCCCCCTTTCTGTCCTTCATCTCAAACTGTGGTTGTAACGTGGGAAAAAAGTGATGAAAATTCTTAATCCTTATCTCTTCACCTGAAATGTCACTCTTGTTCAGGCGCGAGGACTGGACCTGTCCCGGGTTCGGGCCTGTGTCGTGGTGGCTGAGGAGCGGCCCAGGATGTCGCTCACACACTCCTTCTCCAAACTCTTCAAAGACCTCGGCCTTCATCCCAGATCCGTCAGCACAGCCTTCGGCTGCAGAGTCAACCTGGCCATCTGCCTGCAGGTGCTTCCTCACAGTCCTGAACAATGCTGGTGGCCGCAGTGTTTCTGTGTTTCTGTGTGCATCTGACTGCCTTTTACACAATATGAATTTATGACCCATATTTCAGCCCTTTTACAAGCAAAATAATTATTATTATAAATTATTATATTATAAATTATATTATAAAATATTATTTTATTGAGAAGAAGAAATCATAAAACGTGTATCCGCCTCAGGCAGACAAGTGTCTATGACTCCTCCCACACTGGAAGCCAGTGTGACACAGATGACTTCCCCAGCCAAGTCCAGTACCCATGTATACACTGCATCCAGAATGTATTCGCAGCACTTCACTTTTTCAACATTTTATTATGTAACAGCCTTATTCCGAAATGAATGAAATTATTATTTTTTTTTTTCTCAAAATTCTACACACAATACCCCATAATGATAATGTGAAAAAAGGTTTTGTTTTGGTTTTTTTTTTTTTTTTTTTTTTTTAGTTTTTTGCAGATTTATTAAAAATAAAAAAAAACCTCAGAAATCACATGCACATAAATATTCACAGCCTTTGCCATAAAGTTCAAAATTGAGCTCATGTGCATCCTGTTTCCACTGATCATCCTTGATGTATTTTTGCAGCTTAATTGGAGCCAACCTGTTGTAAATTCAGTTGATTGGACATGATTTGGAAAGGCACACACCTGTCCCACAGTTGACAGTACATGTCAGAGCAGAAACCAAGCATGAAGTCAAAGGAATTGCCTGTAAACCTCCAATATTTGTCTTGAGGGAAAGGTACACAAACATTTCTGCTACTTTGAAGGTCCCAGTGAGCACAGTGGCCTCCATCATCTGTAAATGGAGTACGTTTGGATCCACCAGGACTCTTCCTAGCACTGGCTACATGTCTAAACTGAGCGATCAGGGGAGAAGGGCCTTAGTTAGGGAGGTGACCAAGAACCCCATGGTCACTCTGTCAGAGCTCCAGTATTCCTCTGTGGAGAGAGGAGAACCTTCCAGAAGGACAACCATCTCTGCAGCAATCCACCAATCAGGCCTGTATGGTAGAGTGGCCAGACAGAAGCCACTCCTTAGTAAAAGGCACATGGCAGCCCACCTGGAGTTTCCCAAAAGGCAACTGAAGAACTCTCAGGCCTTGAGAAACAAAATTCTCTGGTCTGATTCACGCATGTCAGGCATCATGTTTGGAGGACACCAGGCACCATCCCTACAGTGAAGCATGGTGATGGCAGCATCATGCAGTGGAGATGTTTTTCAGTGACAGAAACTGGGAGACTAGTCAGGATTGAGGGAAAGATGAATGTAGAACAGAGACATCCTGGATGAAAACCTGCTCCAGTGCGCTTTTGATCTCAGACTGAGGTGATGGTTCATCTTTCAGCAGAACAATGACCCTAAGCACACAGTCAGCATATCAATGGAATGGCTTCAGGACAACTCTGTTTTTGGCTGTAGGATGCTGTCCCACTCTGGCTTGGGTGGTTTTCTGAACTTGTTTACACCAACAGTTGTTGCTTTCTCACCAAGCTGCTTGCCTATTGTCCTGTAAGCCCATTCCAACCTTGTGCAGGTCTACAATTTTGTCCCTGGTGTCCAGACAGCTCTTTGGTCTTGGTCATGGTGAATAGGTTGGAGTGTGATTGATTGAGTGTGCGAACAGGTGTCTTTTATACAGGTAACGAGTTCAAACAGGTGCAGTTAATACAGGTAAAGAGTGCAGAATAGGAGGGCTTCTTAAAGGAAAAAACTCACTAATAAAATACAGCTGGGACGATAGACTGTGCTATAAACTAACAACTGATGCACATAAATGAAAATAAGGAGCCCTTACAAGCAGGAACCCGATACTGATCCCATCCTGGATCCAACCCATGACATTTTCTGATACTGGAGAAGAGCCACTGTGAATCCTCTCAAACAATGTTGCAGCTAATTTATGGATTTTTATAGGCTTTCTCATGTCGAAATATGTCATTTGATGCTATCCAGTAATTGCCTGAAAGCTGCAGTGCTCATGCGATGTAAATTCACACACACAATAAATTTGAAGTCTTCCCTGTTCGTTGTAGTGGATTCATCAACATGTCCTGCAGAAAACGATGTCTGAAAACAATCCTTCGTGGATGAGGAAAAGTCCCTCTGGCACTTTGTGCTGCAGTCGCGCCTCCCATTAGATCAGTCAGCTGAGTCTCTCTCCCTCTCTCCCCCTCCCTCCTTCCCCACCATCTCTCTGTCTGCGCTACAAGTTGAAAATATCACAGCACCTTTTACCACAGACACCAGGCGATCCTGGCTGCATGATGACATTATCTCATGATCGACAAAGAAAACAAAAACAAAAAATTAAAATTACCGGGACTCAGTTTTGCGTGTGGAGCAGATCAGACACTGTGAAACACCATGCGTGCGCTGGTTGATGTGCGCGTCAGAAAAACAGCATTTATGGTACATATTTAATTAAAAACTAAGCAGGGGTGATGGCCAAGTGGTTAATGTGCTTGGTTTCAGTGCAGAAGGTTCTGGGTTCAAATCCCACCCCTGTCACATTTCTCCATGTAATGTGGAGTTGTGGGCATCCGGCGTAAAACCTGTGCCAATTCAACATACAGATCCACCTTGGATTTGCTGTGGCGACCCCGAGTGCAAACAAGGGAGCAGCCGAAGGGACTTACTATTTAATTCAAAACTAAAAAATCTTTCTGTCTTAACTGTACAGACGTCTCAAATTCATTCCAGAAAGGGCCGAGAGGGTGCAGGCTTTCTTTCCAATCACCCAGTCCACCAGGTGATTTCACTGATTAACTGATTCCACCTGCTCAAAGTGATGTTAATCGGTGAAATCAGGTGCTCAGGTGATCACGGACTGCCGTGTGCTGACGGAGAGGCCGACAAATTCTTCCTGGCCGGCCAGCACCATGGCATGACCGGCGGCTGTCGCCACATCACATGCAGCGGCAGAAGCCACACACCAGCACCGCTGCGGAGGAGCTGCAGCTCCTCAGCAGCGCTCCAAAACCTGCTTTTATACTGTGTGAAAACGTTCAGCTGGTTGAACGAAGTCAAACTAAATGCTAACGTTACAAAAATTAAGCAAACAATTAAAAAACTGTCAAGAACTACAGCAAAATGAAATATGGACGAATTGAGGTTTTCGGCGGTATTTGTTCAAATTTTTCAACAGTTTAAAAATCCTGACGAAGCGCCGGCTGCAAGAATGAAGCTACACAAAGGTTAAACGATGCCAACGGAAGTCAACGAAAGTTCAGATTTCTTGTTTGGTTTGGGCTTCGTTGCCCTTTGTTAAGTGCCGTGTGACTGGGCCTTAAGTGAAATTTGATTCAGAGAGGAAATGTTTGTTGCCAACATATAAATTCCTTTATTTCAATTCATAACAAGAAACAGAAACACATTTTCAAACACCAGAAATGATTCCAAAAGCAAACACATCACAACAATAAAAACAAACCCACAGTAATTCCCAACTCTCAAAACTCACATCCCCACTTTTCCTACTCCCCTTGATGCACCACAACCTGGGCCCATGCGCACACACACACACACACACATAAACACACACACACATTCACACAGTTCAGTCTTGTACTCACGCTGTCCAGGCGAGAGGAACTGATGAAACCCAAAAATAATTTGCCACGCAGGCCAGTCCCGGGCCTGCCTCACAGAATCCACCAATTGTCCGCTTTGAATGTTGGACCATCTCCAGCCCCTAGGCGATGCGTGAACACGTCATGATGATCCTCGCTGTTATAGCAGACCTCGACACAAAACACACAAACAATGTGTAGATGGTAAAACACAGCCACGGCCAGCGCGTGGAAACAGGCTACCTGGTTAATGTCTTGGAATCTGCTGTATCTCTCCTCCACCCTTCTCGGTAGCATCTCCATCGCTCCAGGCACACCTGTGCCTCCAGCCGCTCTGAATGCACCCGTCTCCCCACTTGAGGTCGTTGGGCTCTCCCACCGTTCCTACTCACTACCAGCCATGGTAACTCAGCGTCTCCTTCGTGTGTTCACCCACCAACGGTGTGGCAACCACTGCCAAGTTCGTGTCCGGGGTAAGCGTTCTCTATGCGGTGTTGGAACTGCTCTCAGTCTGCTCAGTCTCCCGAGCATGAGAGTGAAAGAATTCTCTCCTTGATGGTGCCTCCCCTGTCAAAGTGCCTCCATCGAAGTGCTTCGTCACCACTTCCGCATCCCGTTCTTCAGTCGGCGCCAATCACTGAAACCCCGCCTCACTCATACACTCCACCAATCACTCTGTGTCGTACGCCCTCAAACCAGCCAATCAAAAACCACCAGCTGGTACACGTGCAACTCATTTCACAGTGACTCTCCTGATCCCAGTCTTCCAAACAGACATTATTACTGATAGTAGAAACACAATTAACCCAGTGCAACATTTTACCTTAATGCAAATATACGATTTATATCAAACAGGAAAAGATACAAACTTTTCCTTCCTTCATCACTCTGATTTTCCACCGGGCTCCATCTACAATAAGTACAACAAATTTATGTGAAATAACTGGAAGATATATTGCACAAGATGTTTGACAATATTGCACATAACTATGAATAACTAGAAAAACAAGAATAAGCAGCCCTGTAGTGTATAGGTTTTGTTATGTTCCTGTTTACACCACAAAAAAAATCCAGTGACTGCAGTGATTTGATTTCAAAGCATCCTGATCAGCTGCAGTGTCACTAACAGACTCTAGGTGAAACACTGTGTCAGATTCTTAGTCTTACCTATGGGACAGTTTTGTGTTTTTTTGTTTTGTTTTGTTTTTAACCATATCCTTCACAGTCCTTCGAGCAGAAGTGAGAGATTTAACTAAGCACTAAGAGACTAGTCACACCAGGGGTGACCACCACCCTGCCACAAGATCAAGACACAATGCCTCAGGCCTGTGTGCCACATTTGCTCGACTGGCACAGAAAACAGTGGTCATCGGCGATGTGTCACAGGCTGAAAATCAGTTGCAGAGGCTATCCTGAACATGTTCAAAATATGCACTGCGACTCCCGCGACTCTAAAATTCATTTATTGGTTTTAAAGGAACGTACCGTAGTGGTACCATATCTGTGCCACTATGGTACGCTGGCGCAATGAGGTTGGAGAGAAAAACAGTTTTACTATGTACACACGGCAGTCACACGTACGTGTTTCTGCAAACATGGGCTAGCAACCAGCAGCATCTCAAAGCATGTCAAATTTTTATTATATACAGTAGTGTTCAGAATAATAGTAGTGCTATGTGACTAAAAAGATTAATCCAGGTTTTGAGTATATTTCTTATTGTTACATGGGAAACAAGGTACCAGTAGATTCAGTAGATTCTCACAAATGCAACAAGACCAAGCATTCATGATATGCACACTCTTAAGGCTATGAAATTGGGCTATTAGTAAAAAAAAAAAAGTAGAAAAGGGGGTGTTCACAATAATAGTAGCATCTGCTGTCGACGCTACAAACTCAAAACTATTATGTTCAAACTGCTTTTTTAGCAATCCTGTGAATCACTAAACTAGTATTTAGTTGTATAACCACAGTTTTTCATGTTTTCTTCACATCTGAATGGCATTAATTTTGTTTGTTTGGAACCAAGATTTTGCTCGTTTACTAGTGTGCTTGGGGTCATTGTCTTGTTGAAACACCCATTTCAAGGGCATGTCCTCTTCAGCATAAGGCAACATGACCTCTTCAAGTATTTTGACATATCCAAACTGATCCATGATACCTGGTATGCGATATATAGGCCCAACACCATAGTACAGGGGTGGCCAAGTTTGGTCCTCGAGAGCCACATTCCTGACACTCTTAGTTGTCTCCCTGCTCCAACACACCTGAATCCAATGAAAGGCTCATTAAAAGTCTGCTAACAGGTCTTTCATTGGATTCAGGTGTGTTGGAGCAGGGAGACAACTAAGAGTGTCAGGAATGTGGCTCTCGAGGACCGAACTTGGCCACCCCTGCCATAGTAGGAGAAACATGCCCATATCATGATGCTTGCACCACCGTGCTTCACTGTCTTCACTGTGAACTGTGGCTTGAATTCAGACTTTGGGGGTCGTCTCACAAACTGTCTGTGGCCCTTGGACCCAAAAAGAACAATTTTACTATCATCAGTCCACAAAACATTCCTCCATTTCTCTTTAGGCCAGTTGATATGTTCTTTGGCAAATTGTAACCTCTTCTGCACATGTCTTTTATTTAACAGAGGGACTTTGTGGGGGATTCTTGCAAATAAATTAGCTTCACACAGGCGTCTTCTAACTGTCACAGCACTACAGGTAACACCAGACTGTCTTTGATCATCCTGGAGCTGATCAATGGGTGATTATGGTTATTCTTCTATCCATTTTGATGGTTGTTTTCTTCCACGCGTCTGTTTTTTTTTTTGTCCATTTTAAAGCATTGGAGATCATTGTAGATGAACAGCCTATAATTTTGTGCACCTGTGTATAAGTTTTCCCCTCTCCAATCAACTTTTTAATCAAACTACGCTGTTCTTCTGAACAATGTCTTGAAGGTCCCATTTTCCTCAGGCTTTCAAAGAGAAAAGCATGTTCAACAGGTGCTGGCTTCATCCTTAAATAGGGGACACCTGATTCACACCTGTTTGTTCCACAAAATTGATGAACTCACTGACTGAATGCCACACTACTATTATTGTGAACACCCCCTTTTCTACTTTTTTTTTTTACTAATAGCCCAATTTCATATCCTTAAGAGTGTGCATACCATGAATGCTTGGTCTTGTTGGATTTGTGATAATCTACTGGTACCTTGTTTCCCATGTAACAATAACAAATATACGCAAAACCTGGATTAATCTTTTTAGTCACATAGCACTACTATTATTCTGAACAGTACTGTATAAACTTGTAAATTTGCATGTAGACTCACCATCAACCATCAAGAGTATTCCTTTATTTTTTTTTTATATAATCCAGATCTTTGGAGTCACACAGCTCTGTGTGAGTTTAATCGAGGAATGTACCACAGTGCTGCCACGCACATTTTGTGGAACACATCCTCCATCTTCTTCGTCAAAAAGTGCAGCAGGGTTCTCCAGGACAGCTTGATTCAGCTGTGGCCAGCTCCCACAGATGGCTCAGTGGAGTTGTCAGTTTCCATACTGTGAAGTTGCATTTCTTGGGACTCTGCATTCGATCTGGAAAGTATTCACAGCGCTTCACTTTTTCCACATTTTTTCATGTTACAGCTTATTCCAATGGAGATTATGTTATAATGGAAATAAATGTTTTCCCCTCAAAATTCTGCTCACATCACTACATAATGACAACACGAAAAAAGGGTTTTTTTCGTTTTTTGCAAATTTATTAAAAATAATAAACTAATAAATCACACATACCTAAGTATTCACACCCTTTGCTCAATACTTTGTTGATGTACCTTTGGCAGCAATTACAACCTCAAGTCTTCTTGAATATGATGCCACAAGCATGGTGCACCTATCTTTGGGCGGTTTTGCCATTCCTCTTTGCAGCATCTCTCAAGCTCCATCAGGTTGGATGGAGAGTGTGGGTGCACAGCCATTTTGATTGGATTCTGGTCTGGGCTGTGGCTAGACCATTCAAGGACATTCACAGAGTTATCCTGAAACCAATCCTTTCATATCTTGGTTGTGTACATTGCTGCTTTCATCTTTCTCTCAATCCTGAAAAGTCTTTCAGTTCTTGCCGCTGAAATCATCCCGACAACAAGATGCTGCCATGACCATGCTTCACTGTAGGGTTTCCTCCAAACTGGCATTCATGCCAAAGAGTACAATCTTTCTCTCGTCAGACCAAAGAATTTTGATTCTTGTGGTCTGAGAGTCCTTCAGGTGCCTTTTGGCAAACTCCAGGCAGGATGCCATGTGCCTTTTACTAAGTAGGGATGCACCGATCCCCATTTTTTCACTTTCAATCCGATCCCGATACCCGAATTTGGATATCTGCCGATAACAATACTACTCTGATACCAGAGCTCTGTTTGCTTTAATATTATTATTATTATCATTATTGATAGTTTTATATGAGGATATTTTGTATTCCCACCTATACAGCTTTGTGATGAAGGGTTTGGAGGAGGATTTTCTTTAAAAGGAGACCTGAAAGTTCAGCTACAATTTGCCAGAAGGCACATCTCAGATGCAAGCCTAGATCTGATGTTTTGGTGAAATAATTAAGTCCTTTTTTAATAGACTTTTGTTGGCTTGTTTTTAAAGATTAAAAAGAGAAAAGACAGCGCTTTCTCTCTCGTTCCCTCTTTGTCTGGCTCTCTATCTCTCACTCTGACTCTCTGTCCTTCTCAATTTTCAATTTCAGTGGAGCTTTATTGACATGGGAAACATATGGTTACATTGTCAAAGCAAATGTTATACAGTAAAAATTAGAAATGAAGTCCTCTGTCTCTCTCTCGCTCACTTGCTCGCTCTCTGTCTCACTCCCTCTCTCTTACTTTCTCTCTCTCTTGCTCTCTCTGTCTCTCTCGCTCGCTCGCTCTCCTGCTAAGAGCGAACTTCGAACTTTTTGGAAACACAAAGCCTTTCAGCCCTAAAATAAACTGTAAATTTCCCAATGTATCATCAGCTACACTCATGCGAGGAAATCTGGATTAATACTGAAGAATTTTGATGGAGTTTTTTTCCCCATTCAGCAGATAGAAACTGTTTGGCTACGCTCCTCAGCTGCGCTCTGAGCTGCCGTTTCATAGCAGCGTTTCACAGCCTCAGGACACTGAAGCAGCTGACTTTTTAGCACACGTTTTCAGCAACAATTCAGTTCATTTTCTGGAAAATCAGTGCTTAGCGGTACAGGCAATTTGAACACGAGAGCTGGGCAGAAATTTGCCGCTACTCGTGACTTAGAACACTGCTCCTCGACTGCGGAACAGACCTTTCTCAAACAGCTCGGCTTCAGTTCAGAAACCTCACCCTCGCCTCCTCATGCTCAGCAGCAAACAGCAGAAAGCAAGCAGCAGTTGAGAGGCTTCACAGTGGCTCCTATCCAGCATAGGAAAACACCACAGGTTGTATTGGTGTTTTCCGATACTTTAGTTATGTTGGTACCAGAAGCCGATACCGATACTGGATTGGATCAGTTCCATCCTTATTACTAAGGAGTGGATTCCGTCTGGCCACTCTACCATACAGGCCTGATTGGTGGATTGCTGCACAGAAGGTTGTCTTTCTGGAAGGTTCTCCTCTCTCCACAGAGCTCTGACAGAGTGACCATCGGGCTCTTGGTCACCTCTCTGACTAAGGCCCTTCTCCCCCAATCGCTCAGTTTAGACGGTGGCCAGCTCTAGGAAAAGTCCTGGTGGATCCGAACTTCTTCCATTTATGGATGATGGAGGCCGCTGTACTCATTGGGACCTTCAAAGCAGAAGACATTTTTCTGTACCCTTCCCCAGATATGTGCCTCAAGACAATCCTGTCTCAAAGGTGTACAAACAATTCCTTTGACTTCATGCTTTGTTTGTGCTCTGACGTGCACTGTCAACTGTTGGACCTTATATGTAGACAGGTGTGTACCTTTCCAAATCATGTCAAATCAGCTGAATTTACCCCAGGTGGACTCCAGTTAATCTATAGAAACATCTCAAGGATTATCACTGGAAACAGGAGGCACCTGAGCTCAATTTTCAGCTTCATGGCAAAGGCTGTGAATACTTAGTGATTGCTTACTTTTTTCACATTGTCATTATGGGGTATTGTGTGTAGAATTTTGAGAAAAAAAATGAATTTCATCTATTTTGGAATAAGGCTATAACATGTGGAAAAAGTGCAGCACTGTGAATACTTTCTGGATGCACTGTGTATGTGAGCAGAGTGCTGTGATGAGAATTTCCAGTCATCTCTCACAAAGCTGTCTGGGACTCTCTCCTGAGTCACTGACAGTCTTATCTCTGTGTAACTGGCTCTTTATAATCAAACACCAAATAAAGGAAACAATGTGTACTTGCAGACAGCAGGAGCAGCACTGCTGAAAATGTAGGCTATATGAACATATCTGTTCACATGCGTATTTTGTCTGCAGGGAACTTCAGGGCCAGACCCCACGACTGTGTATGTGGACATGAGAGCGCTGCGCCATGACAGGTATAATAGTTGACTCTTAAGTACGACAGTATGTCAGAGTTAGGATGTTTATGAACAGAAATAGACTATAACATTCATAAGCATTTAATAATTAGCGTGTATTTACCAATGAACTGAGTTATTGTCGTCAGCTTAAAATGAGCCCTTCAATCTACATGATTCCTTTATATCTATGTGGGAGTGGGTCCCCTCATGGAGGCCACCATGTTGCAGTGCCATGTTGATACAGTAGCCTAAAAGGGACTTATTTTCTTGCTCCTGCTGCCACATTTTGCAGTGCAGCCAGAATACTGAAGAAAAAAGACCACTCAGTGTTTGCTCCTATATGTCACTGTTGCTAGTGCAGGCTAGCAGCCCTCATTTTTCTGAAATGTAGGATCACACATATTGCTTATCACAATAAGCATGAATCCCATTCACCAATGAAACAGATGCATGAATAGAAACAATATTGCTACTAGTAACGGCATGATGCAGTCTGCAAACTCATCACTAGATGACACTAATTCCTCTACGCTGTAGCTTTAATTAATATTGACCTTTACTTTATCTTCACTAATGGTCTTATTTGTGTCTCTGTGCATCTTTCAGGGTTCGTTTAGTGGAGAGAGGTTCTCCTCACAGTCTGCCCTTAATGGAATCTGGCAAGGTGAGTGCAGTTTAGAATTTAAGATTTACGGCAACTTGGCCTCATGGTGTTCACTTGCTGTGTCGCCACAACTTTACTGTCCTCGGATTTGACAGCAGGATAAATTAAATATTACATTGTTAAAACCTCTCAGAAGATGACATTAAACCCTACAGATGTCTGTTTATTTTACCCTGCGGGATGTTTTTTTGCAGCATGTGATCCTAAACTGAACTACTGCTCTAAAACATATCCACAGTGAATAAACTACAGGAACAAAAACACACTGAAAGGAGCGTGGGAACCAGCAGGATGCTGAATGACTGGAAGACTATTTCTGTGCTCAGCTGCATGTCCTCCCACACAAAGTGAGACAGCAGGGTTTGTGTCCATCATAAGCTTCGATCTATGCTTCACCCCAACTGTGGATAACACGAAATCCATTCACTGAAATCTGTCTTGGCCACAATGAACAAAACCTAAGTGCATTTAAATCACAGCTGTATAAAAATACACTTAAAGTGTTTCCAGACACACTCTGGTTGTCTCATGCTTTTGTCCTTTCACATTCACTTGTTTTGAGTCAGCTTTGTGTATTTCTGTGTAGGCTGTCAGTTGTCCAGGTGGTTTCCATAGTAGAGAAGCTTGAATCTTCGACTAGACTGGGTTGCTTGACGCGAGGACGTTTCGCTTCAAATCGCAGAAGCTTCCTCAGCAAATCCTGCTAAATAAGGGAGAGACACTCCTTTTCTTCTTGTCTCCGTCTCCTGTCTATCTGGTCTCTTTGTTCTCTGGAACTTCTGCACTTTGTCCAGGGACCATCGTGGGTACCCACATACTGTGAGGGCTTTCCGGACAAGTTGTTGTTCTTTAGCCCTTCCCTCTGCAGTTGTGGGCACCTGTAGGGCTCTGTGTTGAAGCGTCCTGATCACACCGAGCTTGTGTTCAAGGGGGTGGTTTTAGCCAAAGAGCAGATATTGGTCAGTGTGAGTTGGTTTTCTGTAAACCCCTGTCTGGAGCTGCCTGTTCTCTCCAATCGTAACATCACAGTCCAAGAAGGCTAAATGGTTGTTTCTGGTATCCTCACGTGTGAACTTGATATTGGAGTCCACCGAGTTGATGTGCTCTGTAAAGTCCTCAACCTCCTGTTGCTTGATTTTAACCCATGTGTCATCAACATATCTGAACCAGTGACTGGGAGAGATGCCCGTGAAAGACGTCAAGGCTGTCTTCTCCACTCGCTCCATGCAAAGATTGACCACAATGGGGGATACCGGAGACCCCATCGCACAACCATGAATCTGCCTGTAGTAATTCCCCCTAAGTTACCCACTAGAGGGGTAATTCAGACCACCCACTAGAGGTTACCCACTAGAGGGGTAACTCAGACCACCATGTGGAGAACACACAAGATTTTGTGAACAAGATCAAGTTACCTGCAGTGTCATTTGATGTGACTTCGTTGTTCACCTGCATCCTCACCGCTGAGGCCGCCTCAGCGGTGAGGCAGAGACTGCTGGAGGATGTGTCTCTACTTGAAAGGACCAAACTCACACCAGACCACATCTGCCAACTCTTGGAGATCGGTCTCAACACCACATATTTCCTGTTTAGGGGGAATTACTACAGGCAGATTCATGGTTGTGCGATGGGGTCTCCGGTATTTCCCATTGTGGCCAATCTGTACATCAATCAATCAATCAATTTTTTTTTTATATAGCGCCAAATCACAACAAACAGTTGCCCCAAGGCGCTTTATATTGTAAGGCAAGGCCATACAATAATGATGTAAAACCCCAACGGTCAAAACGACCCCCTGTGAGCAAGCACTTGGCTACAGTGGGAAGGAAAAACTCCCTTTTAACAGGAAGAAACCTCCAGCAGAACCAGGCTCAGGGAGGGGCAGTCTTCTGCTGGGACTGGTTGGGGCTGAGGGAGAGAACCAGGAAAAAGACATGCTGTGGAGGGGAGCAGAGATCGATCACTAATGATTAAATGCAGAGTGGTGCATACAGAGCAAAAAGAGAAAGAAACAGTGCATCATGGGAACCCCCCAGCAGTCTACGTCTATAGCAGCATAACTAAGGGATGGTTCAGGGTCACCTGATCCAGCCCTAACTATAAGCTTTAGCAAAAAGGAAAGTTTTAAGCCTAATCTTAAAAGTAGAGAGGGTGTCTGTCTCCCTGATCTGAATTGGGAGCTGGTTCCACAGGAGAGGAGCCTGAAAGCTGAAGGCTCTGCCTCCCATTCTACTCTTACAAACCCTAGGAACTACAAGTAAGCCTGCAGTCTGAGAGCGAAGCGCTCTATTGGGGTGATATGGTACTACGAGGTCCCTAAGATAAGATGGGACCTGATTATTCAAAACCTTATAAGTAAGAAGAAGAATTTTAAATTCTATTCTAGAATTAACAGGAAGCCAATGAAGAGAGGCCAATATGGGTGAGATATGCTCTCTCCTTCTAGTCCCCGTCAGCACTCTAGCTGCGGCATTTTGAATTAACTGAAGGCTTTTTAGGGAACTTTTAGGACAACCTGATAATAATGAATTACAATAGTCCAGCCTAGAGGAAATAAATGCATGAATTAGTTTTTCAGCATCACTCTGAGACAAGACCTTTCTGATTTTAGAGATATTGCGTAAATGCAAAAAAGCAGTCCTACATATTTGTTTAATATGCGCTTTGAATGACATATCCTGATCAAAAATGACTCCAAGATTTCTCACAGTATTACTAGAGGTCAGGGTAATGCCATCCAGAGTAAGGATCTGGTTAGACACCATGTTTCTAAGATTTGTGGGGCCAAGAACAATAACTTCAGTTTTATCTGAGTTTAAAAGCAGGAAATTAGAGGTCATCCATGTCTTTATGTCTGTAAGACAATCCTGCAGTTTAGCTAATTGGTGTGTGTCCTCTGGCTTCATGGATAGATAAAGCTGGGTATCATCTGCGTAACAATGAAAATTTAAGCAATACCGTCTAATAATACTGCCTAAGGGAAGCATATATAAAGTGAATAAAATTGGTCCTAGCACAGAACCTTGTGGAACTCCATAATTAACTTTAGTCTGTGAAGAAGATTCCCCATTTACATGAACAAATTGTAATCTATTAGACAAATATGATTCAAACCACCGCAGCGCAGTGCCTTTAATACCTATGGCATGCTCTAATCTCTGTAATAAAATTTTATGGTCAACAGTATCAAAAGCAGCACTGAGGTCTAACAGAACAAGCACAGAGATGAGTCCACTGTCCGAGGCCATAAGAAGATCATTTGTAACCTTCACTAATGCTGTTTCTGTACTATGATGAATTCTAAAACCTGACTGAAACTCTTCAAATAGACCATTCCTCTGCAGATGATCAGTTAGCTGTTTTACAACTACCCTTTCAAGAATTTTTGAGAGAAAAGGAAGGTTGGAGATTGGCCTATAATTAGCTAAGATAGCTGGGTCAAGTGATGGCTTTTTAAGTAATGGTTTAATTACTGCCACCTTAAAAGCCTGTGGTACATAGCCAACTAACAAAGATAGATTGATCATATTTAAGATCGAAGCATTAAATAATGGTAGGGCTTCCTTGAGCAGCCTGGTAGGAATGGGGTCTAATAAACATGTTGATGGTTTGGATGAAGTAACTAATGAAAATAACTCAGACAGAACAATCGGAGAGAAAGAGTCTAACCAAATACCGGCATCACTGAAAGCAGCCAAAGATAACGATACGTCTTTGGGATGGTTATGAGTAATTTTTTCTCTAATAGTTAAAATTTTGTTAGCAAAGAAAGTCATGAACTCATTACTAGTTAAAGATAATGGAATACTCAGCTCAATAGAGCTCTGACTCTTTGTCAGCCTGGCTACAGTGCTGAAAAGAAACCTGGGGTTGTTCTTATTTTCTTCAATTAGTGATGAGTAGAAAGATGTCCTAGCTTTACGGAGGGCTTTTTTATAGAGCAACAGACTCTTTTTCCAGGCTAAGTGAAGATCTTCTAAATTAGTGAGACGCCATTTCCTCTCCAACTTACGGGTTATCTGCTTTAAGCTACGAGTTTGAGAGTTATACCATGGAGTCAGACACTTCTGATTTAAAGCTCTCTTTTTCAGAGGAGCTACAGCATCCAAAGTTGTCTTCAATGAGGATGTAAAACTATTGACGAGATACTCTATCTCCCTTACAGAGTTTAGGTAGCTACTCTGCACTGTGTTGTTATATGGCATTAGAGAACATAAAGAAGGAATCATATCCTTAAACCTAGTTACAGCGCTTTCTGAAAGACTTCTAGTGTAATGAAACTTATTCCCTACTGCTGGGTAGTCCATCAGAGTAAATGTAAATGTTATTAAAAAATGATCAGACAGAAGGGAGTTTTCAGGGAATACTGTTAAGTCTTCTATTTCCATACCATAAGTCAGAACAAGATCTAAGATATGATTAAAGTGGTGGGTGGACTCATTTACTTTTTGAGCAAAGCCAATAGAGTCTAATAATAGATTAAATGCAGTGTTGAGGCTGTCATTCTCAGCATCTGTGTGGATGTTAAAATCGCCCACTATAATTATCTTATCTGAGCTAAGCACTAAGTCAGACAAAAGGTCTGAAAATTCACAGAGAAACTCACAGTAACGACCAGGTGGACGATAGATAATAACAAATAAAACTGGTTTTTGGGACTTCCAATTTGGATGGACAAGACTAAGAGACAAGCTTTCAAATGAATTAAAGCTCTGTCTGGGTTTTTGATTAATTAATAAGCTGGAATGGAAGATTGCTGCTAATCCACCGCCCTGGCCCGTGCTACGAGCATTCTGACAGTTAGTGTGACTCGGGGGTGTTGACTCATTTAAACTAACATATTCATCCTGCTGTAACCAGGTTTCTGTTAGGCAGAATAAATCAATATGTTGATCAATTATTATATCATTTACCAACAGGGACTTAGAAGAGAGAGACCTAATGTTTAATAGACCACATTTAACTGTTTTAGTCTGTGGTGCAGTAGAAGGTGCTATATTATTTTTTCTTTTTGAATTTTTATGCTTAAATAGATTTTTGCTGGTTATTGGTAGTCTGGGAGCAGGCACCGTCTCTACGGGGATGGGGTAATGAGGGGATGGCAGGGGGAGAGAAGCTGCAGAGAGGTGTGTAAGACTACAACTCTGCTTCCTGGTCCCAACCCTGGATAGTCACGGTTTGGAGGATTTAAGAAAATTAGCCAGATTTCTAGAAATGAGAGCTGCTCCATCCAAAGTGGGATGGATGCCGTCTCTCCTAACAAGACCAGGTTTTCCCCAGAAGCTTTGCCAATTATCTATGAAGCCCACCTCATTTTTTGGACACCACTCAGACAGCCAGCAATTCAAGGAGAACATGCGGCTAAACATGTCACTCCCGGTCTGATTGGGGAGGGGCCCAGAGAAAACTACAGAGTCCGACATTGTTTTTGCAAAGTTACACACCGATTTAATGTTAATTTTAGTGACCTCCGATTGGCGTAACCGGGTGTCATTACTGCCGACGTGAATTACAATCTTACCAAATTTACGCTTAGCCTTAACCAGCAGTTTCAAATTTCCTTCAATGTCGCCTGCTCTGGCCCCCGGAAGACAATTGACTATGGTTGCTGGTGTCGCTAACTTCACATTTCTCAAAACAGAGTCGCCAATAACCAGAGTTTGATCCTCGGCGGGTGTGTCGTCGAGTGGGGAAAAACGGTTAGAAATGTGAACGGGTTGGCGGTGTACACGGGGCTTCTGTTTAGGGCTACGCTTCCTCCTCACAGTCACCCAGTCAGCCTGCTTTCCCGGCTGCTCGGGATCTGCCAGAGGGGAACTAACGGCGGCTAAGCTACCTTGGTCCGCACCGACTACAGGGGCCTGGCTAGCTGTAGAATTTTCCACGGTGCGGAGCCGAGTCTCCAATTCGCCCAGCCTGGCCTCCAAAGCTACGAATAAGCTACACTTATTACAAGTACCATTACTGCTAAAGGAGGCCGAGGAGCATGGAGCGAGTGGAGAAGACAGCCTTGACGTCTTTCACGGGCATCTCTCCCAGTCACTGGTTCAGATATGTTGATGACACATGGGTTAAAATCAAGCAACAGGAGGATGAGGACTTTACAGAGCACATCAACTCGGTGGACTCCAATATCAAGTTCACATGTGAGGATGCCAGAAACAACCATTTAGCCTTCTTGGACTGTGATGTTACGATTGGAGAGAACAGGCAGCTACAGACAGGGGTTTACAGAAAACCAACTCACACTGACCAATATCTGCTCTTTGGCTCAAACCACCCCCTTGAACACAAGCTCGGTGTGATCAGGACGCTTCAACACAGAGCCCTACAGGTGCCCACAACTGCAGAGGGAAGGGCTAAAGAACAACAACTTGTCCGGAAAGCCCACGTTGGTCCCTGGACAAAGTGCAGAAGTCCCAGAAAACAAAGAGACCAGATAGACAGGAGACGGAGACAAGAAGAAGAGGAGTGTCTCTCCCTTATTTAGCAGGAGTAGGGGAAAAACTACAGAGGATCTTCAGACAGCACAAAATCCCAGTTTACTTTAAACCGGTTAACACCTTGAGACAGAAATTAGTTCACCCTAAGGACATGATCCCTAGTTACAAACAGAGCAATGTAGTGTACTCTATCAGATGTCAGGAAAACTGTAACGAACACTACATAGGTGAGACGAAGCCACCTTTACACAAAAGGCTATACCAGCACCGCAGAGAGGGCACCAGTGGACCTCAGTCTGCAGTTCATCTCCACCTTAAAGACACTAACCACACGTTTGAAGACAAGGAAGTTAAAATATTAGCCAGAGAGAAGAAATGGTTTGAGAGAGGGGTCAAGGAGGCATTCTTTGTGAAACGTTTGAAACCCAGCCTTAACCGGGGAGGGGGTCTGAGACACGCTTTATCCCCTGTTTACAATGGGGTACTCAGGTCAAAGCAGTTTCAGTCTTTTGTTCATGGTAATGAGTCATTCACGTCATCAGCAGAGTTGTCAAGGAAGCCACAGATGCCCTGTCATTAGGAGGGTGCTAACTAGAGCACAATAGGTTCTAATTAGAGCTGTTGTTTAGTCACTAGCCTTAGCAGTCCGCCTCTCGGTAGGAGGGGTCTGGTTAGGTTTAAAACTCCAGCTTTTGTGACTTTGGATCATTCTTCTCGACAAGAGTCTTGACAGAAGTCAGACCACCAGAGCAAGAATTTTAGCTGAGGAAGCTTCTGCGATTTGAAGCGAAACGTCCTCGCGTCAAGCAACCCAGTCCAGTCGAAGATTCAAGCTTCTCTACTCAGCTTTGTGTACCTTTAAAAAAAATGTAAAAATGTGATGCTTTTGTAGCTGAGATTATAAGGCAAGGCCATTGTGTGCTTGTTTGTTTTTGACAGCAACTTATAATGTCTAAATATGTAACAGGAAAGTAAGACTCTTGAAAGTGATTATTGCATTGCAAATCAGTTAATTAGTACAAAAATATAATATGGCATACAGAGTCAGTTAATTCATTAGGGTCCCTTCACACATAGTGTGTAGTTTGGGCGGCGTTTGGAGGAAAACGGCGAAACAGCGCAAAACAGTTTGAAATTAGCACACCACGAAACATCGCGCTGACGGGCAGGCATGCACCAACCCAGTGCGAGAGTTCATGTATGTCTTTGAAGTCGTGTAGACGTCTTTCAGGCAGGAACACACAGTGCCAGCTGTGGCACACAGTGCCAGCTGCGGAAGTATTACAAAAAAAATTAAAATCACACATCATATAAAAACACCACATTTATCAAACAAGCAATACAAATATGATCCGTCTGTTCCTCTGTAAATGACCCATGGTCACAGACATGCAGTCATGAAATGACATGAATGACAAGCAGTTCACTTGTTTCATTCATGTCCACATCTGCTGGCGCGTCTCCAATCAGTCGCACACACGTCTTGTGGAGGACGCGCCACAGGATACGGCGTCATGTGGAACAGAGCTCACGTACGTGGGTGACGTGACAGTGAGATCGCCTGCTGCATATTCTGATCAGTCCGTTTCAACCTGGGAGCAGCTTGTCCGCGTGCACGCCATCAGCACGCTTGCTCGCTGCAGCATGTCGCCACAATGATATGTTTTTATTTATGTCCACTTGATAACAGCAAACAGACACACACGTGTCACAGTGGGAAGATGTTTGTCCATGTCCGTCCAAACACAGTACATGATGTCCAGCTGGAATGTCCAGATCCACAGACTTCCACAGCTGCTTCAGCGGGAGGACACACCTCCTGTCATCTGAGCGCACACCCCAAAGCCACACTCATGTGGGACTTAGACAGATTTCTCTGTGAGTACGAAAGTGATTGTCTGCAGTCTGCTGTCGTGCCAAGAGTGCGACTGGCCACACATTTTCTAAGTGCCATAGGAGCGGTGTTAGATGTTCATGCGTGTCACCTGGAATTTGGCCGGCACCTGCCGCGAGAGGGTGCAATGGGTTCGCACAGCGCACACTTTGCTTTCACATGCTTGTGTGTGCAAATAGGCAAGTAGTTGTAGCAACAGGGGTATGAGGCATTGGAGGCAGGGCCAACATTACACGGTTTGCGCATGATTCCTGCATCACGTGCACTAAGTGTGCACTTCATCCAAACTTTGCACCATGTGTGAAGGGGCCCTTAAGGATGAAATAATAAGATCCCTGTTGAAGGCTGATAAGATGAGAACCTCCCAGTTTTTTACTTTATTTAGTCAAACCACAATGCAAATACAAAATGATGTCCTTAAAATAGATTGTTGACAACATGGCTAAAATTGACTGATATTAAGGCATGTGTTAATTATACACCAGTAAACCATTTTGTGGGGGGTGTATGTAGGAATCAACCTCTTCGTCTGTCCATGACTCTTGTAAGTGCAAAACGTACTAAAACTTCACACATTGGTATTACACCATATGCCACTGTGCATGAATGGAAAAAAATTCTGGTCTAAGGGCTGATAGTTGTAGTAGCTGGTAGTTTTGTGTTTGATTGATGCTTCATACTATATGATACTGAAGTTGTACTGGAGGTGCAACTCCCCCTAAGTCACTAAAAGGATTTCGGTCAAAATTCACGCAGTGATGTCACGCCCTGTGAAATAGTACATGAAGAAAAATATTTCTGGTCAAATGCCTTCAAGAGGATTTAATTGGATCTTTTTTAACACATCATATTTGTCAATAACATACAAAGGCTTACCAGTTTATTAATGTTATTATATTATGGCAGAAGATTATTTTGTCTTCTTGCTCACAGATCTCTACTTTTAATCCGCTTCAGTCCTGACTCCAAACAGGTCTGTTCTGAGTTTTAAGATTTTTACGAGCAGAGATGCTGTCATTAAATGTGACTGAACTCTCAAATCTCAGACTCTTTTTAACTTCCACTGAAATGACCATTTTGCTCCACAGTGCTCAAACTGATTTCAATGCTTCATTGAAGGCAGTGCTGTGAGGACATAAATTTTGGAGTTTGGTGTGACAGATCTTTTTTTCGCCCACAGTCTCACAAAGTGATGACATCATGTCTCATGACTGGTCCTTCATTCAGCCCAGTTTTGACTCACTGCATGTAGGAAGAAGGAAAAAATATTTGTTTTCTGCTTTATTCTTTCTTGAAATGCGTCATGAACAGTGATTCACAGCTTTTGTTTTTTGTTTTTTTGTGTTTCTTTGCATGTTTTTGTTTTGAGGGTGGTGCGGGGAGTAATCAGACCTTCCAGTGTCCCTTTAAATTAAAAGAAACTGTCTAATTTCTTCCGCTTTGGGATGACGATATGAACTGGCTCTTGACTACGTATAACCTGAAACATATCAAATTTTAACAGCTCTGTCTATTTTTGGAGTTTTATTCATGCTGAAACCAAAGAAGTGACTAACATGGAAGTGGTAACCATGGTGACTTTTTTTCTTAAGATCCTACCCGGGGTACGCATCATCATCGCCAACCCAGAGACTAAAGGCCCGCTGGGAGACTCGCATCTCGGAGAGGTAACCAGACACTTGTTGCTCCCCTTCGTCTTTTCCCATCTCTCTCTACTTCTTCTCATCTCCATATTTTCCAGACCATATTTTGCACCGGAGTATGAGTTCCTCACTAAATGCACATAATAATGTTAGCCTTAGCTTAGCTGCCCCACTCTGTTGCAGTTGTGGTTGTCCCACAAAGGGCAATCATGGCTTCTTCTTCTTGTCTTATGGTGGATGGCATCCAGGTTACAGGTGAATTAATGACACCTTCAGCCCTTTGTGATAAGACAGTCAGTCCCACACTCTGATACAGGAGCAGCTTTCAGTTGTCATGTGTGTACAGTGCCATCTTGTGGCGTAGATGAGAATGCAGTATATTTTTTACATAATATGGAGTTGCGTCAGGAAGGACATCTGGTGTAAAAATTTGTTCAAATCAACATGCAGATCCACCTAGCCACCATCCTGTGGTGACCCCTAGTGAAAACAAAGGAGAAGCTGAAGGGACCTACTTACGCTGTGTTGAAGTATAAGTTCCAGGACCAAAGTTTTTAAAAAGTGATTTGTACTCCAGAAAATGCAACACTTTTCTTTTATGTTTATTTCCAGATATCAATCAAGGTTTCTGTGTGTGCATTTAATGCATGTGACTCCTGCCCTGTGAAATGGTTGCTCTTCACCATGTTTATAATGAGACAGCAGTACTCACTACTCACCACATCACTGTTGAATTTTTTTTTCAAGATAGTGTACAACAGTGACTTTGCAGAACTACTCCAGAAAACCACATTTACAGATTGAAAATGCCTCTGACCAAGATTATAGCCAGACTAGAAGCCACATTTTTTTGTTTGTCCAACATATAGAGAGAGCTCCTAGACCTGTTCAAAGGCTCTGACTGCCGTTCCTTCTGCTCAATGTGAGGTGGTGAGGGGGAGAGGGGTAGAAGGCTAGAGTGCCTTAATTGACATAGTGGTGACATGATGAGTCGGAAAAAAAATGGTCACGTGGCTCATGGTGTTATCTTGGTGCCAAAATAGAGTTCACTGTTAATCTGTCTGCATGGAAATCCAACTATTTTATTTATTTAAAGTAAGACCCTTCGGCTGCTCCCTTGTTTGCACTCAGGGTCGCCACAGCAAATCCAAGGTGGATCTGCATGGTGAATTGGCACAGGTGCCAGATGCCCTTCCTGACGCAACTCCACATTACATGGAGAAATGTGGTAGGGATGGGATTTGAACCGGGAACCTTCCACACCGAAACCAAGTGCATTAACCACTTGGCCACCACCCCTAGCTATTTTATTTATTTATTTTATTTATTTGCTGAAAATGCTAGGTTGTTGTGCATTTGGAGGCACAAATAGACACAACAAGGGGTTCAAGATATACAGATTCCCTTCAGATCTGAACAGAAGAAAAATTTGGAAAAATAAAGTCAGCTGTGTGGGATGGAAGTGACATCATCATCAAAGTTTTGAGAGGTAAATTTATTGTTTAGTCCCATGTACAGTAAAACTCACCTAAACCGTCATCATATAAACCAGATATTTACAGTCACTAGACAAAAAAAGTCCCAAAGTTTTTGTATTGTTTTCCATGTAATAAACACCGTATATCAAAGTCAAAGTCAAAGTGAACTTTATTGTCAATCTAGCCATGCAACAGTACATTACACAGAAGACTGAAATTGTGTTTCCCCAGACTCCAAATGTGCAGTAACAGAGGCTAAATTAGACATACAACTAAATACAACTGAAATTTCATCTGTGCTGTATGTCGAGCATGTATAGCATATTTGACAATAAAGTTGACTTTGACTTTGATATAGACTGGACATGAGACATCACTAGGACATAAAATGCAAATAATATCAGTAACAGAACAACAATCAGCACGCCATATAGACAACAGTGAGCATACATTTCCAGGGCTGTCATAGTGTTTCAGAATGTAGTCGGTTGAGGTATGTTACTGGAGTGCAGTAGTACTGAGTACTATTGCATATAATGGATTTTATATAATGGATTTTGTATAATGGATTTTCACTCACATCAGATAAAATGTCCTGTCCGATCGCAGTGTATTTCCTTTAAAAACCCAGAGCAGTCTGGACGTGCACAGTAACAGAGGTACAAATTAAAGTTTAGCGCTCTGACACTCCGATTTGAAGAAAGTGGGACCGGAGTCATTTCCGTGATTAAAAGCCCAGCCGTTCATTTTTTTCATACCGTGTTCCGACTCGGACCTGAAGCCTGGATCTGTTAAATCAGATGCAAAAGGCTGTGATTTGACACTTTTCTGCTTTCACTGCTTCGTCTACCATCACTTTATAATAGTTTTTGCAGTGCACACGCTGATTAAAAATGGATCAGAAAAGTCCGCACATTTACAGGATGAAGTTGTTAAAAGAGGAAATTGTACCTTTGATTTGCAGGTGATGATTGTAGAAAGAAAAGCTTGTTGAGGGTCACATTAGTCCAAAATAAAGCATAATCCAGAGACTGAGAACTTCAAAACTGTCAAACACGTCATTGTATGACACGGAATTACAGCTGTGCAGCTGCATAAATCAGGCTATATATTAATTAAATAAGTCATCATAAATAGTCAATTTATGTAAATTTGATAGCTTAACTATTTTTATATTTATTTTGATAGCACCTGTACCTGAATGTGTTGCTGTATGTGGGTAAATGCTTTAAAAAAATGTTGAAAAAATAAAAGGTTCATTCAGTAGTTCAGTGTAGTTGGACCAACATGGCGCCATGTTCTGAGTTGATGCCACTCTCTCAAATTAAGGCACCCTGGAGAAGGTAGGTTTGAGGAGGAGATGCTAAGGAGGGAAGCTTTGTTTACATTCTGAAGTGTGGCACAACTGTTGCATTTAGTAGCAGAGAAATAATTTATCGCACCTTCAAAACAACAAAAGACTCGAAGGACCAGCATAACCATAGAACGGCCGAAATGTTTCGTATCATTAATGTCTCGTCTGGCTGCTTTAGGCTTTGAATTTTCTTTGTTTTTGTGTTTATCCATAAGACACTCATGTGTTATGTTCCTTTGCTAGATTTAAGATTTAATGGATGACATATGTCCAAAATAAAAAAGGAATCCATCTGTATACTCAATGTTTATATATCAAATCTTCTAAATCTAAGCATGTGTTCCTATCTGTGGTTCAAGTCATTAGATTTCTCAGAAATACTCTCCCATTTGGCCTCTTTTTTCTGCAGATCTGGGTGCACAGTGCTCATAACGGCAGCGGTTACTACAGCGGTTATGGTGAGGAAGTTCTGCAGTCGGATCATTTTAACTCCAGACTCAGTTTTGGAGACACACAGACAGTCTGGGCCCGAACCGGCTACCTGGGCTTTCTCCGCCGCACTGAGCTTACAGATGCTCACGGAGGTACATTCCTGTTGCATGTGTATATACATAAGTTTGTTCACACTGCTCAGCACAGAAAAATGAGCAACACATCTTCCTGTTTTGTGATCAGAGAGACATGATGCGCTGTTTGTGGTGGGAGCTCTGGAGGAAGCCATGGAGCTACGCGGAATGAGGTATCATCCCATTGACATCGAGACCTCTGTCATCCGCGCGCACAAGAGCATCATGGAGTGGTGGGTCCTGGTTTCATATTACTGGTGTCCCTCAAAGTTGTGTCCCGGGCCCTCTTTTATATATTACTAGCTGAATGCCCACCCCAGAGTGGGATTGATACAGAGACTGAATTGAAAACAAAGCTATCACCTCCCGCTTATCCCAGATTCTATATAACTGTTAGGGTGCATCTAAAGCAGCCTTTAAAAAAGGCACCTGCTATTATTACTAAAACTACTACTACTACTATGCTCCTGCTACTTGCAAAAACGAAGAGGTCAAAGTTCAAAGGAAAAAGAAGAGAAAACAAAAGTATGACACCAACCTTTTAGCAGACTTGCCATTGATCATGATGCAACCCAAAAGTGTCCCTCTCCATAACTAAAGTGCTCAATAGTCTGTCACTCAGTCTGTCTCAATAGTCTGTCACTCACTTTTCTTTAGACAAGTCAGGGGATGGAAACATGAACATTTCCGAGTCACTGAATATGTCTTGGACTTTATTTACATCAATTATTATGAAATACAAAAGTTTCTTTATGCTATATGTGAAATTTTATGTGTGCCAAATTTGGCTCAGTTCTGAGGTGCTGTTTGGACAGGAGAGGGTCATATACCAGCCCAATCTCATGCTTTTTGTTGTGCTCCCATCACAAAATGAGTCACATTTTTGTGCCCTTTTTTTTCTTGCTATTTCTAACCCTACCCTAACCATAACCTAATGCTCTCCCTTCCTGTAATGCTAACCATAATCCCCCCAGTCACCCCCCGTCACCCCGCATTTTGTACTCCCGTCACGAAAATGTATCACGAACCAAAGATTAATTTACTTTTCATGATGCCATCATGAAATGGCATGAGATTGGGTTAACATATGCACATGTACAGTTGTCTCTTATCAATCAATCAATTAATCAGTTTTTTATATAGCGCCAAATCACAACAAACAGTTGCCCCAAGGCGCTTTATATTGTAAGGCAAGGCCATATAATAATTATGTAAAACCCCAACGGTCTCTTAGTATACAGATTTACATTCTTAGGGATCTTGGTATACATTTTCTTTGCTGCACTGATGACACCTGTCTCTAGGTATCTTCAAGGTTAAGAGTTTGGTTGTTAATCTTGATGGGCCACTGTTGGCACACATCAGCAGTATCACTTGGTCTGTGTAGCCTCCAGTTGACTGATGACTTGACTCTCAAACTGATGGTTCACAGTGTTTAATTGAAAACTGTGTCCTTGTCCGTGCACAGAGTGAACACACCGAAAGAGCTAAAAGAAATGACTAAACAAACACACACCGTAAGTGCTAAAAGAAATGAATAAACAAACTTTCAGAATTCAGTGCTTTAACTACTGTCAATTAACAAGAATAACACATTAAACCGTCCCTCTAAATTTAAATAAATGACCAATTTCTCACAGCTATTAGCATTACTGATGTAGCTTAGTTAGCATTCATGCTAGCCCAAAAACCATGATATAAAAGGAAATCAAAGTACAAAATAGGCCACAAAGCTGCTCCAGGGTGATCTGCACAAACCTTGTGCCTCCATCAACCATGGTTTTGTAACTTTTGTAACATAAAATCTGCCTTTTAACTATAACTTTATCGACCTTTTTACTGCTCCATTGCACTGTACGTCCTTTTCCTGTCCTTCAAAATAAAAGCATTGCAGAAACACAAGTCCAAAAGACACCTTCAAAAATGTGATGGAACTCCTCCGCACGTCTGTCTTAATGTGCTGAAAAAGTGCTGATGTCCACGTCTTTACACAATTCCTGTGCTAGTCAGATGACGTACCGGATCAAGACAGCGTCCAGTTTAGAAATGAACGGCACATTCCACTGTTACAGGAGTTTTTGTCATGGAAAGAGGAGCGGTGGAGCCGCATGGCGCAAAGCAGCGCCGTGATGAAGCCTTCCAGGACATGTTGGGGCATGTCCAGTTCATGCACAATGCACAATCACAATCGGATAATCATACGACTGAAAAGCAACCGGAATCCATCTGAAATCCACCTGAAAGCTGTCCTGTGAGACCAACACCGAGGTGGTTTTGTGCCGCGTAATGAACGGCTCCGTGGCGCGTCCCTCCGCTTTTCTTTCTATGAAAAAAACTCCTGTAACAGTGGAATGTGCCGAAAAAGTGCTGATGTCCACGACTTCTGCCTTTTTGTGAAAGTCAGACGAGGTCCCGGATCAACAAAGCCTTCACGTTGGAAATGATCTGGTTGTTTCAGCGGGGTCTGAGCATGTCGTTCGGTGCTGGGAGCGCGCCGCGCTCTCAGTAGTTGTGGGCCGTCCTTAAAGCAGCAGTAACACTCCTTAATCTGTATAATCCCCATAAAATCGTCCCTGAAAGCCATATTAATTTTCCGAAGGGTGTCCACCTGGAGGTCTCTCACAGTTTCTGGAAAAAAATTGATGCAGCAAAGCTCCAAATCGTTCAGACATTTATTCGCAATAAAAATCCGACGAGAGGGGTGGACCACTGCTCACACAAAGCCGGCTCACAGGCGAATGACGCAACCGACAGGAGTGAAAAAACTCACGCATGCGCACGAAGGTTCAAGCTTGTCTCATGCAATCACACGTGATTCAAATCCATATGGTTTTTGAAAAAAATAAAAAGGTCCGATACTTTTCTAACAGACCTCGTATGTATGTATGCTTCGCTCATATAACTGTCTATAACTTTCAACTGGTCCAGAACTCAGCTGCCTGGGACCAGAACCAGAGCCTCTGCTGCTGAGTAGATCACAGTTGTTTCTCAATACTTACAGTGGGTCCCAGTTAAATGCTGTATTCTCCTTCTTATTTTCAAGCCAGTTTGGCATCTCTATATCTCACAGATCTTCACCTCTTCACACCTCGTCGGTAGTGTCAGATCTTCTTCTGCCACTCTTCTCATTACATCTCTTGCTCACCTAACCCCCCCACCCCCCTGGAATTGTCTACCACAATAATTCTGAAACACTGAGTCTCTCCTACATTTAAATCCTGTCTTAACAGTCATCTTATTGAAGTATCTTATTTTGTAGAACCTGGATCCAGTGGTTTTCCTCAATTCATTATGCATGATCCCCTGTTCAAACCCCAGCCTGACTGAAAAATCACTGAGGACCCTTGGGCAGGGTCCTTAATCCCTAAATTGCTCCCAGTGTGTAGTGAGCACCTTGTATGGCAGCACCCTGACATCAGTGTGTGAGTGTGTATGGGTGAATGTGAAGCATCATTGTAAAGCGCTTTGAGCTTCTGATTCAGATGGAAAAGCGCAATGTAAATTCAACCAATTTACTTTATTTTCCAATATGACGTAAATCGGGGTATGAAAATCTTGCTTTATATCTTTCTTTTTTTAGCCGTCTGGTTATTTTTCTTTTCTTATTATATGGTAATGTGTCAGCATATGCTATGCAATACAGCATATGCTGTTCAACTGGCGGCTAAAGAGCCGTCAAAAACAACGAAGACTGAATACTGACCTGATTCTTCATGAATGTAACATTTCTTCGTTAAGGCTGTTTGTGTAAATAGGTGGCTGTTTTCTAACAAGCTTTTACAAAATGTGTTTTTGAACTAACAGAGTTTGCCTACTTCTAGGCAGCTTAAATAAATATTTGCACCTGTAACCGTGTAAAATCTGTGCCCTGCAGTGCGGTGTTCCCCTGGACCAACCTGCTGGTGGTGGTGGTGGAGCTGGAGGGCTCAGAGCAGGAAGCACTTGATCTGGTTCCCATGGTTACCAAGGCAGTACTGGAGGAACACTACCTGATCGTGGGTGTCGTTGTGGTGACAGACATTGGCGTTATCCCCATCAACTCCCGTGGCGAGAAACAGCGCATGCATCTCCGTGATGGCTTCTTACAAGACCAGCTAGACCCCATCTACGTGGCCTACAACATGTAGCCTGAGTGCATGTACGACTGTGCGTCTGTGTGTGCGAGCGAAAGTGAGCGAGCATGTGTTTTTATGAAAGTGCCCATCGGCATTGTTGTTCATTTATTTCCCAAAATCAAGATGTACTGTATTTTTGAACCTGCATATGGCGTGATCGAACTCGTCGGTTTTCTTTAAAGTCGTGTCGTTGGGATCGAGTGACTTGACTGAGTTGGTTGGTGACAGTTTGAGCATTTTTACATTCCCCTCCATTGACTCTCATGACCGTTACAGGAGCTCGTCACTGTAGGACGCCTTATGGGAACACTGTGTAAGTGACGATAGTTCTAGTTGTCACAATGTATGTCATCTCTCCAAGGTTTTTTAGGAGGTCAAATAGAGCGAGATAAATAATAGACTCTGTCTCTGTCATCATGTTTACTGCTCAAAGTGCAACTCCCCAATATGTGGTATTATTTCAGTTAGAACAGGGGCACCCAGATTATTGTAAAAATATAAATACTGTAAATAGACATAATAATCTATATGGAAAGGAACCTAAAACACGAGGACGTGTCATAGCCCCTATAATGCAGCTCGCTCCACCCGCACCCTGTGTGTGTGTGTGTGTGTGTGTGTGTGTGTGTGTGTGTGTGTGTGTGTGTGTGTGTGTGTATACACGTGTGTGTCCATCTGTCCGTCTGCTCATGTGTGACAGGGACATTTTATCAATTTCGTTGTGACTCACAAACTAGTTTTATCCTCAGATGTTTATGTACAGCAGAACACTAAATGTGTACCTGGTCACTGGATTTCCTGCCATGAAAATACACAGTGTACCGTAATAATGTTTGGTTATCTTTTATCCTTTTGTTTGTACTGTGAAGGTGAAGGTCACCCTGCTGTTGCGGCCATATAGTGAGTGATCCCATCTAGTGACACATTGGAACTGAAAGAAGTCCTAAAACAGACACAAAATTACAGTAGAAGCTTTCCAGTTAATCAAAAACATAAACTTATTGCACACTGCAAAAATGTTACCAAGTATATTTGTATAATTTCTAGTAAGATTTCCAGTAATTTCTTATGTACACTTAAATCTGAAATAAGGTTTATAGGATGCATTAAAAAACAAGTCCTCATATCTTATTGAAATTTCTATGAAGTGATTGTCTCTTATATTAGTTGTAGATTAGACCTTTAACTAGAAGTTAGACAAATATACTTGGCAAGTTTTTGAGTTTTTACAGTGTACCCAATGCTTCAAACACAGATGACAACTTTTTGACATATTTTTGTGACCATCTCACACGGAGTATTACTCAAGTTTGTAAAACAAAAAACAAAACAAAACAAAAAAGAAAACAATGGCTGGAGATAACTTCACCACTGATAAAGGAGAATTCCACTTACGTAGAAACTAGGCATTCTTTTTAGGTGGTTTGTTTATTGGGGCGGGGGGATTTTTTTTTTTATTTGGGACAAAACTGTATTTAATTATTGCATTATTTATAGCACAAATGTGTTAGCAAGCAGAAGCTAATGAGCTAATGTTATTGTTTGAGGCTAAATTAAGTCACCGTAAGCTCCTTCTTTTTGTCACTGAACAGATGAAAACAATTAGAAGTGCCCGGATGTGCAAACTGCTTCAATGCAGAGCTAAATGTGTGGACGTTTACCTCACTAAATGCAAATAATCTTTTAGAACATCCTATTCCACAGTTAGCCTTACATTAGCCTCGCCATCCTCCTCTGTTGCAACCAGTGATGCCCGTAACGCGTTACTCAGTAACGACCACTTTTTTTAGTAACGAGTAATCTAACGCGTTAATCTTTCCAAATCAGTAATCAGATTAAAGTTACTTCTCCAAGTCACTGTGCGTTACTATTATTTTTGCATTATGGGTCGATAGCAGCATTAAACTTGGTCTGAGGGCAAGGGGTCGGGGTTCGACTGAACTACACACTTTAAGCGAGCTGTGAGCTTTTCATCTGCGTTTTTCTGCAACAGCTACGACTCGTCCTCACCTCTTAAAGCACAGTGACAACAGCACACCTGCACTGAGCTTTACAAAGACATTTTTATGTTTTTTTTCCTCCGAGCCGCTCCATATCTGCTGCTAAAAACAGCTGATCCTCCGCGACGTGTCAACAACTAACACTATTTTCCACTCAAATGCACCTAATCTCTCTCTCTGAGGAGCACATGATGTGAAAACGCAATAAAACTTTCTTACCTGTAAATCTGGTCATGTTTTCTGCATAAATAAATGTTATCCATTCTTTGTGCTCAAACGCCAAAGCAGGGGCGAATCCAGATGGAATGGGGGCGTGGGGCAAGGATGTGCCCCCCCACAACACCCCTAGATTAAAGGTCCAGATTTGAAGCTTATTTTTACTACAACTACTAATACTACTTAAAATAATAATAAGAATTTCGACAAGTAAAATGTTTAGAGAGAATTTAAATGTTAGAAAAATGTTAGAATGAATTTAATAGTTACATTTATAAACAATGTAGGTTAGAAATTGCAAGTTTTACTGTTACAGTGCTGTCAACAGTTAAATATGAGGTCAAGAAAGAGGTCTTTATTTTACTTTTTATAAAACAAGTATTTATTTTCATTGAAGCCAAGAAAGGGTGACTATAAAGTGAGTTTTGGCAAAACAAGTATCATTGTCATGTTGAGGTGGCAGAGGGTTGTTGTCGGCAGCTGGGGAAAGTAACTAAAAAAGTAACTAGTAATCTAACTTAGTTACTTTTCCAATTGAGTAATCAGTAAAGTAACTAAGTTACTTTTTCAAGGAGTAATCAGTAATTGGATTACTTTTTCAAAGTAACTGTGGCAACACTGGTTGCAACTGCTATCAAGTGGCATACCGTTTTCGAAGACCCAGCCCTACAGCCTCATCCTGATCAGTGTATAGCAGTCACGTGTAGATGCTGCTATCCTGTGGCTGTAGATGATAATGCAGTAGTTTGATTTGAAATATAAGTCACAGGACCAGCCAAACAAGTAAAAAAGCGTGACTTGTAGTGTGGAAAATACAATATGACAATCCATCCATCCATTTTCTTCCGCTTTATCTGGAGTCGGGTTGCGGGGGCAGCAGCTCAAGCAAAGCCGCCCAGACCTCCCGATCCAAACACACCAACCCCCAGCTCCTCCGGGGGAACCCCAATGTTACCAAATCCTATTCTCATTAAAAAAAAAAAAAATCTGCATATGTAAGTAAGTATCTAAGTAAGGCTCCTCCCTTGTTTTTCACTCGTCACCACAGCAGACCCACGATGGATCTGCATGTTGATTTGGCACAAGCTTTGCACAGGATGCTCTTCCTGAAGCAACTCCATATTACATGGAGAAAGGTAGCAGGGGCGGGATTTGAACTAGGAATCTTCTGCACAGAAACCAAGCGCTCTAACCACTTGGCCACCACCCCAATCTCTGCATATGTACAATAAAAAAGTAAATAAATCATTTTCCTCATTAAATTTCTACAGGCTGTTACAGAAAACAGTATTTTCCTGCTGTTTAAAACCAAAAACATTTTTGATGTGATTATTGAGAACTATCTAGATTTTATGAATGAACATTTGGGTTTGTTGCGATTTGTTGACAAACTTTAATTGGCCTCTCATTTCATTGTAGGAAATCCAGTTAAACCAGGCAGACGCACGCTGAAGTCCATGGGTCTGGTTTCCACTGGGTCTAAAAGGTCTGGTTTTAGAGTCCCATCGTGCACTGAAAATCAACTGGATGTGGTTTCATTTTGCAAAATTAGGAGAGCATACTTTTTTAATTGCTGAACTTTTCATTTTGACCACTGACCTGTTTCATAGCAAATTACCATGAAGTGCAATGTTTGTGATGAGCTGCTTAATTTACAGCACGAGTCATAACTGTCCATCCTGTTGCTTTTATTTCATCGTGTAAAACTCACATAAAGCATCCAAAGCATCTGTTTCTTGCATAAATGTGTGATTCTAAAGAGGGAACAACAAAGAGAGAAGATTATAGTTATATGAAGGGAGTTTCAGGGAATTAAAGCATTCTGAGTCTCTGGTTCACTGACATTTATTTGACCTCGACTGCTCATGCTCAACTTCCTGTTATGGCCATAGTTGACCAAGTAGATCCAGCCCAATGTAACCAACTGAAAATCAGTCGTTTTTAAAAAAAAATTTAAATAGTAATGGGAATAAATCAATTTATTATTGACTGCAGAACTTATTATATGGTAATATGTATTAGACTAATCAGTCTGTTTCTGTGGCATCAATATAACTTGAATTTTCTGTCTTGGACATTGATATGAAATTGTAACTACATCAATGTCAATGTAACAACACTGGTACTGTAATAATTGCAAATTGAAGCGTATGCCAAGATTCAGGTTCAAAATCGTTACTTATACGTGAACTCTCAAAGCAGTTCATGCAGCCCGCATCATAACAGGATGACATTCTGCTTCCTGCCACAACCAGAAATAGGAGCATTTTTTTGTTTGTTTTTTTTCCCTCTTGGCCGTGGCTGCCATCACAAAGCATGAGCATTCTAGTTCAGATACATGTGTGTTCATGCTGAGATCAAAGGGAACTGGAGGTGTCGCTGTAGTTATAATTATTCACAGACATAGAAGGTCAGGCAGTCACACAGTAGAAGATAAAACCTGATGATAATAATATACTTGATTTTTTTAGACTGGTGCTTGAGTCAGATTAAGATCTAAGAACTGTTAATCCACTTGTAAATGTCATATTAACTACAGCGACATCTGGTGCTGTTTGGAGGAAGGGAGCCCCAGTAAAAGGTTTACGTAGAAAATCTCTTGTAGCAATAAAACCCATGCAGGGTGTTCTTCACTGCAGGGATTACCGTATTTACCATCTAAAATCCAAGCAGGTAGCAGAAAATGGGATTATTTATAATTTTGATTAATTGTCAAAGCATAAACGCATTATATCTTTCTGAGCTGTTTTTAGTTAAATTTTGTATATATAGTTTGTTCAAACAAAATTGTCTATCTGTTTAAATCTTGACATATATTATTCTGAATATAAGACAACCCTGATGTTAATGACTCCTCTTTAAGACATATATGGAAAAAGACTTTCTGAAGAATATATACATATAAAGAAAATGCTTTATTTGAAAGTAATGCAAATGGAAGCACATTTTATGGGCAGTACGTCATTTCTGATTTCACGTTCTGACACACTGAGATGCGTTTAGGACCATGATAAACTTTTCCTGTTAGCATATTTAGGATAGTCCTTTGAACTCACCATCTTGTAATGTTACCCTCTCCCACCATATTTCTAGTTTACTTGAGGATTGCTCCATTTGTAACAAAGAATTTAAAGTTTGCATCATAACTTCTCAGTTGCAGGTTAACTTACCTTACTTTTGAGATGCTGTCTTTTCAGGATCATCAATGTGTCACTCCATCATGCAGCACAGTAAGCTAGTTAGGAGGGCGGGTCACTTCAACCCTTGGATAGGTGTTTGACACCACTTGCTATTTTCCCCAAATGTATTTCCAAGAAAAAAAAAAAACAGTCTTATATTTGGAACAATACAGTATTTGCTGTTTAGCTGGGGTTTCTTTTGTTTCCTTACTTGGTTTTGTTTCTACAAAATGTTATATTTGTTGCATTTGACAGTTTAGCTATGAATTCATCATTTGTATTAAAAAGGGAAAGTATCTCCCAACCTGTGCATGGTAGAAAATCTGCAGAATTCACTGCATTACCATTAACATTTCAGTGTCAATTGAAGCTGGACTCAAAGTTGGCTTTTAAGGTGGTTTTGTTATTGTGGGAGGCAGCTCTCAGTTATTATTTATAATAGAAGCCATGTATAACATCACATAATAGCGGTTTGGAGTAAAACATCTGCTCCATGTCTGCAGCCAAATAAATAAAAAGGTATTTGTGGTGTAATAGTGAATAACAGATTTACAAAATTGGATGAAAAATAGCTGCACAAAATCATTCATTCGCACCTCAAATGTGAAAATATTTTTAAACAGTTCTTATTTTCTTGCAAGTTTTAGTGTAAAAGCAATATAAGCTTTGAATAGGAAAAACACAGTATCTTCATCCACCTAAAATTAAACCAAAGAATAAAGGCCAGAGACCAGAAAAGCGGGGAATGAAAATAGCTCATACAAAGACAATTTTAAATACCAAAAACAAAAGACGTGGACTTTTATATACAAAATGTGATCAGTTATGAAGCTCACTGCAAGAACAGCAGTTTCCATTATAAGTACTATTCTGTACAGGGTGTTTATGTACCTAAATTGTTTTTAAAAATAGGAAAATTATATATGCTTTGAAAATGGCCAGAATTTTCTTGCTATGACCAAGGTTTCACACCCTCAAGGCCAAGGCCTGAACAAAAGCAGGCATTAATGCACCTTAAGACCAAGGCACTGCAAGGCTGAATGTGCAACAAAATGTGACTGTGCAATTTGATGCTGGAATTCCTGATATTGTTATGATCCTCAGGGGGTACTCTGGGTGAGAAATGGGGTGCAGCCTGTGCAGACTGCCTGTCCCTCAATCTGACGTGCTGAGGAACTGCATGCAAGTTTAAAGAAAATTACAGAATAACAATGAGATTCAAGAATTTTTAAAACTGTCAAAATCAGAGATCTCTTCCAGCAGTTAAAATATAAACTGAAAAATTGGCCACACAAACAAAAAATGATTATCTTTCTAGACTAATGGACCTTTCTTGACTAATGACTTTTAATGCATGAGAGTTTATTTAAGACTTTGCCATATGACACTGCTTGGCAAAATATTATTTTCACATTTTATACTGAAATGTCCATCTTTAAGCATTCAATGAAATGTTTTTATTCATCACCATCTGCGCATTTAGCAGATGAAACACAAGACTCTTCATATTAAAATAAAAGTGGAGAATCCGCTCTGGATTTGGACAGAAAATGCAGTGAAGAACGTCCTGCAGGCTTTGGTACAACAGTTACCACCTGTTGTGCACTGACTCAGAGCTTTCCTCCAGTAGTGAGGGTATATAGAAATAAATAATATAAATAACTAATACATTTTTAAAGTATCTCAAGATGAGTTGTAGTGTTCACTGTGTAGCTGTGGATTATGGGAATTATGACTGTCGCTATGGGTTACAGAGTTTTATTCGGCGTGTAGATATCGGGTACATATGGAGACGATTCATCCTTTCATTTCCTCAGCAGTTTCTGTCTTCATCACTCGTCCTTTTCCCCCTCCAACACATTTATTAGGAGAAAATCTTTATGCATATTGCTGGTTGCTTAGCGCTTGTGTTGGGTTTTGCTGATTTGTTGTTAGCGGCGTAGCGGCCATGTTTCTGTCCCTGCCTGAGTGAGTGAATGACTGAGTGAGTGAGTGAGTGAAGATACTGGGGAAAAAAAGCAGAAAGACCCATCAGAAACCCAGAGGACTGGCCCATATGTTCGGGGCTGATGGGAGCGACAGACTGCATGGTGTTTGTGCATGTGCGCGTGTGTGTACATTGTATGTAAATAGTGTTGATTTTGTACGGTACAAGTGTGTGTGAGACTTGTTTTGTACACATGACAAAAAGATTAAATGACACTTTTATAAGAGCCGGTCATTGGCTCACCGTCACACTATACAGTGCAATAAAGTGCTTTGATTGGCTAAAATGGAGACTCTTATTTTGTTTCATTACGGCAAACATTTTTTCAACAGGAAACCACAAAGTTTGGTTCAGTTAAGAAATCTACCCTGGACAGGACGCAGCCCCAAGATTGTTCTCATTTGTAACCCGCCAAGTAAGATTGTCTAGGGGTTTTTGTGTTTTGTTGTATCATAGAACCAGCCTAGGTCCTGGATGGCATCCACCCAGACAGACAACCTGTCCAACCACAGTTCTCGAAAGTTAGCGGTGATCTGCTGTAGCAAGGGAAAACATACGTGTCCCTTTGGCTGTCTCCAGCTGCTGGGGTCCTCAACACCGAGGCACTTACGCAATGAATCATACAAACACTACAAGGCCAAAATGTTGAAGTTGTTGGTCAATCATAATACAAGTTATACTCCTCAGCTTAATCTCCACAAGCAACCGCTTGTTTGGCACAAAGTCCTTCCAGAAGTACTGAAGGAGCCTCCAAACAGACCTGGTACCAAAGACATCCAGGTCACTGATTAATGTCCAAGTCTCATAACCATACAGTGTTTTTTAAGACAGGAAGCACCAGGATGCTAAAGACTTGGATTTTTAGTCTGCAAAGGTGTCCACATCATCAAAACAACTCTGTTCAGCGATCTCATGGCTCTGTAAGCTCTTCCCTGAATTTTCTCGAGCTCAAAGGCTGAGTCCAGGACGTCATTGAAAACTTGAATTTTTGTCTTGATCCAGGATCATCGCAAATACAGATTTTCCAACTTCACTCATCTTCTCAAGTGCTACTGCAATCAAGCTGTTCACTGATTCCTCAGCTGTAAATGGGTACTGGTCTTGGTTGGGGGAAGTAACCTACCTGGATTGCCATTCCATCCATTTGGAGTTGTAGACTCTCCGCTTTGTGCCAGAGAATCTAGGGATGAGCACAGACAGCAGTGAGCCTCAAGGTCTATTTAGGACTTTTTTTTTTTTTTTTTTGTGCTTCTAAACTAATACAAATGTAACTTTTCCAAACTTGTGCCGAGCCTCCAGTGAAGTGCATTCACAAGCCCTTCTGAGTCACCTTTTGAGAAAACCTGGACCATATGTGAGAGCTACAAAGCTGAAAACTGCTTTTGTGGGTGTTTTTTTTTTCTTTTTTTTTTATTGCCTTGACCCCAGAAAAGATAAGCAATGTAAAAAGGTAGAGGTCGCATTCATACTCCAACATTGTAAACCAGAACAAGTTAACAGAACTCAAAAATACTGAGGCAATCACTTGCCACAAAATCTTTGAGTTCATTAACTTAAAAGTCAGTTGTTCCCAGAACTTAAAAGTTTTAATTACATGCTACTTGTACCTCATGATTACAATTAAATCACCACATCCACCACATGTTGCTGACATCAGACACATTTAGTAATGCTGAAGCAACAGAAATGAGTGGAATTCAAATATAAAATTATATTTAATTCTTTTAAGTTATGCTTTGACATTTTGTGTACTTAATATACACATAGTTCAAGTCAATCAAAAATTCTGAGTTTAACTTACTCAAAAAGCAAGACCATGTTACACAAACTAGAAATATTTAAGTAAGATTTTTTTTAAAAGCTGAATTTGCACTACTTAATATTTTTAATTGATTTGAACATTCGGGTTTACAGTGAATGTTTCTCAAATGTTCCCTTCTCACCTTATACCCCCCTTCTCAAAATGTCCCCAAAATATGGAATATTACAGAAAATGCTAGAAACGTTTTTATTGAAATAAGATTTTCAAACTCTGCTTCCATCTGTCAACTCTGTGTGTCTTCTATCTAGTTTTCCGAGAAGTACTCTGGTTTTATTGGCACAATGTCCAGTATGCTGCTCTGCTCGAGCCCTCCCTGATATTAATAACTGTAAACTAAAAATGTACACAACTAAAAGCAAAGTTTACACATGCTTGCAATATTTACAGAAATGCAACTCATAATTGAGCAACAGATAGATAAACAGTCAAACCTAATAAAACAGTTGAGCATCTTTCTGGAACTAAACACACCGTGTTTGGACCGTTTTCCTTGTCAAATCTTTGCTCTTCGTTCTGGTCCCATTTTCAGGTCACCCCTGGTGTCTCGGGGACTGTAATTCTACAGTAAAAGCATTCCTGTGTATTACTGCTCAGTTATTTAAGGATTTAAAGCCCAAGTGATCTATAGGGTCAGCAGATTTCCTGACAGTCTTTAAACTTGCTTATACAAGGTCTATTAGAAAAGTATCCGACCTTATTATTTTTTTCAAAAACCATATGGATTTACTTCATATGTTTTTACGTCAGCCAAGCTTGAACCTTCGTGCGCATGCGTGAGTTTTTCCACGCCTGTCGGTTGCGTCATTCGCCTGTGAGCATGCCTTGTGGGAGGAGTGGTCCAGCCCCCTCGTTGGATTTTCATTGTCAGGAAATTGCGGAATGATTTGGGCTGTTTTTTCCATCAGAATTTTTTCAGAAACTGTTAGAGACAAGCAGCTGGAAACCATTCGAAAAATTTATCTGGCTTTCGGTGAAAATTTTACGGGCTTCACAGAGAATAAGGAGTGTTACTACAGCTTTAAGGATGCCCCACAATGGCACACGGCGCGCCGCGCTCCGAACCGCTATCGAGAGGCAGAAAACACCACATCATTTCTAAACGGATGGCTGTGTGGAGCTGGGACCGAGGTGAGCAATTTCTCTTGTTATCACACGAGCTGGACATCAGCCATTTTCCGGCAGATTTCACTTTTAACAAGAGATTTTGTCAAGGAAAGCCGCGCGGAGGCTTTGCGCGTCAGGACCGATTCGCTGATTGAGCGAGACAAAGGAACACCTCCGTTTCGGAGTGCCAGGGGACAAGTTGGAACATGTCCAGCTCTCCACAATTTCTCTTATACTCACTGGGCTGGTAAGCATTGAAAGCCGAGATAGGCATGTCCCAAAATAGAAAACTATAAAACGTGGTGTTCTCAGGGGAAACAGGGCCTTATTTTTAGATGGTTTGGGGTTAAACTTTTCACTGTGGTCAAAAACAATTTTTATGGATACAATGTTGAGTTAGCATGCTAAGACCTTCACAGGCTACACACAGCTATAAAAAGTAATGGCACGGGTGAAGGTAAAACCCTGAAAGTCAACCAGATGTCCAGTGGTGCATGTTTACCTCAGTAAATTAAAGAAACTTTTTAAAATGACTGATACCGTTAGCATTGTCTTAGCCTCCTTTTTGTTTTGTTTCTGTCACACTCCACTGTGTCATTGTGAGTTAACTGTTGATAAGGGCCTCATTACAAATATATCCCCATCCTGGACAATCAATTGTATGTTCCTAGAGATTTTACCAACGCTACTAGACACTTCTAATGACATTTCTGCTGATTCGGTGATGATGAGATGTGATATTTGAGGGATTTTAGTTTGCCCCATACCATTATATTCTAGAGCTGCTATGGTGTTAGCATTTTACCTCAATACAGGACTAAGAAGCGGTATACTTTAAGGGTTTTCAGCTTGGCCTATACCATTGTAGAGATTTTGTAGGATTTATTAATATTGTAAAATGAGACTTACGAATGTAACTACGGTTCTATGAATTGCGGGTGACCGCCAGAGGGCGGTGCTTTAGCACCTGGATAACTACATGTGCGCAGCACAGAGGTCGAGAATATATACGAACAAAGTCACGCCATTGGATGTGACCTGGGTGACGTCACTGGTTGTCTTTATATACTAGATGCACCCAGCGCTCGCTTCTTTTCGGAATGAACTCGCAAGACTGAGTGACAAGCAACTCTGGCGGTCATCCGGAATTCATAGAACTGTAGTTACATTTGTAACTCTCATTCTATTTCATTCCTCCTGACCACCAGAGGGCGGTGTTTTAGCACCTGGATGACTTAATACCAACAAGGTCACGAAGAGTCACACTCACCTCGCATCAGCAGTGGGGAGTGGAGGCAGACAACACCGCCGAAGTCACCGCAGGAGGAGCAGCCACATTCAGTCTGTAATAGTGGGCGAAGGTACAGGACGAAGCCCACGTAGCAGCAGCACAAATATCACTCAAAGGGACACCTCTCAGTGCAGCCCAGGAGGTGGACATCCCTCTGGTGGAATGGCATGTAACCTTAGGAGGCTGAAGACCTCTGGACCTGTATACTTGTAAAATGGTATCCACGACCCAATGCGAGAGTCGCTGCTTTGAGACAGCACAGCCTCTTTTGTGATCACTGTAACGCACAAACAGGGCATCCGTTTTCCAGATCCCGGCAGTCGCACTAATGTACCGCTTCAACATTCGGACAGGACACAGGGAACCTGAAACAGATAATCCTGGATCAGAATGCAGGGCATACACAGCCAAGGAAACTGGCTGGTTAACATGAAAGGTTGAAATTCTCTTGGGTAAAAAGGACGGATTAGGCCACAGCGTAACCCCAGATCCATCAGAATTGCATTGCAAACAGTCCCCAGCGACTGATAGGGCATGGAGCTCTCCCACCCGCTTAGGCGAAGACAGTGCAAGTAGAAAGGCAGTCTTCACTGACACCCATTTAAGATCAGCACTTTCAACTGGTTCGAAAAGGGATAAGCTTAAACCCTCCAGGACTAGAGGAAGGTCCCATGAAGGTACGCGTGCAAGCCTTGGAGGCCGCAAACGTAGAGCACCTTTCAAAAACGACACACTAAGAGGTGTGAACCCACTGACCGGCCATCAACGTAGACGTGCCGGGCAGAGATTGCAGCAACATAAACCTTCAAGGTAGTGACAGAAAGTCCTTTCTCCAGCAGTTCTTGTAAATATTTGAGGAGAATAGGCACAGGGCAATGCTCCGGGTCTAACTTTTGGTTCTCACACCACCGCACAAACAGCTTCCATCTGTTGTCATACAAAGCCCTGGTAGAAACAGCACGTGAATTAAGGATAGTCTGAACAACAGCCTGGTCACAAGAACTTAACAAGGAGTCCGGCCCCTCAACGGCCACACATACAGTTGAAGGTGTTCTGGGTGAGGGTGCCAAATCCTCCCCTGTAGCTGTGACAACAAATCCTTCCTCTCCAGGAGAGCCCAAGGTTCCCCCTCGAGGAGTTTGTAAATCATGGGAAACCAAATCCTCCCTGGCCAGAATGGAGCAACCAGCAGCACCCTGTGGCTGCTCTGATCTATCCTGTGCAGTGTCAACATCAGCAGCGGGAGAGGAGGGAAGGCATAAAGGAGGCAATCCAGCCATAGGTGAGCCAAAGCATCCGGCCCCAGCGGGCTGTCTGGTTCAGAGAGGGAGTACCACCGTGGGTAATGTGTTGAGGTGCTTGAAGCGAAAAGGTCCACTTCCGCTACACCATACTTCTGGCAGATCATTTGGACCACAATCGGGTTCAGTCTCCACTCTCCCGGTGGTGGTTTCTGTCTGGAGAGTAAATCTGCAACGCTGTTCTGTACGCTGGGCAGATGAACTGCTCTGACACTTTGAAGGTGAGGCAATGCCCATAAGAGAAGCCTCCGATTTTCTGCCAATGAGTGATTGGACCTGGTGCCCCCCTGATGGTTTATGTGATAGACTGTTGACGTGTTGTCCGACCGGACAAGAACATGTCTTCCTCTCAGGGCCGGGAGGAAATGCTTGAGAGCCACTCGCACAGCGCGAAGCTCCAGCACGTTTATGTGTTGGAGTCTCTCCTGAGGACTCCAGACACCCCTCACCATCCTGTGATTCCACACGGCCCCCCAACCTTTGAGTGATGCATCTGTAACAACCACCTCTCGGCAAGAAGGGACGGAGCCTAGAGGGACACCCTTGCAGATGAAGTCCACATTCCCCCAGGGTCTGAGGTGCAGAAGGCACTGGTTGGAGAGTCGTACAAGCCTGTGCTGATGCAACTTTGAGTTGAGGCCTAGGTTGTTGATCCAAATCTGTAGGGGACATAAGAACAGAAGTCCCAAAGGTACCACTAGCGACATTGCAGTCAATTTGCCCATCAACCGGAGCAGCAAACCAAAAGGCAGCGTCACAGCCCATTGAATGTGTGAGACGAGACGAATTGCATCGTCCACTCTCTGCGGGGATGGCGATGCAGTCATAGTCAGGGAGTTGATGGCAATGCCGATAAAGGTTGTTTGTTGACTGGGAACAAGAGAACTCTTTGCAAAGTTCACTGTGAGTCCTAAATGAGAGACATGGTTCAGTAGAAGAGCTGTGTCGTTGTGCGCCTGCTCCTGAGTCGGCACGCAGACAAGCCAATCGTCTAAGTAGGCGCGATTACTGGAAGCTCTGTGAAACCGTTCAGCTCTCGGGGGTCTGCCTGTAGGCACCCAAAAGGCAGGCCGCTGGGAGAGCTGGCCCTCAACTGCGAAAGCACGTGCAGCTCTGAGAGTCGGCAGAAGCCTGGATGTAGAGTGAAAAGCTGTAGCACGTCTGAGTGGCTGAGGGCTGGAAGACCGGTGTAGGTCAACAAACTGTTGCCGAGTTTTACTAGCCTCAACATCACGCTCCAAAGTCTGTTGGGCCGCAGGTCCAAATACTTGGCCTGGAAGAACCGGCAGCGAACGGAGTGTGCCTCTGCAGGATTCAGACAGGGGGGACTGCGCAAGCCACACCTGACGTCTAGTGATGGTAAGGGTTGACATCAGTCTGCCAAGCTCTCTGGACATATAAGCAAAGGTTTGGACTGAGACATCACTAAGACTTTGCGTAGCATCATCAACCTCTGCCTCCCTCAAAGACTTTGAGAGGGCAAGGGCTAAATGGGACAGTGAGTTGCCTAGGCGACCGATGCGAGCAGCTATGTCATAGCTTTTGATGAGGAGGTCATCAGTGACCGTACACTGAGGTCGTGGGCAGCGGGCATCCGGCTGAGCAGCATCAGCTGGAGCCACAACCAGGTTTGCAATAATGCTGTCAACGGCGGGCATACGGTTCAGACCATACTGCGCCAAATCACACATAGAGCTAAGGGCTCTGCAGTCCTGCGATAGATGGGTCAATGATTTGGAGTCCACCCATCATCGGTGGAGCTCCTCGATATATGGTTGTGAAACTGGAACGTTGAACTCAGGCTTCTGAGTGCCTTTGAAAAAGGCACTTGCAGCGTGGTTTCCACAGGGGGATTGTCGACCCCAAGCCTGGATAAAGCCACCTGAACAACTTGCTTGACAAAGGATAGTCCATGTCCGGTTTGTGGCAGGGACTCTGCCTCAGAGGTGTGAGAGCCCACTAATGAATGGCTTGGAGAAAGACCCCTCTCATCCTCATCCTCCACACAGTTTATATCACTTGTCATGTACAAGGAATCAGTCGCAGCAATAGACACGACATCTTCCTCCTGCTGAGTAACTACATTCGTCTGATCAGCCTCATTAGGGACAACAGGAACTGTCACTGCATCCCTAGGCTGTAGATTTACTAAGCAAGGTCTTAATCTGAGCAAACTCAGAAGTCAACGTTTCAACCTTTTCAGCCAAAGCATGGTCATGAGTAACCTTAGCAGAAGGGGCTCCTGCATGTGGGTGTTTACGGCGCTTTGGTTCCTTCCTGGGGCTGGAGGCCAAAGTCGCACTAGATATTCCACTTTCCAATGCCGCAAGTCTAGCAGATGTCTCTGACATTAAGGCAGGCATCGCCAGTCAGGGCTTCCCTCAAGTGTCCGATCCCAAGACACGAGGGGCAAAACATATGTCCATCATCTGGGCTCAATGGAGCCAAACAGGTACTACAGCCATGCAACAAAGGCCCTGTCAACATTGTGGACTGCGTGCAGATGGCTAACGCAAGCCCTGACGGTTACAGATGAAAAGACAAAGCGTGAATCACACGCAGTGTAAATAGTAACACGAGGCACGGAGCGTGAAGCACTCACAGCCGTCGACTTGACACGAGGCACGGAGCGTGAAGCACTCACAGCTGCAGACTCGACATGAGGCACGGAGAGTGAAGCACTCCAGCCGCAGACTTGACACGAGGCACGGCGCGTGAAGCACTCCAGCCGCAGACTCGACACGAGGCACGGCGCGTGAAGCACTCCAGCCGCAGACTCGGCACGAGGCACGGAGCGTGAAACACTCAGTGTAAAAGCTAATACAAGGCCCGGAGCGTGAAACACTCACAGCCACAGTAATAACACGATGCACATAGCCGAAAAACTCACAGCCCAAGTGCTAAGTCACTTAGAGCAATGACGACAACACTAGCTGCTAGCAGAGCTGTTAAACTTAACAAAATGGCAGCAGTGCAGACAAAGTATTTCAACAAGTGGAAAACACTCACGGCAAGCCCAACACAGTACACTATACTGGTTCTTATACACACACTACCATGTAGTTAACGGGGTTAGTGACACAGCTAAACAAATAGCCAGCTTTCGTCGAAACAACACAGTTAATGTGCACAGAGGAAAATACCCAGCAGGGCAGCGGCAAAGGCGCACACCTGATGTTTAGGAAGGTGTACTCACGACAGGCGTCAGTCAAAGAATACAAAAAACGGTGAGGCCGTGCCTCGCAGCCTCTGGAGGACGTGTGCAGTGCACGTAGCTCCAACCGAAGGTGGGTTGCGAGGCTACAAGCGAGAGCGGCAATCACAGCTAAATGCGTTCTCAACCTCTAATAATGCGAGAATGTAGAAAAGAGGCGAGCGCTGGGTGCGTCTGGTATATAAAGACAACCAGTGACGTCACCCAGGTCACATCCAATGGCGTGACTTTGTTGGTATATATTCTCGACCTCTTTGCTGCGCACATGTAGTTTTCTCTATGACTCTGTTTTGAGAAATGTGAAGTTAGCGACACCAGCAACCATAGTCAATTGTCTTCCAGGGGCCAGAGCAGGCGACATTGAAGGAAATTTGAAACTGCTGGCTAAGGCTAAGCGTAAATTTGGTAAGATTTTAATTCACGTCGGCAGTAATGACACCCGGTTACTGCACCACAGACTAAAACAGTTAAATGTGGTCTATTAAACATTAGGTCTCTCTCTTCTAAGTCCCTGTTGGTAAATGATATAATAATTGATCAACATATTGATTTATTCTGCCTTACAGAAACCTGGTTACAGCAGGATGAATATGTTAGTTTAAATGAGTCAACACCCCCGAGTCACACTAACTGTCAGAATGCTCGTAGCACGGGCTGAGGCGGAGGATTAGCAGCAATCTTCCATTCTAGCTTATTAATTAATCAAAAACCCAGCCAGAGCTTTAATTCATTTGAAAGCTTGACTCTTAGTCTTGTCCATCCAAATTGGAAGTCCCAAAAACCAGTTTTATTTGTTATTATCTATCGTCCACCTGGTCGTTACTGTGAGTTTCTCTGTGAATTTTCAGACCTTTTGTCTGACTTAGTGCTTAGCTCAGATAAGATAATTATAGTGGGCGATTTTAACATCCACACAGATGCTGAGAATGACAGCCTCAACACTGCATTTAATCTATTATTAGACTCTATTGGCTTTGCTCAAAATGTAAATGAGTCCACCCACCACTTTAATCATATCTTAGATCTTGTTCTGACTTATGGTATGGAAATAGAAGACTTAACAGTATTCCCTGAAAACTCCCTTCTCTCTGATCATTTCTTAATAACATTTACATTTACTCTGATGGACTACCCAGCAGTGGGGAATAAGTTTCATTACACTAGAAGTCTTTCAGAAAGCGCTCTAACTAGGTTTAAGGATATGATTCCTTCTTTATGTTCTCTAATGCCATATACCAACACAGTGCAGAGTAGCTACCTAAACTCTGTAAGTGAGATAGAGTATCTCGTCAATAGTTTTACATCCTCATTGAAGACAACTTTGGATGCTGTAGCTCCTCTGAAAAAGAGAGCTTTAAATCAGAAGTGCCTGACTCCGTGGTATAACTCACAAACTCGCAGAAAAAGCAGATAACCCGTAAGTTGGAGAGGAAATGGCATCTCACTAATTTAGAAGATCTTCACTTAGCCTGGAAAAAGAGTCTGTTGCTCTATAAAAAAGCCCTCCGTAAAGCTAGGACATCTTTCTACTCATCACTAATTGAAGAAAATAAGAACAACCCCAGGTTTCTTTTCAGCACTGTAGCCAGGCTGACAAAGAGTCAGAGCTCTATTGAGCTGAGTATTCCATTAACTTTAACTAGTAATGACTTCATGACTTTCTTTGCTAATAAAATTTTAACTATTAGAGAAAAAAATTACTCATAACCATCCCAAAGACGTATCGTTATCTTTGGCTGCTTTCAGTGATGCCGGTATTTGGTTAGACTCTTTCTCTCAGATTGTTCTGTCTGAGTTATTTTCATTAGTTACTTCATCCAAACCATCAACATGTTTATTAGACCCCATTCCTACCAGGCTGCTCAAGGAAGCCCTACCATTATTTAATGCTTCGATCTTAAATATGATCAATCTATCTTTGTTAGTTGGCTATGTACCACAGGCTTTTAAGGTGGCAGTAATTAAACCATTACTTAAAAAGCCATCACTTGACCCAGCTATCTTAGCTAATTATAGGCCAATCTCCAACCTTCCTTTTCTCTCAAAAATTCTTGAAAGGGTAGTTGTAAAACAGCTAACTGATCATCTGCAGAGGAATGGTCTATTTGAAGAGTTTCAGTCAGGTTTTAGAATTCATCATAGTACAGAAACAGCATTAGTGAAGGTTGCAAATGATCTTCTTATGGCCTCGGACAGTGGACTCATCTCTGTGCTTGTTCTGTTAGACCCCAGTGCTGCTTTTGATACTGTTGACCATAAAATTTTATTACACAGATTAGAGCATGCCATAGGTATTAAAGGCACTGCGCTGCGGTGGTTTGAATCATATTTGTCTAATAGATTACAATTTGTTCATGTAAATGGGGAATCTTCTTCACAGACTAAAGTTAATTATGGAGTTCCACAAGGTTCTGTGCTAGGACCAATTTTATTAACTTTATACATGCTTCCCTTAGGCAGTATTATTAGACGGTATTGCTTAAATTTTGATTGTTACGCAGATGTTAGTCTTGTCCATCCAAACTGGAAGTCCCAAAAACTAGTTTTATTTGTTGTTATCTATCGTCCACCTGGTCATTAGTGTGAGTTTCTCTGTGAATTTTCAGACCTTTGGAATGACTTAGTGTTGTGTGGGCCGCTGAAGAGGAGGTACTGCTGGCCCACCACCACCAGATGGCGCCCTGCTTGAAGTGCGGGCTTCAAGCACGAGAGGGCGTCATAGCAACCGGGAGTGACAGCTGTTACTCGTCATCAGCACCAGCTGCCACTCATCCACATCACCACCACCTTAAAGGCCGGACTGCAACTCCACCTCCCCGCCGAGAAATCAGCTACCTTGGAGGTAATTTCTCTGCTACACTTAACGCTGACTAATAGTCTGAACTTCTTTGCAGCCGTTTTCCTGTGGTGTTGCCTTATCTGTGGGATTGGCGTTTGGTGTGATCAGCGACGGCTTCGCTTCACACCCCAACCAGATAAGTGGTTAGACAGGAGCTTCATGAGTGTGTGACTGGAGGTGGAGGTGCTCCCTCCCAAAAGAACACAGACTGTGGGATTACTGAGTGTGCGTACTCACACTCACCTGTGCTGTTTCTGTTCTCTGCCAGCAGTGCCAGGTCTGACAGCTGGAGACGGTGACCACCTGGGGACTCAGGACTTGGCGGCTCCGGTGTTCTTCAGATCCGTTGGCGGTGAGGGCCATGTGGGATCCGGCTCGGTTCTGGACGGGCGTCTCCTATCCTCAAGCCTGCCCACACGTCACCCAACGTGTAATTGACTGTAGTTCCAAACATGTTGTTGTCTGTATTCCGTTGTGCACAATTTACAACATTAAATTGTTACTGTTGGGCTTATCCATTGCCCGTTCTTTTACACCCCCTGTTGTGGGTCCGTGTTCCTACACTTTCACAACACTTAGTGCTTAGTTCAGATAATTATAGTGGGCGATTTTAACATCCACATAGATGCTGAGAATGACAGCCTCAACACTGCATTTAATCTATTATTAGACTCAATTGGCTTCGCTCAAAATGTAAATGAGTCCACCCACCACTTTAATCATACTTTAGATCTTGTTTTGACTTATGGTATGGAAATTGAAGACTTAACAGTATTCCCCGAAAACCCCCTTCTGTCTGATCATTTCTTAATAACATTTACATTTACTTTAATGGACTACCCAGCAGTGGGGAATAAGTTTCATTACAGTAGAAGTCTTTCGGAAAGCGCTGTAACTAGGTTTAAGGATATGATTCCTTCTTTGTTATGTTCTCCAATGCCATATACCAACACAGTGCAGAGTAGCTACCTAAACTCTGTGAGTGAGATGGATTATCTCGTCAATAGTTTTACATCCTCATTGAGCACAACTTTGGATGCTGTAGCTCCTCTGAAAAAGAGAGCCTTAAATCAGAAGTGTCTGACTCCGTGGTATAACTCACAAACTCGCATCTTAAAGCAGATAACCCGTAAGTTGGAGAGGAAATGGTGTCTCACTAATTTAGAAGATCTTCACTTAGCCTGGAAAAAGAGTCTGTTGCTGTATAAAAAAGCCCTCCGTAAAGCTAGGACATCTTACTACTCATCACTAATTGAAGAAAATAAGGACAACCCCAGGTTTCTTTTCAGCACTGTAGCAAGGCTGACAACGAGTCAGAGCTCTATTGAGCCGAGTATTCCTTTAACTTTAACAAGTAATGACTTCATGACTTTCTTTGCTAATAAAATTTTAACTGTTAGAGAAAAAAATAACTCATAACCATCGCAAAGACATATCGTTATCTTTGGCTGCTTTCAGTAATGCTGGTATTTGGTTAGACTCTTTCTCTCCGATTGTTCTGTCTGAGTTATTTTCATTAGTCACTTCCTCCAAACCAACAACATGTCTAGTAGACCCCATTCCTACCAGGCTGCTCAAGGAAGCCCTACCATTAATTAATGCTTCAATCTTAAATATGATCAATCTATCTTTATTAGTTGGCTATGTACCACAGGCTTTTAAGGTGGCAGTAATTAAACCATTATTTAAAAAGCCATCACTTGACCCAGCTATCTTAGCTAATTATAGGCCAATCTCCAACCTTCCTTTTCTCTCAAAAATTCTTGAAAGGGTAGTTGTAAAACAGCTAACTGATCATCTGCAGAGGAATGGTCTATTTGAAGAGTTTCAGTCAGGTTTCAGAATTCATCATAGTACAGAAACAGCATTAGTGAAGGTTACAAATGATCTTCTTGTCCTGTTAGACCTCAGTGCTGCTTTTGATACTGTTGACCATAAAATTTTAATACAGAGACTAGAGCATGCCATAGGTATTAAAGGCACTGCGCTGCGGTGGTTTGAATCATATTTATCTAATAGATTACAATTTGTTCATGTAAATGGGGAGTCTTCTTCACAGACTAAGGTTAATTATGGAGTTCCACAAAGTTCTGTGCTAGGACCAATTTTATTCACTTTATACATGCTTCCCTTAGGCAGTATTATTAGAAAGCATTGCTTAAATTTTCATTGTTACGCAGATGATACCCAGCTTTTTCTATCCATGAAGCCAGAGGACACACACCAATTAGTTAAACTGCAGGATTGTCTTACAGACATAAAGACATGGATGACCTCTAATTTCCTGCTTTTAAACTCAGATAAAACTGAAGTTATTGTACTTGGCCCCACAAATCTTAGAAACATGGTGTTTAACCAGATCCTTACTCTGGATGGCATTACCCTGACCTCTAGTAATACTATGAGAAATCTTGGAGTCATTTTTGATCAGGATATGTCCTTCAATGCGCATATTAAGCAAATATGTAGGACTGCTTTTTTACATTTGCGCAATATCTCTAAAATTATAAAGGTCTTGTCTCAGAGTGATGCTGAAAAACTAATTCATGCATTTATTTCCTCTAGGCTGGACTATTGTAATTCATTATTATCAGGTTGTCCTAAAACAGGTACTACAGCCATGCAACAAAGGCCCTGTCAACATTGTGGACTGCGTGCAGATGGCTAACGCAAGCCCTGACGGTTACAGATGAAAAGACAAAGCGTGAATCACACGCAGTGTAAATAGTAACACGAGGCACGGAGCGTGAAGCACTCACAGCCGTCGACTTGACACGAGGCACGGAGCGTGAAGCACTCACAGCTGCAGACTCGACATGAGGCACGGAGAGTGAAGCACTCCAGCCGCAGACTTGACACGAGGCACGGCGCGTGAAGCACTCCAGCCGCAGACTCGGCACGAGGCACGGAGCGTGAAACACTCAGTGTAAAAGCTAATACAAGGCCCGGAGCGTGAAACACTCACAGCCACAGTAATAACACGATGCACATAGCCGAAAAACTCACAGCCCAAGTGCTAAGTCACTTAGAGCAATGACGACAACACTAGCTGCTAGCAGAGCTGTTAAACTTAACAAAATGGCGGCAGTGCAGACAAAGTATTTCAACAAGTGGAAAACACTCACGGCAAGCCCAACACAGTACACTATACTGGTTCTTATACACACACTACCATGTAGTTAACGGGGTTAGTGACACAGCTAAACAAATAGCCAGCTTTCGTCGAAACAACACAGTTAATGTGCACAGAGGAAAATACCCAGCAGGGCAGCGGCAAAGGCGCACACCTGATGTTTAGGAAGGTGTACTCACGACAGGCGTCAGTCAAAGAATACAAAAAACGGTGAGGCCGTGCCTCGCAGCCTCTGGAGGATGTGTGCAGTGCACGTAGCTCCAACCGAAGGTGGGTTGCGAGGCTACAAGCGAGAGCGGCAATCACAGCTAAATGCGTTCTCAACCTCTAATAATGCGAGAATGTAGAAAAGAGGCGAGCGCTGGGTGCGTCTGGTATATAAAGACAACCAGTGACGTCACCCAGGTCACATCCAATGGCGTGACTTTGTTGGTATATATTCTCGACCTCTTTGCTGCGCACATGTAGTTTTCTCTATGACTCTGTTTTGAGAAATGTGAAGTTAGCGACACCAGCAACCATAGTCAATTGTCTTCCAGGGGCCAGAGCAGGCGACATTGAAGGAAATTTGAAACTGCTGGCTAAGGCTAAGCGTAAATTTGGTATCTTAGCTAATTATAGGCCAATCTCCAACCTTCCTTTTCTCTCAAAAATTCTTGAAAGGGTAGTTGTAAAACAGCTAACTGATCATCTGCAGAGGAATGGTCTATTTGAAGAGTTTCAGTCAGGTTTCAGAATTCATCATAGTACAGAAACAGCATTAGTGAAGGTTACAAATGATCTTCTTGTCCTGTTAGACCTCAGTGCTGCTTTTGATACTGTTGACCATAAAATTTTAATACAGAGACTAGAGCATGCCATAGGTATTAAAGGCACTGCGCTGCGGTGGTTTGAATCATATTTATCTAATAGATTACAATTTGTTCATGTAAATGGGGAGTCTTCTTCACAGACTAAGGTTAATTATGGAGTTCCACAAAGTTCTGTGCTAGGACCAATTTTATTCACTTTATACATGCTTCCCTTAGGCAGTATTATTAGAAAGCATTGCTTAAATTTTCATTGTTACGCAGATGATACCCAGCTTTTTCTATCCATGAAGCCAGAGGACACACACCAATTAGTTAAACTGCAGGATTGTCTTACAGACATAAAGACATGGATGACCTCTAATTTCCTGCTTTTAAACTCAGATAAAACTGAAGTTATTGTACTTGGCCCCACAAATCTTAGAAACATGGTGTTTAACCAGATCCTTACTCTGGATGGCATTACCCTGACCTCTAGTAATACTATGAGAAATCTTGGAGTCATTTTTGATCAGGATATGTCCTTCAATGCGCATATTAAGCAAATATGTAGGACTGCTTTTTTACATTTGCGCAATATCTCTAAAATTATAAAGGTCTTGTCTCAGAGTGATGCTGAAAAACTAATTCATGCATTTATTTCCTCTAGGCTGGACTATTGTAATTCATTATTATCAGGTTGTCCTAAAAGTTCCCTGAAAAGCCTTCAGTTAATTCAAAATGTTGCAGCTAGAGTACTGACAGGGACTAGAAGGAGAGAGCGTATTTCACCCATATTGGCCTCTCTTCATTGGCTTCCTGTTAATTCTAGAATAGAATTTAAAATTCTTCTTCTTACTTATAAGGTTTTGAATAATCAGGTCCCATCTTATCTTAGGGACCGCATAGTACCATATCACCCCAATAGAGCGCTTCGCTCTCAGACTGCAGACTTACTTGTAGTTCCTAGGGTTTGTAAGAGTAGAATGGGAGGCAGAGCCTTCAGCTTTCAGGCTCCTCTCCTGTGGAACCAGCTCCCAATTCAGATCAGGGAGACCGACACCCTCTCTACTTTTAAGATTAGGCTTAAAACTTTCCTTTTTGCTAAAGCTTATAGTTAGGGCTGGATCAGGTGACCCTGAACCATCCATTAATTATGCTCCTATAGACTTAGCCTGCTGGGGGGTTCCCATGATGCACTGAGTGTTTCTTTCTCTTTTTGCTCTGTATGCACCACTCTGCTTTTAATCATTAGTGATTGATCTCTGCTCCCCTCCACAGCATGTCTTTTTCCTGATTCTCTCCCCTCAGCCCCAACCAGTCCCAGCAGAAGACTGCCCCTCCCTGAGCCTGGTTCTGCTGGAGGTTTCTTCCTGTTAAAAGGGAGTTTTTCCTTCCCACTGTCGCCAAGTGCTTGCTCACAGGGGGTCGTTTTGACCGTTGGGGTTTTCTGTAATTATTGTATGGCTTTTGCTTTGCAATATAAAGCGCCTTGGGGCAACTGTTGTCGTGATTTGGCGCTATATAAATAAAATTGATTTGATTTGATTTGATTTACATCAACCCTGGATAAACAGTTCCACCATCCTGTCCAAGAGACAATCATCCTTGCCACCGAGAGATTGCCATGACAAGAACTCAATGCGGGACCAATTGCACCATGTCTGGTGATTTCGCCAAAGAGGAATGTTTTCACTATTACCTTAATGAGCTAACACACAGCTGTGTCATTTTGTCCCCATTTTTCTCCATTTTCTTCTTTCTTTATTGAACAACAAAGTTTAAAACAAAAACTAAAAACAAAAGGACTATTAAGCAGAAACTATAACACGTGTACTGCCACTGGGTCATATTATCACAAATATGTGTTATCAGTAATATTAATTAGAATAATGTTTATTTATAGAACCATTTCAATTCAAACATTCAAAGTGTTGCCAAAATTAAAAATGCAACAAAAATAACAAACACAATGAAAAAAAATAAAAGAATAATATTTCATTATAATAATATCTATTTATTTATTTATTACTCATTTTGTTGACAGACAAAAAAAAAAAAAAACCTTTTGGTTTTAATGCATATGATGGAAATCTTCTCCCACCAGAGGGCGTAGTTGTTATTTTTCCCCTGTTTGGAGCAGAGTGCGGCGGGAGCGCGCCCCGAGTTGACCTGTGTGAAGCGTGTCGTGGACGCGCCCGGCGCTCGACTTTGCGCGCACACCTTCTGACTGCACACGATATGATTCTGAGCTCTTTGAAAGCTTAAGTTTTATGTTTTTGTACTTTTTGTTTTTGAAGAGATTAATTATTTGATCAAGAGCGCGTTTTTAAAAAGACTTTCTGTGAATTTATTTATTTTGGACACGCAGATCTTTCATTTTCTGGCGTTTTCTCTGACTTTCCCGCATGAGGTTGTGAGTTTGTGAGTTTAAGATGTGACCATGTTCTCGACACACCGGCTGGGTCTGCTTTTGCTCGGAACCGTCTTCATCATCCACATGGTGAGTCTGAATTACTGTCATTTCATGAGAGAAATGCTTCTTCTTCTGTTTATGTCACTGTTTACAGGGTGATTTATTTTTAATTGTAAGAAGAATGTTTTTTGGTTGTTTTATTAAGATCCTGATTGCAGATCTTTTTTTTTTTTTTTTGGCTTGTGATATTCATCTTTGTTCATGCTCACTCATCTTTGATTGCTGAGCTTTGATCTTGACCTTTGAGCATAATTGGTGACCTTTGTTTATGATTGTTGACCTGTCATGCTGATATTTCTGCCTGCTCACTCTTTGAGCTCTTGTGTTTGATCATGATCTGTGACTGTAATTGCTGACCTTTGTTTTTAATTGCTGGCCTTTGATCCTGGTGTTTGTGCCTGCTCCCACATCTTTATTCTGATCTTTGATCTTGACTTTTACCACAATTGCTGACTGCTGTTTGATATTTGACGTCATGCTGATCTTTCCTCCAACTTACTCTTTGAGCACTTATGTTTGATCTTGATCTTTGCCCATAATCGCTGACCTGTCATCCTGATCTTTGTTCCTACTCACTCATCTTTGATTACTGATCTTTGATCTTGACCTTTGATCTCAATCACCTAGCTGAGATCCTAAGCCCAATCACTCATCTTTGATCCCAGTCACTTATCTTTGATCTTGTCTAGGATGTTATCATCATCATTTATTTCTCTCTGTGTGGTTGCCAACCAGGACCTAGGGCAGTTCCTTAGTAAGTCTGCCTATGTGTTTGTCTTTGATTCCAGATCAAAGAGATAAGGTAGGCTCAAGAAGATTCACCCATTGATTGGGGTCTTCAAAAAATTAAATTTTTCCTCGAACTATGGCCAACTTCTCCACCAAATTCCAATGAAATGTATGTTTCTTTGAGCTCTACATCTAGTGTCCTTGACATCGGTTAGTACCATCAAGTTAGCATTGAATTGTAATGCAGTGCTTGTGAAACTGGTCTAGATTATGCCGAGGATGTGCATCTCCAACGATGTCTTGAAGAGGTCTGTCCTTTGGAGTTTTAAAGTATGGTGGTGTACTGTTCCAATGATTGATGTCAGTGGAAACAGCTTTTTAGGAAGTAAACTGCTCCCAGAGACCTGGATGTTGTCAGTCTCCAATGCCCCCTTAGTTAGTCTAGATTTGTGTCTCACATAGTTTAGCATGATAATGATATTAGAATGATACAGTGTTTGTTGGAAGATGCACAGCTGTGTCTTTCTTCTAGTTTGAAGTTGCTGTAGGCTGGTCAACACCTGGTTTACATGAGAAGGTCTTAGGTGGAAGTTCTTTGGTGGTCAGTCATGATGAAGCGGGCAGCTCGACACTGAGACTTCACTTCTTCTACAGTAATTCTAGTGCAGGCGTCTCAAACCGTAGATGTATGCCCCTGGAATGGTTTCTTAGTATGTCCTTTTTCCACCTTGATTCTTCTCTTCAATGCGAGTGTTTGGTTTGCAGTATTGCAGGTCTTGTTGATATGAGCTGACAGTGATGTTCTAGACTAAGATATCCTGCTGACAAAGAGATTGGTTTATGTCGTATTCAACATTAAAATTAAAGCAGACTAATCTGGCTTCCATGAGGAAAAAAAATAGTTCTTGTAAGTGCAGAAAAGTGAAAGTATACATGATAAACAAATTTGTATGGGTTCAATCCAGTGACATTTAAATTTGTTGTATCAGTAAATGTAATCTTTCACTCAGGATTTGGTCTGATTTTATTTAAGTGTGCTTAACCAAAAATTGTGGTCAGTCATCACAAACGTTGCCACAAAGTTATTAGCAACACTAAATTAATGTCAGGTGTGAATGTGAGATATAATTGAACCTGTGCAGCATGTACCTAGCCTCTACAGCAGTGATTACCAAAGTAGGAGCCATGGCCACACTGCTATTACTACAGGTGGGTCATGAGAGGTCATTAAAAAAACAGATTTTAAAAAAGTCTAAAGTTTTTTATTTTAATTTTTTTAATAAAGTTGAAAATGATCTAAAGTTATTATTATTATTAATATTATTATTATTATTATTGTTATTATTACAGGTGTGTAACTTGCATTTCGGCTTTACTCACAGTTGATTTGTGGACCCCAGAAATTTAGACTACTGTATAAAGACTACTGTATGTTTTTGGTCAACTTCTTTAAGGTCCCCTTAACACATAGCGCAAATAAGTACAAATCAGGACGACTCAGGGCGCAACAGCTCGTTTGAGTGAACCGCGCAAACATCGAGCCGATGCACGATACTGCTGCGACGGTATCATGCACGCGACGGTGTCGTGTGAGCAGGAACGCAGTGCGAGCAGCTGCACCACATCGAGCCGCTGATGTGGAGAGCAATAAAATAAAAACCAGCTGTATAATTAGTGAATATCACTGGGTTGATATAAATAATACATAAAAGGGGACTCAATACAGAACCCTGCGGTTAAATAACCCTGGTTAAATAAAAAAATACCACTGTAACCTGTAAGCTCTGATTACCAGACGGAAACTTTACCAATGCACTACAATCACTGTCTTGTAACAGGAGCGTGAAATGGCTAAAATCAACAATCAGATAAACGTTTTATGATTTTGATTTTGATTAGACCAGACAGTATGATTTATCCAGTCCACAACCACCTTCGACTGTGGTTGGGGTCATTGTCCTGTTGGAACATACATTTTTCCCCCCAAAATTCAACCATCTGGCAGATGGTTGAATTTTTACAGAAGAATTCTGAAGTCATCTTCCTTCATCATTCCCTACACTTTGTTCAATGCACCAGCTCCACTTGGAACAAAACAGGTTCACATCCTGATCATCCCACCACTGAGTTTAACAAGTGGTGTCTTGGGGTTTAATGCCTCACCTTCATATTTCCAAATGTACCTCGGTTCACTGCGGCCAAGCAACTCAATCTTTGTCTCATCTGACCATAAAACTGTCCTCCAAAGGATTTTTTTTCTTTGCCCACGTGGTCAGCCCGAAACTTCAGTCAATTGTGAAGGTGTAGAGTTTGGAGCAGGGACTTCTTTCTTGCACAGCAGCCTCTCAGTCCACGGTGATGTAAATCTTGAATGACTGTTGGCAGTGACACTTTCAGCAGCTTCCAGTTCATGGCAAACCTGTACCATGGTGGTTCTTGGTTACTTCCTGACCATCTAAATCAATTTCCTCTCAGCTGAGTGAGACAGTTTGGGTCTTTTTTTCCAGATTTTGGCAAAGTGTTACACCTCCAGTAACATCTGTGGCAAAAATGTTTCATCTGATGATCTTGGTATCTGCAGGTGTTTAGAAGTGTCTCCAAAAGACATTCTTGACTTGTGTAAATCTACTATCCCCTTTTCTCTTCGAGCTTCCTGGACTTTCCTGTTGTTCTGCGTTGGTCAGTTCAGTGAGTTCTGTTAAATAAACACATTTTACTACACTACCAGCTGTACTTAATCTTCATCACAAATAGCAAGTTTAGGAAGTTGGTCTTGGCAGGTTAAAAGACATTTTGGAAGTTTTAACAGAGCTGAATTAATAATCTAAGTGTGCATTTATCATTTTAAGTCTATGTTGATGTCAGAAAATCCATAAATAAATTTTAAGCGTGGACCAAAGATGTATGTTCTACAGTCATTCTACAAACAACTTGAGCCTCGTTTTGTCATGAAATTCATGTCACGCATGTGTATAAAGTTGTGATCACAACTGCACTCAAAAAAATGGCTCACTGGATGAACTCAATTCAATTATATGCAGGATTTCCGTCTAATAAACGTATTTAGCCCCAAACTCAAACAAAGCACATTCATGCAAGACAATGTAATTTAATTTAGTTGGGACTACATACAACCCCTGGCAAAAATTATGGAATCACCAGCCTCGGAGGATGTTCATTCAGTTGTTTAATTTTGTAGAAAAAAAGCAGATCACAGACATGACACAAAACTAAAGTCATTTCAAATGGCAACTTTCTGGCTTTAAGAAACACTATAAGAAATCAGGAAAAATAATTGTGGCAGTCAGTAACGGTTACTTTTTTAGACCAAGCAGAGGGAAAAAAATATGGACTCACTCAATTCTGAGGAATAAATTATGGAATCACCCTGTAAATTTTCATCCCCAAAACTAACACCTGCATCAAATCAGATCTGCTCATTAGTCTGCATCTAAAAAGGAGTGATCACACCTTGGAGAGCTGTTGCAGCAAGTGGACTGACATGAATCATGGCTCCAACATGAGAGATGTCAATTGAAACAAAGGAGAGGATTATCAAACTCTTAAAAGAGGGTAAATCATCATGCAATGTTGCAAAAGATGTTGGTTGTTCACAGTCAGCTGTGTCTAAACTCTGGACCAAATACAAACAACATGGGAAGGTTGTTAAAGGCAAACATACTGGTAGACCAAGGAAGACATCAAAGCATCAAGACAGAAAACTTAAAGCAGTATGTCTCAAAAATCGAAAATGCACAACAAAACAAATGAGGAACGAATGGGAGGAAACTGGAGTCAACGTCTGTGACCAAACTGTAAGAAACCGCCTAAAGGAAATGGGATTTACATACAGAAAAGATAAACGAAAGCCATCATTAACACCTAAACAGAAAAAAACAAGGTTACAATGGGCTAAGGAAAAGCGATCGTGGACTGTGGATGACTGGATGAAAGTCATATTCAGTGATGAATCTCGAATCTGCATTGGGCAAGGTGATGATGCTGGAACTTTTATTTGGTGCCGTTCCAATGAGATTTATAAAGATGACTGCCTGAAGAGAACATGTAAATTTCCACAGTCATTGATGATATGGGGCTGCATGTCAGGTAAAGGCACTGGGGAGATGGCTGTCATTACATCATCAATAAATGCACAAGTTTACGTTGATATTTTGGACACTTTTCTTATCCCATCAATTGAAAGGATGTTTGGGGATGATGAAATCATTTTTCAAGATGATAATGCATCTTGCCATAGAGCAAAAACTGTGAAAATATTCCTTGCAAAAAGACACACAGGGTCAATGTCATGGCCTGCAAGTAGTCCAGATCTTAATCCAATTGAAAATCTTTGGTGGAAGTTGAAGAAAATGGTCCATGATAAGGCTCCAACCTGCAAAGCTGATCTGGCAACAGCAATCAGAGAAAGCTGGAGCCAGATTGATGAAGAGTACTGTTTGTCACTCATTAAGTCCATGCCTCAGAGACTGCAAGCTGTTATAAAAGCCAGAGGTGGTGCAACAAAATACTAGTGATGTGTTGGAGCATTCTTTTGTTTTTCATGATTCCATAATTTTTTCCTCAGAATTGAGTGATTCCATATTTTTTCCCTCTGCTTGGTCTAAAAAAGTAACCGTTACTGACTGCCACAATTTTTTTTCCTGATTTCTTATAGTGTTTCTTAAAGCCAGAAAGTTGCCATTTGAAATGACTTTAGTTTTGTGTCATGTCTGTGATCTGCTTTTTTTCTACAAAATTAAACAACTGAATGAACATCCTCCGAGGCCGGTGATTCCATAATTTTTGCCAGGGGTTGTACATATATTTATTAGATGGAATCCAATCCAATGAGTCATTTTTTTGATCACACAAACAAATGACTCATCGGATGAACTCAATTCAATAATGTGCAGGATTTTCATCTAATGTATGTATATATATATATATATATATATATATATATGAGAGAGAGAGAGAGAGAGAGAGAGAGAGAGAGTCCCAACTAATTTAAATTTAATTATCTTGCATGGATGTGCTTTATTTGAGTTGTGGCTACATATATTTATTAGATGGAAATCCTGCTCATAATTGAACTGAGTTCATCTAATGCATCAGTTTTTTTTTGAGTGCGTCTGCACTCCGTATGAGAGGTTTCACTTTATCTGCATTTTCACGCTGCTGATCTGGTGCCAGGACGTGGTGGCAGCAAGATAAGCTCCTTCAGAATGCAGACGGGGCAGTGGAAGACTCTGCAGGCAGAGGCGGCGTTAGACGGGCAGCCCTTCTTTGCCCTCACTCCCGTAGCTTTACCCTTTCTGCTCAGCAGAGAAACATATAATATGAAGAATTCTTTAGTGGCTTAAAGGAGACCTGCATTGAAAAAAATGCAGTCAGATTTTTTGAACAAAAAATGACTTACATTTACACATAAGATCCTTCTGAATGTAGTAAAGTAAATCTGGAAGCCCAGATCTGTCATTCAACGGAGAAATCTTCATTTGAAAATGGCAAATTTACAGCTAACATTTAGCCCTCCGCAAATTGTCCCTCTCATCATGGACGCTGCCGAGACGTCACGGACAAGACCCTATTGTCTTGCGGCACGTTTGGTGAGTACACATTTCTTTTATTTGTGCTTGAAAATTATTTTGGGGGACTTTTTCATATGCCCGTTTGATTGAGTGGTGTCGCATTGAAAATCTACTGTCGTTCGCCTCTGGTACCATCGTGGGATATGGAGGCGAGACCCGCAAAGAATCCCAGTCATTAAAAATATATAACCCTCTCTCAGCGTCCATGGAGCTCTGGGGCTCTGATTGCAGAGACGTGCGGTGCTGTGGATTTTACCGCAAGAAGTCTGTCCTTGCAGCAACAGGTGTACCGGCCGCTTCGCATTAAAACAGCTCCATTCAGTAGACAGAGAGGCGATGCCGGTGTTGTGCGCTGAATCTGGCACAGCACCGGCTGCAAAGCAGACACGGGCGGTGTGAGTGGTCCGCGTCGGCGGTTAACGAGCTCGTTAACGAGCCCGCAGACTTAATAAGCGCAGCGGAGGCAGAGAGCGAGAGAGGAAGAACGGCGCCCGCTGTCGATGTCGTTGCTGATCTGAGCACACAGATCTGTATCTCACATTCATTGCAGCTTACTTTTGGATGTTGAAACCAGGACGTGTATAAGTAACATTACTAACAGATAAAATCAATTTCAATGCGGGATCGGACTGAACGCGGGAGCGCGTCGTCTTGTCCCTGATGTCATGGAAATGATACGGCTGTACAAAGAGTTTTCATAGAGGGCTAAATTTTAGCTGCAAATTTGTCATTTTTACACGAAGATTTTTCCACTGAATTACGAATTTGGGCTTACAGATTTACTTTACTGCATTCACAAGGGTCTTATAAATACATATCAGCTATTTCTTTCTGAAATCTGACCACATTTATTTCAATGCAGGTCTACTTTAATGAAATTGATAAACGGCATTCCCAAACATTGTTGCATGTTTGAAGTTATAAGAACTGTGTTTTGTTTTAGTGCAGTATTCCCAGCCGCTGCACATTAGCAAACACGTTAAAAACCATTTTACATTTATCTTTGTGCACTATATGTGGGGCCGTTTGATTTTAATGAGATTTTACCTTTTTTAGCATCACAGTGGATTCAACAGTGAAAGCATTTATTGGTATGACTGGTAATTTAAACTAATCTAATATTCAAAAAGGAGGGTTGACGCAGTACTGGAGTTATTATTGTGTAGCCCGTACGTCAGAAAGAGGTGGAAATACGATCCAAGATGGGAAACTGGAGCAGCTGTCAAAGTACCATGATAGTTTTTCATTTGCTATCTGGTAATGAATCTTTGTGTGTAGAACCTTTTTCACATTACAGAGATTATGTTGTTTGTTAGACAGCGGTGGATTAAATAGTCAGTTTATCCTTTGCTGCTTTCTATTTATAGCTTTGTTTTGAGAAGCTGAAATGTAGACAGAAAAGTCTTCAAACAGAATTACAGACAGCGGCTATATAAAATCGCTAACAAGGAGAGCACCTTTTCTTGTACGCGTTTTCTGGGTTATATGTCACACCAGAATATAAATTACATGGGACTATGACTTCTAAGGCCTCTCAAATTAAAAAGACCACGACCTATATTTGGGAAATGCTGTAATTTGTATTATGCAAATGTCCTAATTTAAGTCATATTTAAAAATATGCTGCAGCACTGTTATTAGACATAAAAATAATCTGTCATGGTGCCTTTTCCATAAGAAGTGTTATTAATATGCTTTTTTAAAAAGGGGGATGCATTGGGTGGAAATTGCAGCCACAAATAAACCAGTCCTTGAACCACACCCACCACCTCTCTGATTGGCCTGTTCTATTTCCTTCTCTGCTGTGATTGGTTGCTTATATTTGTGAAGTAGCTAAGGGAGCTTGTGCTGCATTCAAAATCCTCGGAATGTCGGAAATTCCAGTCGTGCTGGAATTTTCGCTCAGAAATTCATGAGGAAATTGAGCAACATGGAGGTATTCAAGTTCTCTCATGAACAAGACCCCAAGATACTTAAACTCCTCCACTTGAGGCAAGGATACTCCACTGACCTGAAGAGGGCAAAGCACTTTTTTACGGTCAAGAACCATGGCCTCGGATTTGGAGGTGCTGATTTTCATCCCGGACACTTCACACTCAGCTGCAAACCGCTCCAGTGCAGGCTGAAGGTCCTGATTTGACAAAGCCAACAGAACCACATCGTCCGCAAACAGCAGAGACGAGACTCTGTGGACCCCCTCTACACCCTGACTGTGCCTAGAAATTCTGTCCATAAAGGTAATGAACAGAACCAGTGACAAAGGGCAGCCCTGACTGAGGCCGACGTGAACTGGAAACAGGCTTGACTTACTACCGACAGTGAAAACCAAGTTCCTGCTGCGGTCGTACAGGGACCGGATAGCCCTTAACAAAGGACCGCGGACCCCGTACTCCCGGAGCACCCCCCACAGGGCGCCTCAAGGGACACGGTCGAACGCCTTCTCCAGATCCACAAAACACATGTGGACTGGTTGGGCGAACTCCCATGAACCCTCGAGCACCCGAAAGAGGGTATAGAGCTGGTCCATTGTGCTGCGACCAGGACGAAAACCACACTGCTCCTCCTGAATCCGAGGTTCGACTATCGGTCGAATTCTGCTCTTCAGTACTCTGGAATAGACCTTACTGGGGAGGCTGAGGAGTGTGATTCCCCCTGTAGTTGGAACCCCCTTCTTAAACAGAGGGATCACCACCCCGGTCTGCCAATCCAGAGGCACTGTCCCCGACCGCCACGCGATCTTGCAGAGACGTGTCAACCAAGACAGTCCCACAACATCCAGAGACTTAAGGTACTCAGGACGGATTTCATCCACCCCAGGAGCCTTGCCACCGTGGAGCTTTCTGATCACCTCAGTGACTTCGGCCTGGGTAATGGATGAGTCTGCCTCTGAGTCCCCAGTCTCTGCTTCCTCTTCGGAAGACGTGACAGTGGGATTGAGGAGATCCTCGAAGTATTCCTTCCACTGCCCGACAACATACCCGGTCTTGGTCAACAGTTCACCACCCGCACTGTAGATAGGGTTGGTGGAGTGCTGCTTCCACCTCCGGAGGCGTCGGATGGTTTGCCAGAATTTCTTCGAGGCCAACCAATAGGCCTCCTCCATGGCCTCCTCGAACTCCTCCCAGACCCGAGTTTTTGCCTCTGCGACCGCACAGGCTGCAGCATGTTTGGCCTGCCAGTACCTGTTAGCTGCCTCCGGAGTCCCACCTGCCAACAAAGACAAGTAGGACTCCTTCTTCAGCTTGACAGCATCCCTTATCCTGGCGTCCACCACTGGGTTTGGGGATTGCCGCCGTGACAGGCACCAGAGACCCTGCGACCACAGCTGCGAGTGGCCACATCGACAATGGAGGTGGAGAACATGGTCCACTTGGACTCCATGTCTCCAATCTCCCCCTGGATTTAGGAGAATCTCTCCGGGAGGTGGGAATTGAAGACCTCGCTAACAGAGGGTTCTGCCAGTCATTCCCGGCAGACCCTCATGATACGTTTGGGCCTTCCATGTCTGACCGGCTTCCTCCCCTCCCAGCGGATCCAACTCACCACCAGGTGGTGATCGGTTGACAGCTCAGCCCCTCTCTTCACCCGAGTGTCCGAGACACATGGCTGAAGGTCAGATGATATGACTACAAAGTCGATCATTGACCTCCGGCTCAGGGTGTCCTGGTGCCACGTGTACTTATGGACACCTTTGTGCTCGAACATGGTGTTCATGATGGACAACAACAAAAGTCCAACAACTGAACACCATTTGGGTTCAGATCAGGGAGGCCATGCTTCCCGATCACCCCTCCTCCAGGTCTCACTGTCGCCGCCCACGTGGGCGTTGAAGTCCCTCAAGAGAACAATGGAGTCCCCAGTGGGAGCACTATCTAGTACCCCTCCCAGGGACTCCACGAAGGTAGGGTACTCTGCACTGCCGCTCGGCCCATAAGCCGAGACAACAATGCGTATCAGAGACCTGTCCCAGACCCGAAGGCGTAGGGACGCGACCCTCTCATTCACCAGGGTGAACTCCAACACATGGCGACTGAGCTGGGGAGCAATGCTACCCCTGTCCGCCACCTCTCCCCATGGGCAATGCCAGAAAAATGGAGCGCCCAGCCCCTCTCCAGGAGTTGGGTACCAGACCCCAATCTGTTCGTGGAGGTGAGCCTGACTATCTCTAGTTGGTACCTCTCAACCTCCCTCACAAGCTCAGGCTCCTTCCCCCCAGCGAGGTGACATTCCTCGTCCCAATAGCCAGAGGCTGTGAGCGCAGACCGGGCCGCCGGGCCACCCGCTCTCGACCGCCACCCAGTCCTCTCTGCACCCGACCCCCATGGCCTCCTCTGCAGGTGGTGAACCCACAGGAGGGCGGGCCCACGTTGCTCTTTTGTTTGATAAATTCCATATTCATAAATGCAGAGCATTGAAAAGGAATTTACATGGACGTCTGGCTGAATTTGAACAATATATAAGCAGTATTCAGCTTATAGATTCTCCCAAATGTCATAAAACTGTCATGGTCAATAAGGATTTTTTTTAAAGAGAATTAATGTAAAATAATCCCTTTACTTTTGTTATTGTACAATTTATTTTATTATTTTTTTCTATCTCTTTCTATTTATAATGATAATAGTGTGAATGTTATTGTGGCCTCGGCCTTTGTTTGTTTACTGTTAATGTATTTGTTGAAATAAAGTTTTGATACAAAACCGTTGTGGGAGAGACAAAAAAAGGAGTAAAAACACCTTAATAATATTCAGAACTACAAATAAACTTGATTCTTGGTTTGTCTATTTATTTTGCCATTAAAATTGTCTATCACTTCTTACAGTAAAATAACTTCTCAAAGCCAGGGCATTCAGTGCAGCAAACGAGGTGAAGGCTGACTGAGTCTGAGTAAGGTTTGCCATTCAATGTGGGAACAGCCACAGAGCGGAGGCATCGCACGTTACATGTTTGAACGCAGAGAATTGTAGATATCCCTCCGCTCAGTGCTTTGGGCTCTGTGGCTTTGCAGCAGCAGCGGAGGTGGGCAGACCCGCTGCCGCTCGGTGAGAACAGAGACTAGATCAATACGTGCTTTCACTTTTCAGTCGCCAAACACCAGAAAAGTCTCCAGTGATGCCAGGAAAAGTAGCTCCATTTATCGCTAGTCGCTTTTGAGAAAATAAATCATCAAGAGGGTTTGGAAAGTTGCCAGAGTTTGCAAGAAAGTCAGCAAATGGCAACACTGAAGGCAGGGTGAACACAGACAGTGATATTATATAATATATTATATACCTATAAATGATACGCCAATATGATTGGATAAAACACTAAAGAATAAATAGCAATACACCGTTTTCGCGGACGGCTAATATTTTTCATACCACCCGAGTAACCAGCCAATCTGGACAGCGGAGCGGCGCCACGACGCAGAGGCGCGGTCAGAGGAACTGTGAAATACTGGTGAGTCACTATTAATAATTTCTTACGTGTCCAACCTCATAGGTTGATCGTTAAAATTAAATTCGTTAATTCTAAAAGCCATCATAATTATTTATAGGAAAACATTCTAATTTTTTCTACTAAGGTTTGAACTTTGAGTGTTTACACAGGAGAGAAAAGTGAGAAAATGTTAATGCCTGTTTGAGAAACGTGTATAAAGTGTGTAGTGAGGGGTTTTACAGCCTTAAAACATCTATAATAACTGAAAAAAATAACGCTGACTACTTCTCGGATTTCGCCTGTCGCGGGTTATTTTTAGAACGTAACTCCCGTGATATAGCGAGGGACCACCAGTGATCCCTCGCTATATCATAGCCTTAAGAGTGTGCATATCATGAATGGTTGGTTTTGTTGGATTTGTGAGACTCTACTGAATCTACTGGTACCTTGTTTCCCATGTAACAATAATAAATATACTCAAAACCTGGATTAATCTTTTTAGTCACATAGCACTACTATTATTCTGAACACTACTGTATATGATAAAATCGTTATCAAGTTGTTCACCAAATGAATATGGCTTTATACACCCTGAAGAAAACTATACACCCTTCGGCCATGAACCGAAAACCATACACAAGGATGTATGGTTTCTGAAGAAAACCACACAAGGGTGTATAGTTTTCTGAAGGGTGTATAAAGCCATATCCATTGGTGAACAACTTGATAACTGATAATACCATGGAAATGTAACTATAAGAAAAACATATTTTTTGTTATATCTGTCTTCCTGCGTTGGTCAGATTTGTGTTTTTGGTAGGATCTTTTCTGGACTTTTTGGGCTTTTCTATGTGCTCTCTCACAATGGTTCATCTGCTTGTTTTGTGTCTGTCCCCTTGTGCCTGTCTCCCTCTAGTGTCCATGTTTGGGAATGCACCATCCTCGAGCTCTGCTCTGCTGCACAGCTGCACAAAATTTTGTAATCACACACCTGTGTCCTGTTATCAGGCACACTTTATTAGTCTGAGGCTTTTTGTTTGTCTTTGTTGGTTTGTTTGTCATGTTGTCTGCACTGCATAGTTTTTTTTTTTTTAATCTGTGCATGTTGCAGTTTGTCAGCTATGTTTTACTGGAAAATAAACCTTTTATTTATTGCTAGATCTGTCTGTGTTTGCACCTATATTTTTTGGGGGGTGGGCATCTAACTGTTTTTGAGTGAGAGGTTTCAAGAATAGGTTTATTTCAGAAAACGTACAGTTACCACATGTAACTAAAGTCATAACTTTAAGGAAATTAGATGAATAAATGAATGAATGACTGATTTATTCAGCATGCACAAACAAAATCTCTCATTTACAAAACAAGTCAAGAGAAAACAAAAATTAAAACATATAGAACAAAACTCAAACAATTTACCAATTTAGTGGTGTTGAAAGGGTGTGGGCAGAAGCAGAAGCTTATAAACGCCCACCCCGTACATCAGTTTCTGTGTACAAACAAAAAATAAACACGAAAAAACAATTACCAGTCAGTAATGTAACGCAGTTAAACAAACAAAGTAATACAACAGACAAACAAACAAAAAATAGCCACACAGGCAGTTTACTTAATTATGCAAACTATAACAAGTTAATATATTATCTTTTATACAGTCTTTTAAAACAAGCCAATGTACTAGATACTTTAATACAATCTAAACAATCATTCCACACTCTAACACCCTTTACCGAAATGCAATGACTTTTAGCAGTAGTTTGAGTCTTTCTTCTATCAAACACCAAAGATCCATGCAAATTATAAGATCACAATTTTTAAAATGTAAATTATCTGCTGTAATATTTCAAGAGAACACAAGATAAGGTATTAACTGCAAGAAATATGTATCTTTTAGCTGATCATGACAATGTAAGCAAAATGTGTATTTTATTAAAGCATGTCAAATATAAATGGTTGAATTTGTTAAAATTTTAATGATAAATGCAGCCAGTTCAGTGTTTATTCAGTGTTTCAGTGAACTTTAAAGTTTTTCTTCAGCGCTGCAGCAATTTACACATCAGTGTAAATGTTTCTAAAGTTAATAGAAAATCCAAACACACAAAACGAGTCAATTATCTGCTACTGTAGAAAATTCAAAGTCGTATACAGCCGCACTCCTGCAGAGACAGGCAAACAGGAAAGAAAAAGAAGAATCCATCTGTCATTATTTGAAAATAATCAGGAGCCTGAGGACTGAGGCATACTTCAAAGTAAGAACGTACATTTCGTACTTTATCCACACTGTTCTTTTATAAAGGAAGACACGCTGTTATTTTGTCCAGGATGTCTATATTACAGGCTATGATGTCTACGTGACAGCAGCCGGTCTACTAACAGATAATGAGAACGAGTGTTTTTGAAACTTGGAAATATAGTTTATTAAAAAGAGATAACGACCACCTATAACTCAAAAACTAGTGAACACACATTCATTTAAAAATAAAAGGAATATGTCACCAGTCCTGTTTGTGATATTCATGGACAGGATATCGAGGTGTAGTCAGGGGAGGAGGGTTTCCAGTTTGGTGGGTTCAGTGTCTCATCACTGCTTTTTGCAGATGATGTGGTCCTGTTAGCATCATCAGCCTGTGACCTCCAGCACTCACTGGATCGGTTCACAGTCGAGTGTGCAATGAGGATCAGTACCTCTAAATCTGAGGCCATGGTTCTCAGCAGGAAACCAATAGAAAGCCAACTCCAGATAGGGAATGTGGTCTTGCCCCAAGTGAAGGAGTTCAAGTACCTCAGGGTCTTGTTCACGAGTGAGGGGACAATGGAGAGTGAGATCAGCCGGAGAATCGGCACAGCAGGGACGGTATTGCATTCTCTCTACCGTACTGTTGTGATTAAAAAGGGAGCTGAGCCAAAAGGTGAAGCTCTTGATCTACTGGCTAATCTTCATTCCTACTCTCACCTATGGTCATGTTGGTTTGGTCATGACCGAAAGATGTACATTGCTGGTACAAGTGGCCGAAATGGTCTTCCTTAAGAGGGTGGCTGGTGTCTCCATTAGAGATAGGATGAGAAGCTTGGTCATCCATGGGGGGCACTGAGTAGAGCCACTGCCTCTTCGCATTGAAAGGAGCCAGCTGAGGTGGTTCGGGCATCTGGTAAGGATGCCACCTGGGCGCCTCCCTAGGGAGGTGTTCCAGACACGTCCATCTGGGAGAAGACCCAGGACTAGGTGGAGAGATTATATCTCCACACACACCTGGGAATGTCTCAGGATCCCCCAGTCAGAGGTGGTCAATGTGCTCGGGAAAGGGAAGTCTGGGGTCCCCTGCTGGAGCTGTTGCCCTCGCGACATGATGTCAGATAAGTGATTTAAGATGAGAGAGAAGGCATATGTGTTATGATAGTGATTATACTGTTAGAGGTCAGGGTGTAATGGTGCACCTCCGTCATGATTATACTATGGTGGATCTCCATGGATCCACATCTTGATTTGGCAACTTTTACATCAGACGCCATGTCTGACGCTGCTCAGGTTCTACAAAGAGAAACCATCGGAGAAACAGCATTAAGTGCATGTTTCAATGGTCCTCTGTCTTTGAGACTGAAAGATATGATATATCTTGATGGAGGGGATTGTCAAAGCTGATACATTTGGAGGAGACTGATGATCCAAGTCCTTGGAACTCCTGGTACTTCCTGTCTTACTGTGTGGTTGTCAGACTTAGACACTAACCAGTCACCTAAAGGCATGTTTGGTACTAGGGGTCCTCTGAGGATCTTTGACTGCCGAATGACTTTGTGTGAGATGAACAGTTATTTAGATGAGGTGTTGCACTTAAATTGTGAGGGAACGTCAGCTACATTTTGAAAACATGGACATCATTAAGCACACAGGTGTCTCAGTGTTGAGAGACCTGCCCCGACAAACAGACAGCTACTTTAAGGAGGTGGAGACGGACTGGTTGTGTGTCTGTATGGTTGCCATTCAGGCTCCAGGGATGGATGCCGTGACGCGCAGGGCTGGATGCACCAGCGCAAACTTCCAGACTCCTATATTGTGATATACTGGAACACATGCTTGAGTTAGGTCACACAGCTTCCGTTTTCATTGTGTACACACAGGTGTGAAAGCAGTTTTTGGCATTCGTTCTCTTTCATAATTGGTTTATTGAAGACATTTGTGAGGTTTTTGATTGGTTGATGAAGCGACGACAGGCTGATTGATTGTGTGGCTGAAAACGGAGGCTGGAATGAGGTGTGTGTGTGTGTGTGTGTGTGTGTGTGTGTGTGTGTGTGTGTGTGTGTGTGTGTGTGTGTGTGTGTGTGTGTGTGTGTGTGTGTGTGAGGTCTAAACACAGTGACAGGTCTGAAACGCTGCTGAGAGCAGCGATATATCTGGATGTAAACACAGAGGTACAGTCTCAGTAAATCAGTGAACTCCAGTTAGACACACGGACGAGTAATGTTTCTCTCTGTGGACTGTCCACGCTCTTGTTTGCATTGTGTCTGAGTGCCT